>NC_092144.1:43160037-43474679 GCF_043159975.1 Macaca nemestrina | reverse complement strand
ATGTTTTTCCACTGCCTTCTGGCCTCTGTGGTACCTGATGGGAAATTCACAGTCATTCAATTTGTTGTTCCTTTACTCTATTACTCAGGGTTCTCCAGAGAAACAATCAATAGGATGCGTGTGTGTGTGTGTGTATACATGTATGTATATGTATATATATATGTGTATGTGTGTGTGTGTGTGTGTATGTGTATATATAGAGAGAGAGAGAGAGAAAGAGAGAAAGAGAGAGAGAGAGATAAATTTATTTTAAGGAATTAGCTCACATGATTATAGAGACTGACAAGTCCAAAAATTGTGGGGTGGGCCAGCAGCACAGAGACGCAGAGAATAATTAGTGCTGTAGTTCAGATCCAAAGGTCATCAGGACAGTGACCCTCTAGAGCAAGCTTGTCCAATCCACAGCCCATGGGGCATGCGACCCAAGATGGCTTTGAGTGAGGCCCAACACAAATTCATAAACTTTCTTAAAACATTTTGAGTTTTTTGTGTGTGATTTTTATTTTTAGGTTGTCAGTTGTCCTTAGCATTCATGTATTTTATATGTGGCCCAAGACAATTGTTCTTCTTCCAGTGTGTCCCAGGGAAGCCAAAAGATTGGACCCCCCTGCCCTAGAGGGAGCTAACATTTCAATTCAAGTCAAGGCATCTGCTGCAGAATTCCTTCTTGCTTGGGGGAGGTCAGTATTTTTGTTCTATTTAGGCCTTCAACTGATTGGATGAGGCACACTCACATTATGGAGGGCAATCTGCTTTGCTCAACGTCCATCGATTTCAACGTTAATCTCACACAAAAACACCTTCATAGAAGTAACCAGAACAATGTTTGACTAAACATCTGGACACTGTGAGGCATCCTCAGCTAATAGAAGACACCTGCAGTTTCTTGAAACTTAACGATTCTCTAACATAGTCATCTGTTTCCTCATGGCTAGCAAGGGAGAGAGTTCCAAGGGTGAGTCTGCTAGCAAGATGGAATCTTATTTAACGTAACGTGGTACCATGGTGTAATGTAACATGGTACTGGGAATGATGTCACATCACCTTTGTCCTGTTCTATTGGTTAAGGCAAGTTACAGATCCTGCCCATACTCAAGGGAAGGGGATTCTAAATGTGTATTAATACTAGAATTTGGGGATTATTAAGGATGATCTTACAGTCTGTCTACCACAGTCTAATCCCCAGTGATTCACATCTCTTCCTGTGGAGACAAATATTGCTCCATCTTGGATGCTAATCCACCATGTTGATGTCTGATTGGCCCCAGTCCCATGAATGTCTCCTGATTTCTACTTTATTTACTGTTGCTGTTCCTTCCTTCCTCTCTCTCTCTTCCTTCCTTCTTTCCTTCCCTTCCTTCGCTTTCCTTTCTTCCCTTTCCTTCCTGCCTGCCTGCCTTCCTTCCTTCCTTCCTCCCTTCCTCTTTCTTTCCTCCTCCTCCTCCTCCTCCTCCTCCTCCTCCTCCTCCTCCTCCTCCTCCTCCTCCTCCTCCTTCTTCTTCTTCTTCTTCTTCTTCTTCTTCTTCTTCTTCTTCTTCTTCTTCTTCTTCTTCTTCTTCTTCTTCTTCTTCTTCTTCTTCTTCTTCTTCCTCTTCTTCCTCTTCTTCTTCTTCCTCTTCTTCTTCTCTTCTCTTTTCTTTCTTCTCTCTCTTTCCTGACAGTGTCTCACTCTGTCACTCAGGCTGGAGTGCAGAGGCACGACCTTGGCTCACTGCAACCTCCACCTCCTGGGTTCAGATGATTCCTTTGGCTCAGCCTCCTGAGTAGCTGGGATTACAGGCACCCGCCACCATGCCTGGCTAATTTTTGTATTTTTTTTCTTTTTTTTTCTTCTTGTTCTTCTTCTTCTTCTTTTTTTTTTTTTTGGTAGAGATGGGGTTTCATCATTTTGCCCAGGGTGGTCTCGAACTCCTGACCTCAAGTGATCCACCTGCCTTGGCCTCCCAAAGTACTGGGATTACAGTCATGAGCCACTGCACCCAGCCTTTCCTTCCTTCATTTTCTAATAACATGGTCCTCACTTCCTTCTGAACTGTCACCGGTAGCATTCTCCAAGTCCAGATTTCTATTAATGGCTTGTTTAAAGCAATTTATACTTTTTCTATGATGCTCATCACAATTCTTCTAGCCTCCACCCACTACCTTATTCCAAAACCACTTCCACAGCAGCACCCTATTTCTAGGTACCAAAATCCTTATTAGTTATCTATTTCTGCTGTGCTATAAAGGATTCAGCAGGTTTAGGTAGTCTGATTCTTCCACATTCCAAAGAAAGGTTTGGTCCTTGCCTGGCTACTGGGAGACAACCTCTAATCTCCTGGAATCTCCTGTCTGTTAGGAGTGTCTTTGTTTATCTGAGGCCTTGAGCCATGTAAGATAGTTCATGTTAACAATGTGATTGATGGCAGGGGCCTTGTACTACCCAGTATGATCTCAATCTCTGGAGGTGCTGGAGACCAGAGTCAGCCATGCAGGCAGTCAGCCATGCCTAGGTAACCAACCTTCAATAAAAGCCCTGGACATAAAGGCTTCAGTGAGTTTCCCTGTTTGGTAATACTCTGTGGGAGCTGTCATTCATCATTGCTGAGAGAATTAAGTGCTATCTACATGACTCCACGGTGAGAGAACAACTAGAAACTGATGCCTGGTCTCTCCCGACTCTGCCCTATGCATCTTTTTTTCATTGACGATTTTAATCTATATCTGCTCATTGTGATAATCTGTAACCATGAGTGTAATGGCTCTGCTGAATTCTATGAGTCCTTCTAGTGATCACTGAAGCTGAGAGTGGTATTGGGAAATCCCTGAACACAGCTGCATAAAAAATTACCAAAAACTTAGTGACTTAAAAGAAAACATGCATTTATTATCTCACAAGGGTCTGGGCACAGATTAACTGGATCCTCTTCTTAGGGTCTCACAGGGCTGCTGTCAAGGGATTGGCTTGAATGTGTTCTAATCTGGAGGTTCAGCTGGGGAAGAAGGTTCTTTCAAGCTCACTCAGGTTGGTGATAGAACTCATTTCCTTGTGGTTGTGGGACTGAGGGTCCTGGCTTCTTGCTGGCTGCTTTCAGCTCTTACAGGTTGTCTTTAGCTTCTTGGTAGATTGGCCTCCCATCTTGGCTGCTCATTTCTTCAGAACTATCTTGAGAGACAGTGTTAGAGTGAGTTTGATAGCAAGATGGAGTCTTAATAGTATGTAAAGTAATCTTGGGAATGACATCCTATTGATTTTGCTGTATACAGTTGGTTAGAAGCAAGTCACAGCTTTGCTCACACTCAAGCAAAATATGTCCTCCTTCAAGGGGAGGAATTTATTCAAGGATGTGAATACTCATCTTAGAGTGTGTTTACCACACAACTTCCCTATATGGGGAAAGAGAGAGAAATGGGGTAGTGATGAGAGGGGAAAGAAAGGATAAAACTTTTTTTTCTTTTTTTTGGAGACAGGGAGTGGAGTGGAGTGATGTGATGCAATCACAGCTTATTGCAGCCTCAAACTCCTGGGCTCAAGTGATCCTCCCCCTTTAGCCTCCCTAGTAGCTGGGACTACAGGTGCATGCCACCATGTCCAGCTGATTTTTAATTTTCTTTTGGTGGAGACAGGAGTCTCATTATGTTGCTCAGATAAGTCTTCAAGTCTTGGCCTCAAGTGATCCTCCCACCTTGGCCTCCCAAACTGCTGGGATTATAGGCATGAGCCACTGCACCTAGCCAAAACTTATTTTTTTTTTTGACATGGGGAAAATTTGTGCTGATAGGAGTGGCTCACTAGAGAGGAAATAATTGATAAAATCCTGTTTTATGGGTCAGCCATTACAGTCTTTTAAATATTCAATGCAATTAAAATTCTTATTTTGTCTCTCATATATCACAAAATACATAATGTATGGGCCCCACTTTCCCCAAATATGAAATGTAGATGTTGACCGGGAGCAGTGACTCACGCCTGTAATCCAAGCACTTTGGGAGGCTGAGGTAGGAAGACTGCTTGAGGTCAGGAGTTCCAGACCAGCCTAGGCAACAAAGTGAGACCCTGTCTCTACAAAAAATAAAATAAAAAAAAAATTCAGCTGAGCATGGAGGTGCATGCCATAGTCCTAGCTACTCAGGAAGCTGAGGTGGGAGGATCACTTGAGTCCTGGGAGTTCAAATCTGCAGTGAGCTATCATTGTGCCACTGCACTCCTGGCTGAGTGGCAGAGACAGACCCTATCTCAAAATATAAAATACAATAAAGTACAATAAAATAAAATAAAATAAAACAAAATAAAAATCATGTTCACTGAAAGGGTTTCAGATAGACTCAATATTTGCGGCTTCACTATGATGCTATTTTATTTGTAATTCTGGGATAGGCTGTGGGCCTCAGAACACCCTACAGTGGATATTGTTATGAAGGCACACATGAAGATGTCCTGTCGATTGTGTGGCAATGAGTTTGTCAGAGATGGTGACAGTGACGCACATTTTTCAGTCTCCCGGAATACGTGTTTCTCAATCTTCAGCTTTTGAGTGCTTTTGCCTACAGAAAGGCCCCAGCGCAGTGCCCCCTGCTGGTGAGTGGCAGCCAGGCGCGTGCGTCCTGTCAGTGACGGACAGAGTGGGTCCCTTTGCTGACACGGACCCTGGGGCTGATGCTGAGCCTGCCAGGTTATTTCAGATCAGGTCATTAAAGCAACAGAAGGTCGACTCGATGTAAAACGAGCAGCTCCCAGTAATCTCTACATTTTTTAGACATGTGATGATTTGCTATAGCTCACTTTGGCTGATAAAATATGAACACTTCACAAAATATTTGTATTTCAGCTTCTGTCTTTGTTCATTTAACAAGCCATTTTGCCCTAATTCCCAGGAGCTGTATTCTTGTTCCATTGGGAAACCTAACCGGGGCCTCAGCAGAGAAGATTTTAAACATGAAATAGGTTAGGAGTGTTAATTTAAAAAAAAAAACAGAAAAACATTTAAAACAAAAAAACCCCTTTCTCTTTCACTTCAGTGATATGAATTAACATTCATTTGTGAAGGTTTCTAAATGGTGACGAGCATCTTAAAGAAAATTAATTAAAACTAAGAACCAGATTAGTGTTTAGATGATTATTTTAACCTTGGCCTCTGGTGAAGGTAGTAGTTTTATAACGAATAATTATCCCTTTAATTTTGTTCCCATCTAACCGCTTTGTATATATCTGGGGTGGGTATGTCATGACAGTGACATTTTTGGTAGCCTTTAATTCAGGAATGCAGTCCACACACTTCAGGATTTTAGTGTCTTAGGTTCACGGGCAGGTGGCTTCTCTACTTAGGCAGTTCCACGAGGCAGGAAGGAAACCAGGAGAATGTGTATCCTCAAACCCAAGTGAACCAGGCATAGGAGGAAGAGCTCTGTTGAGTGAGCTGTGATAATCAACCATTGCGGAGGTCATAGTTAACTTGCTGGGAGCAGTTTTGGTGGAGGGATGGGACAAAGTCTGATTAGAATGGGTTTATAAGAAAATGGGCTTTTCCAGGTGCCCATCAGTGGTGGGCTGGATAAAGAAAATGTGCCAGGTGCCTGGCTCATGCCTGTAATCCCAGCACTTTGGGAGGCCGAGCACTTCGTGGATCACAAGGTCAGGAGATGGAGACCATCCTGGCTAACACGGTGAAACCCTGTCTCTACTAAAAATACAAAAAAAAAAAAAAAAAATTATCTAGGCATGGTGGCAGGTGCCTGTAGTCCCAGCTACTTGGGAGGCTGAGGTGGGAGAATGGTGTGAACCTGGGAGGCAGAGCTTGCAGTGAGCTGGGACCGTGCCACTGCACCCCAGCCTGGGCGACAGAGTGAGACTCCGTCTCAAAAAAAAAAAAAGAAAATGTGGTACATACACACCATGGAATACTATGCAGCATTAAAAAAAAAATGATGATATCATGCCCTTTGCAGCAACATGGAGGCAGCTGGAGGACATTATCCTAAGCCAACTGACCAAGAAAGAGAAAACCAAATAATGCAGGTTCTCACTTGTAAGTGGGAGCTAAGCATTTGGTACACATGGACATAAAGCTGGGAAAAATAGACAATGCAAACTACCAGAGAGGGGAAAAAGGTGGGGAGGCAAGGGCTGAGAAACTTCCTATTGGGTACCATACTTACTACCTGGATGACAGGACCATTCATACCCCAAACCATAGCATCATGGAAGGCTTGTAACAAACCTGCACGTTCACCCCTTGATTCTAAAATAAGAGTCTTCCTTATTTCTTTCTCTTTCCCCACTTCTTCCGTTTCTTTCTCTTCCTGAACAAATCCATTTAAAAGTCATTGGGTGGGACCAAGCAAGGCGGACATCCACACAGAGCAGCAGGGAAGCCCTGCCATCCCGAAGCAGGTGAGGAGGGCATCCACGTGGGAGGGGTGGGGATGGCCTAGCCTGGGATGTCAGAGATAGCCAGGGTGAGGTTTGGTGACTGATGCACAGCATTGGAACCTGAGTTGGATAAGAGGGCCTCCCTGCTGATGGCCAGCCCAGCTTGGAGTGTCGGAGCATTGGGGTGTGGAAAGCATTCGTGTAGGATGACAGCCAGTGTGGGATGTCTGATCATGAGGAGGTAAAGAAGTGCTCCGCATAAGAGGACAACCCTATGTGAGGCATCAGAGCCTGACCAGGTGAGAGCATCCATGCAGCGGGTATCAGAATTCAAGCAAGAGGTCGGGCGCGGTGGCTCACACCTGCAGTCCCAGCACTTTAGGAGGCTGAGGCGGGTGGATCAGGAGTTGGAGACCAGCCTGGCCAACATGGTGAAACCCCGTCTTTACTAAAAATACAAAAATTAGCTGGGAGTGGTGGCGGGCACCTGTAAGTCTCAGCTACTCGGGAGGCTGAAGTGGGAGAATCACTTGAGCCTGGGAGGCGGAGGTTGCAGTGAGCCAAGATTGTGCCACTGCATTCCAGCCTGGGTGACAGAGTGAGAATCTACCTCAAAAAAAAAAAAAAAAAAAAATTCAAGCAAGGTGAGGCAGGCATCCACCTAGGAGCGCCGCCTGGCATGGGGTGTTAGAGTTCTACCAGGGTAAAGAGGGCATCCACACATGGTGGGTGGCCCGGTATGTGGGGTGGAGGTGTCAGATCCTGGGCAGAGTGAATGTGGGGGTGGAAGTGCCACCTGGCATGGTGTGTCAAAATATGAGTGGCAGAAGGATGGCTGGGGGCTAGGCATGGGCCTGGTGGCTTCCACCTGTAATCCCCACATTTCGGGAGGCCAATGGGGAAGGATTGCTTGAGGTCAGGAGTTCAAGACCAGCCTGTGCAACACAGCTACATAATTAAAAAAAAAATTTAGCCAGGTAGTGGTGCACAGCTGTAGTCCTGGCTACTCGGGAGGCTGAGGTGGGAGGATCGCTTGAGTCCAGGAGTGTGAGGCTGCAGTGAGCTGTGATTGTGCCGCTGCACTTCAACCTGGGCAACAGAGCAGACCCCTATCTCTTCAAAAAAATCTTGTTTAAAAAGGAGGATGACGGGGCTAGGAAAGTACAAGATGAACCTGAAGAACCTAGCACATCATATTCCAGAAGGGAAGTGTGTGATCCAAGAAGGATGGAGACAAATAAACAAGACGCAGAAGCCATCTTGAAATGGTTTCCATTGGCCCAAACTGGGATAACCGAAGCATTCGGTTAATGAGAATAATGGACTGAAAAAGACAGAAATCCGTGGATCACGTTGGTTAAATGAATAAGTGAATGAATGAATGAACTGAAAGTTTGATGAGGAGTAGGATTGTTTACATAGTCTTAAAGTACTTAATCAAGTGACCAAACTGAACATCATCAGCAAAGGGGCAAACCGAAATTATGTGTTACTTAATAAGATGCCATGAAATAACTGTATGCCAAGGATGCATTACCTGAATCTGAAAAGTCAAACCCATTGATGGACAGCCTACAGTTTAACTTGCCTGTGATCTTTTTTTTTTTTTTTTTTTTTTTTTTTTTGAGATGGAGTCTTGCTCTGTTGTCTAGGCTGGAGTGCAGGGGTGCAATCTCAGCTCACTGCAGCCTCAACCGCCTGGGCTCCAGTAATTCTACCACCTCAGCCTCCTGAGTAGCTGGGACCGCAGGTGCATGCCACCACGCCCAGTTAATTTCTTTTCTTTTCTTTTTCTTTTTTTTTTTTTTTTGAGACAGAGTCTTGCTTTGTCACCCAAGCTGGAGTGCGATGGCACAATCCCAGCTCACTGCAACCTCCACCTCCCGGGTTAAAGAGAGCCTCCTGCCTCAGCCTCCCAAGCAGCTGGGATTACAGGTGTGCGCCAAAAAGCCTGGCTAATTTTTTGTATTTGTAGTAGAGACCGGGATTCATCATGTTGGCCAGGCTGGTCCCGAACTCCTGACCTCAGGTGATCCACCCACTTCGGCCTCCCAAAGTGCTGGGATTACAGGCATGAGCTACCGCACCCAGCCTAATTTTTTATTATTACTTGTAGAGACGGAGTCTTGCTATGTTGCCCAGGCTGGTTTTGAATTCCTGGGCTCAAGGAATTCAAATTGGCCTTGCCTGTAATCTTCATGGATGTCAAGGGAAGACTAAGAAACTGATCCAAGCTGCAAGAGGCTAAAGAGACATGACAACCTGGTACAACAGGTAATTTTGACGTTATTTGTTACAAGGGATATTATTGGACAAAGCGTAAATGAGGTCTAAGGATTTAATGGGAATAATATATCAGTGTTAATTTTCTGTCTTTGATATTTGTCCTGTGGTTTTATGTGAGAATAATCTTTTTTGTAGAACTGTACAGTAAAGTATTCAAGTGTGATGAAACATTATACTGACTCTTTTTTTCTTTTCTTTTTTTTTCTTTTTTTTTAGAGACAGAGTCTTGCTCCGTCACCCAGGCTGGAGTGCAGTGGTGCAATCATGGCTCACTGAAGCCTTGACCTCCTGGACCCAAGCAATCCTCCTTCCTCAGCCTTCGAGTAGTTGGGACTACAGGTGCGTGCCAGCATGCCTGGCTTATTTTTGTATTATTATTATTTTTTTTTTGGTAGAGATAAGGTTTCACCATGTTGCCCAGGCTGGTCTTGAACTTCTGGGTTCAAATTATCCACCTGACTCGGCCTCCCAAAGTGCTGGGATTACAGATGTGAGCCACTGCACCTGGCTGGCCATAATCAGATGTGTGTGTGTGAAGATCACTTTGACTGCTTTGTGGGGACTGCATTTCGTACAAGCAGAGAGACCAAGTAAAGAGGTTGTTTCATGAATCCAGGTGAGAGAGAAAAGGAGCTCGTGTCAGGGTATTAACAGTGGCACCGAAGAGAAGTCCATGGACTTGACCTATATTTGTTGACAATAGAATTGATAGAACGTATTGATGGATTAAAAGTTTGGCGCTGGGGGAGGCTGAAGGTAAAATCAAGACAATACGAGAAAAATCAAGGTTATGCTCAGGTGTGGTTAAAGTAGTAGCAGGGAACGCAGGAGACTGTGCTATCATGGAATGTGAGTATAGCTGAGAAGTCAGCCAAGATGAAGAGGAGACCTACTGCTACATTTAGCAACATGGAGCCCATAGGCGATCTTAGCAGAACGATGTGGATGGGTTGTGGGAACAGAATTCTTCTGACCAGGTATTGAGTAGTGAATGAAGGCTGAGAGGTGAAGACATGGAGACCTGGTGATGAGAATCTTTGGAGAATCATGTCAGTGAAGGAAGAGAGACAGAGGACTCTCGCTAGAGAGGGACAGGAGGGCTGGAGTTCACTAAGGCAAGTAGGTATTCTGATGGGACAAACCACAAACCTCTTGGTCAAGGACCCCATGTGGGCAGCCTCAGTAGGAACATTGTGGATGGATGATGAGTAAGGATAGATTTGTGCATGGCTCCATGGAGCCCCCAGTTGAGGACATGGTCTGAGGGCAAAGGTGGACCCTGCCTCTGAATTAAACTATTTCTGACACCCAAAGGAATGGGGGATCCTAATAGACATTAAGGTCTCAAAGAAAAGAGGAAATGGTTTGTCTTGCTACCTGAGTGCAGGCACTGAAATTTGGATCTGTTACACTACTGTGGTATTCCCAATGGTATTCTTCTGTGATTTCTGCTGCCTGGACTCCTCCTTCACCCTCATCCCCTCCTATGTTCAGTCATTCAAGACTCAGCTCACTGGCCCCAACCTCTGAGGCAAGAACACCCTCTATCTTTTGATGGCCCCGGGTGACCACCTCTGCCCTACTGATGGTTGGATTGTAATACTGCTCACCCATCTCTCCTTCTCTCTACGCCTCTTAACAAACGTGATACCTGGAAACAGAGCACCTGAGAGGCATTTGATCCTAGCAGTTAGGAAGGAGCCCAGGTTCTGGAGTTGTATTTGAGTACCACCACTTACTGGCTGTGCATCTGAAACTGCCTTTGCAAAAATGATAACAGTGAGAAAATTACGACAGTGAAAGAGATCCGATCTAACCAACCCCTATCTCACCTTCAACCTCCAAACTGCCCTCAGGCATTACTTTGTCTCCATCCTTCTTGGAGTACACACTTACCTTCTGGAATACGATATTCTAAGTTTCTCAGGTTCATCTTGTACTTTCCTAGCCCAGTCATCCTTCTTTTTAAAAAAAAATTTTTTTTGAAGAGACAGGGATCTGCTCTGTTGCCCAGGTTGGAGTGCAGTGGCACAATTACAGCTCACTGCAACCTCGCACTCCTGGGCTCAAGCAAGGAGCCCAGGGGGTCAAACTAACTTTGGGAGAAACTTAGTTTATAGTTTAAATAGCAATAGCCCTTCCCCAAAACTAAACTACCTCTGAAAAGCCCACCAGGTTAGGAGGATGAGAGGAACCTGAGATCTGCTAAGGTATAGACATAAACGATGGCCAGCCATTATTCCAGAGGTCACAAGACTGCAACCTCCCCAATTACTTCTGCAGATAACATCACTGTTGTAGAACCTAAGACTGGCCTTTTGAGATTTTTGCACTTCTGACCTGGACCGGCCAACCAGTCCGGTGGCCCCACTCAGAAGCAGACTCAGTACACATTTTCCACACCCCTCTTATTGCATCCCCAGCCAATCAGCAGTGCCCTTTCCCTTGCCTGACAAAGTTGAAAAACCCTACCTTTTGAATTTTCAGGTAGGCTGGTTTGAGTAATAATAAAACTCTGGACTCCCGTTCAGCCAGCACTGCATGAATTAAACTCTTTCCCCATAGCAATTCCCCTGTTTGATAAATCAGCTCTATCTGGGCAGCAGGCAAGATGAACCCGTTGGGTGGTTACACATCCTTAGCATACTGCCTAACGTCTCTGTGCTTTCTTCTTCATCTGTAAAGTGGGGATATTAAAAGTACCTACCTCATAACGCTGTTGTGAGTGTCAGGGGCATTTGAACCAGAGCAACTCCATCTTGAATAGCGGCTGAGTAAAATAAGACTGAGACCTACCAGGGCGCATTCTCAGAGAGTTAAGGCATTCTAAGTCACAGGATGAGATAGGAGGTCGGCACAAAATACAGGTCATAAAGACCTTGCTGATAAAACAGGTTACAGTAAAGAAGCCAGCTAAAACCGAGATGGTAATGAGAGTGACCTCTGGTCATCCTGGCTGCTGCACTATCTCCAGCACCATGACAGTTTACAAATGCCATGGCAACGTCAGGAAGTTACCCTTTATGGTCTAAAAAGGGAAGACATGAATAATCCACCCTTTGTTTAGCATATAATCAAGAAATAACCATAAACATGAGCAACCAGCAGCCCTTGGGGCTGCTCTGTCTATGGAGTAGCCGTTCTTTATTCCTTTACTTTCTTAATAAACTTGTTTTCACTTTATGGACTCGCCCTGAATTCTTTTTTTTTTTTTTTGAGACAGAGTCTTGCTCTGTCGCCCGGGCTGGAGTGCAGTGGCCGGATCTCAGCTCACTGCAAGCTCCGCCTCCTGGGTTCACGCCATTCTCCTGCCTCAGCCTCCCGAGTAGCTGGGACTACAGGCGCCCGCCACCTCGCCCGGCTAGGTTTTTGTATTTTTTAGTAGAGACGGGGTTTCACCATGTTAGCCAGGATGGTCTCAATCTCCTGACCTCGTGATCCGCCCGTCTTGGCTTCCCAAAGTGCCTGAATTCTTTCTTAGGCAAGATCTGAGAATCCTCTCTGGAGGTCGGGTTCGGGACCCCTTTCTGGTAACGTGAGGATTAAATGAGATAACCCCTGTAAAGTGGTAACCGCGCCAGGAGGATTGTAAGCACTCAATAAATATTGCTATCATTAGGACATAGAAGATCGTGATGCATTGCTGTTGAAAGAATAAATGAGCAAATGAAAGAATAAAGCAGGTCGTAAAAATGCCCAGAACATGTGTCAGCCTGGCTTTCAGTGTCTCTTCTGCCAGGAGAATTGGTGCATTGCACAAATTCTCAGAGCCATTGTTCAGCCCCTGTGCGTGGAGGGATATGAGGATAGAGGAGGCGTGGTTTCCTGGGGGTGCCTGGTACCTGGCAGAGTCATCTAGAATGTTTCATAAATGTATAGATGCCTGGGCCCTGTCCTTGGTGTGTTGGTCCCCAAGGTCTGGGCATGGCCCCAACACACACATTTCTATAAAGCCTTGGGTGGCATGTTTTCCTGGTTAGAGCTGGCTGTTTGACCGTGTAGCTAAGGCTCTTTCTACCTCTGAAGCCCTTCAGTTCTGTGATTGCCTATCTTAATTCACTCTTGGTTTTTTGAATATAATGGTGAAACATCTGAAACTACTCTTTGCAATCAAAGCTTTAGGAAAGAGTAACTAGATGGCATTGTATTTAATCATGAAGAAATTATATTTTCTTATGAAACGATTTTCTTAAATCATATATCTGGGTTCCATATGTGTACATTACAGTGAAGGGATGTTTTAAAACTTTTGATTTACATGGATGACGATTCCACCCTACCCCAAGGCTCATAGAGAACGGTTTGGTGATTTTCTTCCCAGTGGGTTGGTAACTGTCATTGAGAGACACAGTCCCATGGGTGGTAGGGGTCTGGCTGGGAGGATGCGCTTGGCTCAGGGTAAATTGCCTGTGTGACTGAACACCCCTTAGCCAACTCCATCAGGCTGCCCTGAGGCAGGAGGCTGGGGTATCTTGTTCACACATCAAAGGTAGCACATACTTTTGTGGGTGAAAATGAATATAGTATTATTGGTTTTGTGCATGTGCGTGTGTGTGTGTGTGTGTGTGTGTGTGTGTGTGAGACAGAGAGAGAGAGAGAGAAAGAGAGAGACAGGGTCTTGCTGTATTGCCCAGGCTGGAGTACAATGGCACAATCACAGTTCACTGCAGCCTCAATGTCTCCAGGGTCAAGTGATCCTCTTCTCTTGGCCCACTCAGTACCTTGGACTACAGGTACATGCTATCATGTCCGGCTAATTTTTTGGTATTTTGTAGAGATAATGTTTCACCCTGTTGCTCAGGCTCAAACTCCTGGGCTCAAGCAATCCGCCCATTTTGGCTTCCCAAAGTGCTGGGATTATAGGCATGAGCTGTCGTGCCTGGCCTGAATATAGTACTGTTGTTTTTTACAGTCATAAAAGTAGCTCAAGAGTAAAGATGGTGGATTCAACATGTGTTTACTTTTGGTCCTTCCTGAAACCCAACCAAAGCAAGAGTAAAAAGATCTTTTAAAAAGAAAAATCCATTAGAACAAAAAGGAGAAGAAAGAAGAAAAATAGTGACAACATTTTGGAAGCTAGAAAGCACTTGAGTGAGAGGTAGCTGACTTAGCAGACACAAGAAAGCTGTATTCCAAGCTGCTGGGAGAAAAGCCAAAAAGCATCCCAATTTATTTGACAAAATCCCCAAAAGACTTAGGAATAGACAGACTGAAGTTGAAGGTGGGTCTAAAAATAGGAAAATTATGTGAAAAGCTATGTACTAAGGGCCAGTTAGAGCCCCAGACCCTCAGTTCGCCTCTGCATTCCCGGAGGCCCGCCCTCGTTCTGTATCAACAGAGGGCAGCAATTTTGTTATTAGGGAGATGACCACTGACAGCCTTGTTCACCCAGGACTTGGTTCATGATCTCTCTGCACATCTAGCCTTGCAACCACCTTGGAGGACTTTGGGATGCACGTGTACAACCTGTGCAGCACCTTGACCTTGAAGTTTCATTGACCTTGTCCCTTACCTACATTAGCCAATGCACCTGTCCCTTACCTACTTTAGCCAATGCACCT
This sequence comes from Macaca nemestrina, assembly GCF_043159975.1. Classification (NCBI taxonomy): domain Eukaryota; kingdom Metazoa; phylum Chordata; class Mammalia; order Primates; family Cercopithecidae; genus Macaca; species Macaca nemestrina. The sequence continues at coordinate 43,460,483 of NC_092144.1, read as the reverse complement.
TAGCCTGGTCATCACTGGGACCTGTTGACTTCTGTGGACGTTACATCCTGCATGCAACCTCACGCCCTTCTGGCGAAGCTGCCCCTGCCAGTGTCGTTCCTTGATTGAATCCTCCAGGCCATTGACTACCCGGCTTTCTCCTCATCTTTCAGTCCCCTCCTTTCCTTCGCATACTCTCACCCTCCAATTCCTTGGAACTAGAAGGGGCTGATGTTTGACTTTCTATTTCGTATTCTGAATTGTATTTTCCTCACTTGCAGCCTAGTGGCCAATCCTTCATGATGGAGCGGATGTAAGGGGTAGGGAGTGACAGAGAGGAAGAGAAAGAGAGTAGGGAATGATGTCAGGTGATGTGACTCACACCTGTAATCTCAGCACTTTGGGAGGCCGAGGCAAGTGGATCACTTGAGGTCAGGAGTTTGAGACCAGCCTGGCCAACATGGTGAAACCCCGTCTCTACTATAATTACAAAAATTAGCTAGGCATGGTGGCGGATGCCTGTAATCCCAGCTACTTGGGAGGTTGAGGCAGAAGAATCACTTGAACTGGGGAGGTGGAGGCTGCAGTGAGCCGAGATGGTGCTACTGCACTCCAGGCTGGGTGACAGAGAGAGACTCAGTCTCAAAAAAAAAAAAAAAAAAAAAAAAAAAAGGAGGGACTGAATCTGGAGGAATTCCAAGTGTTTGATTCATTGCTTATAAGAATGCACCTCCTGGCCAGCGGTGGCATGCCTATAGTCTCAGCTACGTGGAAGGATTGCTTGAACAGAGGAGTTCAGTCTGGGCAGCATAGCAAGACCCCATGAGAATACCCTATCCTCTCCTCCTTTGTTCCTGTTACTCTTTCTGACACTCTTTCACCCACACCCCAGCCCTGCCTCCTGCATCCTCTCCAGCCTCTCCTTTGTGTCGTGACTTCCCCACTTTTTGATGTACTTCACCACTCAATTTCCTAGTGAAATTGAGACCTGCATTTCCTATCGCATTCCAGGTCACAGACACACGTATCTTACATGTTTCTGGAAGCAATACTTATTATTTGGATGTTCTCTGGTATCTTCTATTGTGTTCTGTGGTATTCTATTTCCTATTTATTCCACTTAATTTTTAAGATGCTGGCCAATAGACTGGGCATGGTGGCTCACGCCTGTAATCCCAGCACTTTGAGAGGCTGAGGTGGGAGGATCACTTGAGCCCAGGATTTTGAGACCAGCCTGGGCAACATAATGAGACCCTGTCTCTACAAAAAATAAAGAAAATTAGCTGGATATGGTGGTACTCACCTGTCATCCCAACTATTTGGGAGGCTGAGGTGGGAGGATCGTTTGAGCCCAGGAGTTGAGGCTGCAATGAGCTATGATCGTGCCATTGTACTCCAGCCTGGGTGACAGAGTGAGACCCTGTCTCAAACAACAACAGCAACAATAACAATGATGACAACAACAACAAAACACTGGCTAATAAATTGACAATACAAAGCACTAGTAGATCCTGACTCACAATTTGATAAAATACGGTTGCAGACTATCCCTTCTTTTTCTTGCATATTCTACTTTTTTCTTTAAGTTGGACCCTTCTCTTATCAAGCTAAACTAGCTCACATCTGTCTGGCTTTTCAAATAAACCCTCTCCAGCCAAACCCCACCCCCACCCTGCTTCACAGCCACATTGTGGGAACAGCTGTCTACACACATCGTTCCTTGTCCTCCTCGCTCCATCTCCTTTCCATTCACTCAGCCCTGCCTGGCTTCTGGGACAGCCCCGCCCTGGCACAGCTCTTGCTCTGGTCACAAATGACAACCTTGTCATTAATTCTGGTGGTTGGTTTCAGGCCCCTTCTTCCCGGTTCTTTCTGCAGCATTCAGCTCAGTTGTGTGTTCCTGACGCAAGGCAGGTGAGCCCCCAAATTGGAGCTTAACTGGGGAGGATTCTTGGCTTTGCCCAGGAAAGAATTCAAGGGTGAGCTGGTGGTGTTAGACAGCAACTTTCCTTGAAATGGCTGTGCACAGCAGCAGCAGAGGCTGCTCCTTGTAGAGCGGGGCCACCCCATAGACAGTGTGCCCCGAGGAACAGCTCAGAGGCAGTGCTGCAGTCACATGTATATGTACATTTTTTTTTTTTTTTTGAGACAGAGTCTCACTCTGTCGCCCAGGCTGGGGTACAGTAGCCCGATCTTGGCTCACTGCAAGCTCCGCCTCCCGGGTTCACGCCATTCTCCTGCCTCAGCCTCCCGAGTAGCTGGGACTACAGGCGCCAGCCACCACGCCCGGGTAATTTTTTGTATTTTTGGTAGAGACGGGGTTTCACCGTGTTAGCCAGGATGGTCTCGATCTCCTGACCTTGTGGTCCACCCGCCTTGGCCTCCCAAAGTGCTGGGATTACAGGCGTGAGCCACCGTGCCTGGCTATATGTACTTTTAAGTATATGCAAATTAAGGGGTGGATTAGGCAGAAATTTCTAGAAATAGGGTGGTAACTTCTGGGTCAGTGGGTTGTTGCTATGGAAAGGGCGGTAACTAGCGGGTGTTGCCATGACAATGGTAAACTGACATGGTGCGCTGGTGGGTGTGTCTTACGGAAAGGTGCTTTTGCGCACAGCCCTGTTTTAGCTAGTCTTCCATTTGGTTATATGTCTGAGCCCCACCTCCTGAGTCCAGTCCTGCCTCCTATGTCACTCCCAGGCCTGGCGTTTGTTCTCCCTGTGATCTTTGGCAGCCTCCTCTCCCTCAAGGCAGCCAGGCCCCAGCCTTCACCTTCTCTCTGGGTGATCTCCTGCACCTGCTCCTACGCGTGCGGCTGCCTGAATAGCATCCCTGTCCACATCTCTGAGCTCCTGATCGCTCTCTCCGACAGCCCCTGGAGGGGTCTGACTCCTGGCCCAGCTTTGTGGCCACGTAGGAACATGCTCCCAGCTTTCTGGTTGAACACCCATGGGGTCCATCACCTTCCTCACACACTCACCAGCCCCGGGTGTTTTTGTTCCTATTATTCCCCAGGATCTGTGCCCCCAGAATGTTTTCCTCTGTTAGGAGAAAGTCAGGAAACAGTCTTCCCTCTCTGCTCCCCACCCCACTTTTATGATCTTTGCTCTTTTGGCAACATTGAGCTGTTCTTGAACATGTTTCCTGTTCTTTTCTTATGTGCCTGGTGCCATTTCCCAAATCTCATTCTAATTCTCCCTGGAGGGCGGCCTTCATTACTGCTGTTGATGAGTGCTAGAAGGGGGTGTTGATGTGTGCGGTCCCCTCGTTTCTGTGCCACACTCTTAAAGTGAGCACCGTTAGTGGGTGATCACACAGCTGCTCAAGGCCACAGGCTGTTTCTTAACCGCGTTACTCTTCTCAGGGGATTTCTGTGTTTATTCCTTGCTTGTTCTCTACAGTTTTCTTTCTGATCTGAGACGTCCAACACATTAAGGTTCTTAGAAGCCTAGATAGTATGAGGTCTTACATGAAGTAATCGTATTCTTTCAAGTATACAAAGTCTATTTAAATACTGTAAACACAAGATATCAGAAAGCTGTGAAAGGATTCTATTTGTTTACGTTCATTAAATTAATCAATTTTCTCTTGCTCAAAAATAGACTCTTATGTTCTGTTAATTTTTATGAATCTCAAAATGGAAAAAGCCCCTAGAAATAATCCAGCAGGATTCCTTCACTGGAGCAGGGGAGTCCCAGGGTGGCTAAGTGTCTTGTGTTTGGACACACGACTCATTCCCGGCAGTTATGACTAAGGCTGTGTCTTTCTTTTTCTTTTTCCTTTTTCTTTTTTTTTTTTTTTTTTTGCGGTAGAGTCTCGTTCTGTTGGCTAGGCTGGAGTGCAGTATTGTGATCTCAGCTTACTACAATCTCTACAGTTCAAGCAATTCTCCTGCCTTAGCCTCCTGAGTGGCTGGGATTACAGGCTCAAGACACCACTGCCAGCTAATTTTTGTATTTTAAGAAGAGATGGGATTTCACCATGTTGGCCAGGTTGGTCTTGAACTCCTGACTTCAGGTGATCCACCTGCCTCGGCCTCCCCAAATGCTGGGATTACAGGTATGAGCCATTGCGCCTGGCCAAGGCCTGTGTCTTTCAATGCTGGGCTTTTTCTACCATGCCTCTGATCTGTGTGTCCATCACGTCTTTCCCCCATTCCTATAAATATCTAAGCATACACGGACATCCACATTCTCCTTTAATTATCATTTTGGGAGATGGGGAATCATCTTGCTCAGTGATACTTTTGGTAAAATGATCTTGGAGTTAATGTATTTTAACTTGGTGGTCTTTATCCCTATAAAACCACTTCTTTAACTGAATTTTTGTTTCAAGTTATTTCACATTAATGGATTGTGTATATTTTCTTTTATTTAACATGTTCTTAACAAATACAATACAGATGCTCTTTGAACATTTTTGTATTTATTGCTATGAATGAAGGAGAGAATTGGCTTGTTACAATCCCAACTCCTTTGGGAGTCTCAGTCCCTACCTGTAGAATCTGTCCAGATTGGAGTGTGCTCCAGAATCTTTTGAAATATGGAAAGTAGTTACATTTGAATGTGTAGTATCAAGTTTTTTTGTTTTTTTGTTTTTTTACAATTTATCTTCTTTGATAACTTTTTCTGAGAATGCAATTAGCTTGGGTATCTTGAATTTCATTTAAACTTAGGATAAATGGGTGTGAGTAATTTACACCCATAGTGCCAACTGGTTGGCTTTGGCAGCTTTTCTTTCGGAACGTTAATATTCTAGACCAGGGGCCAGCAAGCCTTTTCTGTAAGGCTAGGTAGACTTTGTGGGTCATATGGTCTCTCACTCAGCTCTCCTGTAGTAATGGGAAAGCAGTGTCAATAAAAACTTCATTAAATTGATTTTAATAATCGAATTGGCTTTTACCATCAACTCATGAATTGGGCAGCATCCCATTTAAAAATAGAAGGTGCTGCATTAGGTGTGGCAGGACAATTTATTTTTGTAAAGTAGCTTGAGCAGGAACAAGGGAACAGCTTAATACAAAAAAGAGGATAGGGGCCGGGCTTGGTGGCTCACACCTGTAATCCCAGCACTTTGGGAGGCCGAGCTGGGTGGATCGCTTGAGGTCAGGAGTGTGAGACGAATCTGGTTAACATGGCAAAACCCCATCTCTACTAAAAACAAAAAAAAATTAGTTGGATATGGTGAAGTGAGCCTGTAGTCCCAGGTACTTGGGAGGCTGAGGCAGGAGAATCACTTGAATCCAGGAGGCGGAGGTTGCAGTGAGAGGAAATCGCACCACTGCACTCCAACCTGGGTGACAGAGCGAGATTCTGTTTCAAAAAAAAAAAAAAAAAAAAAAAGACAGGTATTACTATTATTATTATTATTATTATTTGAGATGGAGTCTCGCTCTGTCACTCAGGCTGGAGTGCAGTGGTGCCATCTCGGCTCACTGCAAGATCTGCCTCCCAGGTTCATGCCATTCTCCTGCCTCAGCCTCCCGAGTAGCTGGGACTACAGGCGCCCACCAGCACGCCCAGCTAGTTTTTTGTATTTTTAGTAGAGACAAGGTTTCACCCTGTGAGCCAGGATGGTCTCGATCTCCTGACCTTGTTCTGCCCACCTTGGCCTCCCAAAGTGCTGGGATTATAGGCATAAGCCACCGCACCTGGCCAAGACAGGGTTACTTTAAGGTTACTTTCCTTGTAAGGGTTAAAGCAAAGTTAAAGGGCAGAGTTAACTGCCCTTTCTGATTGGTTGCTGCAAATCTCCTGGTTTTCGGGGAAAACTGGTCTGTTTGGGAATTATCCTGCTTCCTTAAAGTTTCAGTTTGATGATGTGGCACTTAACACAAGTGACTCCATTTTGGTTTGGTCTGTTGGGGCCTCTGTTGGGGTTCAGTTCAAAACAATGCCTCCCTTAGGTCTTATTTAGTGGCGGGCACAGAAGATTGAAAATGAATAGACATGGTAGTTAAAGAAAAAACTATATTTGAGAAAAAAGCAACATGAAGGCCACACTTTGCTGATTGCCGGTCTATACTGTTGCATATTTTTCCTAGCCCTAGTGGCAGTCTCTGCCAGCGTTTTTTTCCCCACCAAGCCTAGAATCAGAAATAGCAATTGCAGTTGCATTCCCACTTCTGTGCCTCTTCTGAAGTTGGTCTCCCTGCTGGAAATGCTGCCTCCTCTCTTTTCCATCTGTCCAAATGTTATCTAGAAAGCCCTCCCATTCAGCTCCGTGCTTTCTCCCTTCCTGAACTCTGCTGGTGTGCTCATTTGTGGGCTGGTATTATCTGTGTGTTCATGTGTTTATGGTTTCTTCCCAAGCTCCCAGAGCACCTGGTGCAGAGCACCATGTTCTGCATTCAGTGAGAGCTCAGGAGTGGCCGTGAACACCCAATACCAGCACAGCCCCTCCACGGACCTAGAAGGAACCACCCTTTGCATGAGACAATGGGACACATCCTTGGTTAAATTAGCAATAACAGTAGTTATTTTTGTTTAATGGCTCTAATTTCTCAGATAGGAGTCAGGGTCTGTTGCGGAAAGGGGAATGTTAGAAATCATGGAAAGTTTAGGGAGGAAAGAAGACAGCATTAAAGAGAAGCACAAAGTGTTATGGCAGATATGTCAGCCAGCCTTAAAAGCAAGAATGGCCAAGATACATTTTAAGTACTGGAAATAAAGATGCCACTTTAGCTGTGGGACCTGAGTAAGCTGCTTAATGTTGTTTAACTTATGCAATTTCCTCATCTGGACAATGGAGATAGCTATTGTACCTACCTCATAGGGTTGAGAGGGGCATTAAATGAATTAAACACATCAAGGACATAGAGCGCTGTCCAGTACCCAGTAAGTACTTGCCATTTAGAGCCCGGCATGAGCCTCCTGACTCCAAGGCCAGTGATGACTTAGAGCAATGATGAACCAAGCCAAAGACCCCAGACTGTCAATTGAAGGATGAAATTAACACCTTAAATATGCAGTTACCAAAAGATAACTGTATTATAAAGCTGGGCACGGTGGCTCATGCCTGTAATCCCAGCACTTTGGGAGGCCGAGGAGGGCGGTTCACAAGGTCAGGAGATGGAGACCATCCTGGCTAACATGGTGAAACCCCGTCTCTACTAAAAATACAAAATATTAGCTGGGCATTGTGGCGGGCGCCTGTAGTACCAGCTACTCGGGAGGCTGAAGCAGCAGAGTGGTATGAAACGGGAGGCGGAGCTTGCAGTGAGCCGAGATTGCGCCACTGCGCTCCAGCCTAGGTGACACAGTGAAACTCTGTCTCAAAAAAAAAAAAGAAAGATAACTGTATCTTTTTCACACTGCTGTTAAAGGCATACCTGAGACTGGATAATTTATAAAGAAAAAGAGGTTTAATATACTCACAGTTCCACATGGCTGGGGAGGCCAATCATGGTGGAAGGCAAAAGACACGATTCACATGGCATCAGGCAAGAGAGAGAATGAGAGCCAAGCGAAAAGGGAAACCCCAAATAAAACCATCAGATCTTGTGAGACTTAGTCACTACCATGAGAACAGTATAGAACAGTATGGGGGAAACCACTCCCATGATTCAATTATCTCCCACAGGGTCCCTACCCCAACACGTGGGAATTGCGGGAGCTACAGATTTGGGTGGAGACACAACCAAACCATATCAATAACCATACTTCAGAAATTTCTTTTCTTTTCTTTTCTTTTTTTTGAGATGGAGTCTTGCTCTGTGGCCAAGCTGGAGTGCCGTGGCACAATCTCGGCTCACTGCAGCCTCCACCTCCCAGGTTCCAGCGATTCTTCTGCCTCAGCCTCCCAGGTAGCTGGGATTACAGGCACACACCACCATGGCCAGCTAATTTTTTTTTTGTTTTGTGTTTTTTCAGTAGAGATAGGATTTCATCATATTGGCCAGGCTGGTCTCGAACTCCTGACCTCAGATGATCCACCCACCTTGGCCTCCCAAAGTTCCATGGTTACAGACATGAACCACCGTGCCAAGCCCATGCTTCAGATATTTCTAAGACAAGAGGGCTAAAATTAAATCAGATTTCAGTTTAACTAAAATTGATTGGGTGATTTTATGTGCTACATCCTGGAGGTGCAGAGATGACTAAGGCGTGGTTGACCTCAGGACTTAGAGCCAGGGAGATACAGTTGTGTGTTGATTAACGATGATTAACGACGGGCTGTGTTCTGGGAAATGTGTCGTTAGGTGATTCTGGTGTTGTGCTCGTGTGATAGAGTGTACTTAAACCTAGATGATATGGCCCAGTGGTCCCCAACCTATTTGTCACCAGGGACCGGTTTCATGGAAGAAAATTTTTCCATGGACAGGGAGGTGGGATGGTTTTGAGATGAATCCGTTTCACTTCAGATCATCAGGCATTAGATCCTCATAAGGAGTGCCACCTAGATCCCTCACATGCACAGTTCACAATAGGGAATAGGGTTCATGCTCCTATGAGAGTCTCATGCTGCCGCTGATCTGACAGGAGGTAGAGCTCAGGCAGTGATACTCACTGGCCTGCCCATCACCTCCTGATGTGCGGCTCAGTTCCTAACAGGTCACGGCCCGGCCCATGGTCCCTGGTGTAGCCCACTCCACACCTAGGCTGTATGGTATAGTCTATTGCTCCTAGGCTACTGACCTGTACAGCACATACCTGTACTGAATACTGCAGGCAGTTGAACACAGTGGTAGGCATTTGTGTGTCTAAACATAGAAAAGGTGCAGTTAAAATATGGTGTTGTAATCTCATGAGACCACCATCATATATGTGATCCATCATTGGCTGATACATTATTACCAAGTGCATGATGTATATCTTTTCATTATATTCAGCAAAGTGCCAAGGTGGATAAGCAGTATTGGAAGAACATTATCCAGGTTGAAGAGGATATTGAAGGATATTGAAAACTTATGAAATATGAAAAGATATGAAAAACTTACATTAAGCCATAAAGATTCAGTTATGACATTGTTGATTCATTGAAAAGGGATATGAGGTCAGATGCCATGGTTCATGCCTACAGTAATCCCAGTACTTTGAGAGGCCAAGGCAGGTGGATCACTTCAGGTCAGGCGTTCAAGGCCAGCCTGGCCAACATGGTGAAACACTGTCTCTACTAAAAATGCAAAAATTAGCCAGGCATGGTGGTACATGCCTGTGGTCCCAGCTACTCAAGAGGCTGAGGTGGGGAATCACTTGAATCCAGGAGGTAGAGGTTGCAGTGAGCGGAGATTGTGCCACGGAACTCCAGCCTGGGCGACAGAGCAAGACTCTCTCTCCTAAAACAAACAAACAAACCAAACAAACAAAAAAGAAAAGAAAAGAAAAGAAAAGAAAAGAAAAGAAAAGAAAAGAATGGCTCCTGAATTGGTCTTGGGAGAAGCTGTCTATATGTGAAAGGCAGCAGTCTGGGGCCTCCCTGGTTTTTGGTGAGCCCAGTGCCATCTAACAAGAAGAATTGCTCTTCATTTGCTTGGCCAGGTGGGGAGCAGCTGAATTTGGTCTGTGTTCACTTAGTCTGCAGCAGAGCTCACTAAGTGCTCTGAAGGTAAAACACTGAAGTGAATGTGTGGATCACGTATCATCTGGGGATGTGAATCTCCCATCAGAGCAGGGACAGGTTTATTCTTTGCAGCGGTGACTAATAAAGTATTCTTTTACATCTCTACAGGACTTTATGCGTTCTTTGTTGCATGTGTAATGAATGAAAATCTGGTGTCAGCCTCTGTACATACCTTCACTTCTTGCAGAAAGTGATTAATCACTGTATTAGTCAGGGTTCTCTAGAGGGACAGAACTAATAGGATAGATGTGTATATAAAGAGGAGTTTATTATGGAGTGTTGACTCATGTGATCACAAGATGAGGTCCCACAATAGACCGTCTGCAAGCTGAGGAGCAAGGAAGCCAGTCTGAGTCCCAAAACCTCCAAAGTAGGGAAGTCAACAGTGCAGCCTTCAATCTGTGGCCGATGGTCCAAGAGACCAGAAGCTGAAGAACTTGGAGTCTGATGTTCGAGGGCAGGACGCGTTCAGCACAGGAGAAAGATGGAGGCCAGAAGACTCAGCTAGTCTCGTCTTTCCATGTTCTTCCACCTGCTTTTTATTTTGGCCACGCTGGCAACTGATTAGATTGTGCCCACCCAGACAGGGGGTGTGTCTGCCTTTCCCAGTCCACTGATGAAAATGTTAATCTCCTTTGGCAACACCCTCACAGACACACCCAAGAACAATACTTTGCATCTTTCAGTCCAATCAAGTTGACGCTCAATATTGACCATCACAATCACATTGTAATGAAAGGTAGAACATCTGATTAAAATGTTTGCTTTCTCTATTATAAGAACTTCACTGGGTCCTATATTGGGTAGTGCCTGTGTACTCAACTCTTCTTTTAGACATTGCTGTAGCAGTGACCAGTACTGCGCAGGGGAAACCTGTCAGTACCTCCCTGCAGCCTCCTGATTCCCGCCTTGGGACCTCTGATGCTGGGACATGGGATTCCCATGTGTCCCCATTCAGCACTCACACATGTGCAACCTGGAAATGTAGGGGAGGTAATATCCCTAGGGAAACCCTTAACTCATGGAGGCTGATGGGTAAATGCCATCCCTTTCTTCCCTGTGGTGGTGGTGACATGTGGTTCCAAGACACATTTCATCAAGCTCCTTGGGTGTTCCCATAGGACTGAGCCATGCATCTGAGGTGGTGGCCAACCTGCCTGCACATCTGCCAGCTGGGATCATAGATGAACATCTGCCACAGGCTGTGCGTTCATGTGAACCTGGATCAAGATGGGTCCCTTCTGAATTTCTCTTACATCCCTAGTGCCAAGAACTCTTTCTTTCTTATCCAGTGGAAATGTCCCTTGTGTCACAGGTTGAGTCTTCTCTGTCAAGGAGGTAGTCTTCCCTAGGGTAAGTCCTCCTCCCAGCTTGGATTATGAATATTTATAGAAAAACTTTGGGATTGGAGATGGGAGGGGCCTTTCTTTTTCAAGAAAACTCAGCCTTCAGGGTGTTGGTCTTGTCGTGGCCTCCAACAAGCCTGTTTTGAGATGGAAAGCTGAATGGGGATCCATCTGTTCTTGGCTGTGACTGATTCCTTGCCCAGTACTCCGAATCTCGGCTTTACCTATTTGGTGGAATATGACTACACGGGAATAAAAATTGTATCTTTCTAATATTAAAAATATTATCCTCATTACACAGGAAATGAAGTTAAGGCATAAAGGAAAGATAAATGTGAGCCTCTCACAGGGACACTGAAGAAAATCTAGAAATTAAGTGCATGAAAAAACACACATTAAGTTTTTTATTAAATTGTCAGAACAGTTTTTAGATACCTATTATAATATCTGGGGATTTTAGGTTCACTCTAACTTCTTGTGTTGATACCATAAATGCATAAATTTATGGTACCATAAATTTTGTCATTGAGTGAACATCATAGAGCATACTTACACAAACCTAGGTGGTACAGCCTACTACATACCTAGGCTACATGGCTTAGTCTATTCTCCTAGGCTACAAAGCCTGTTACTGCACTGAATACTGTAAGCAATTGTAACACAATGCTAAGTGTTCATCCTGTTACCTGGCATTCTTATTAGCTGTTTACATGGTCATATTAAATTAAAAATAAAAACAAGGAATTCTGGGAAGATGACAGCAGAGCTTTCTACTTTTTACAAAATCATAAATAAAACAGAGCACTAGTGGCCAACCAAAAACACATGGATGACATTTACAACAAAACTAATTACAAGGTATCCCCAGAAACCTCAAAACACAAATGGCAAAGACAAACCGACAACAGCCACAAGACCTTTAGAGTATCAGTGTCTATGTGGAAGAATGCAGAGGGAACTAATGGGGTATTTGACGGACTAGAGAATAGGAGCATCCTCAAAGAGCAAACAGGTGTTAACTGGAAAGTGCAGTGGACTAATTTGGGAATGGTCACTGAAATCGGGAGGGGTTTTGTCCTGTCTTATCATGGACGAGCACAAGCTGCCTGGGGTGAGGTCTCAAGGGGCTGGAGGAGACTCCCATGGACTCTCTGAAATTGTCCCTTTCAGGGTAGGGTCCCACACTGAGAAGCAACTGCTGGGAATAGAAATTGAAGTGAGCAGAGTGGGGCCAATAAACATGAAGGAAGAAGGTCCAGATGAAAAAGCTGGAGGGGCACAGAGCCAGCACATCTCAAAAAGCAAACCTCCAAATTTTGGAGGAGACAGCAGAAGTGAAGTGGGGGTTCTGTGAAATGAGAAAAGCTACCTGGAGGCACTCCTCCTTCTAAAATTTCAGGAAAATTAATTTTACATAAAAATGAGCAAGCAATTGAGGTCAAATCCCATACCAAGTTATTATTTTTAAAAAGAGATGAAAGAGCAGAATAACATTCCTTCAGACAGAGAAAACACATGGCAAAACATGCTCACAAACCAAATCAACACTGTAATCCTCTCATCCAAAATAAGGTAAAAGACACTGAGAAAATTATATAAGAAATGCAAGAAAAACATAAGTCAGAATTAGACCAGCAGGAAAGCTTATGGAACTGAGAAAAACCCCTAAAAATAGAAGAAAAAAAATTTCAGAAATGAAGACTAAACTAGGAGGAATACAAATGCAAATAGAACAATAGATAATGTCTTTAAAATAGCTGAAAGGAGAAAAATGTTAAAAAATAAAGGAGGAAAGAGATGAAATTCTGTAAGAAGTTACAAATGTTTTGCAGATAGGCAAAGAAGATCCAACACCTACGTAATAAGAGTCCCTGAAGAAGAAAACTAAGGCAAGGATAGAAAACAAACACTGAAAACTATAGTTTCAGAAAAGTTTCCTGAAGTGAAAAATATTTGGAATTGTATGTTGAAAGAGCTCACCATGCTATTTCTGTGCCTAATACAGTCATGGCTCATGGTCTTAGGAAGCATCTAAAGCAGGTAGCAGCTTCACAGCATTGGATGCTGGATAAATTGACCAGTGTGTTTGCTCCTTGTCCATCCACTGGTTCCCACAAGCTGAGAGAGTGTCTCTCCTAATAATTTCCTAAGGAACATACTTTAATACGCCCTGATAGGAGACGAAGTAAAGATTTGCATGCAGTGGTTCATTAAGATGGATGGCAAGGTCCGAACTGATATAATCTACTCTGCTGGATTCATAGACATCACCAGCATTGACAAGATGGGAGAGAATTTCTGTCTGATCTGTGGCATCAATGGTCGCTTTGCTGTACATCGTGTTATACTGGAGGAGGCCAAGTACAAGTTGTGCAAAGTAAGAAAAATCTTTGTGGGCACAAAAGGAATCCCTCACCTGGTTTCACGATGCTCACACCATCCACTGCCCTGATTCCCTCGTCAAGGTGAATGATACCGTTTAGATTGATTTGGAGACTGGCAAGATCACTGATTTCATCAAGTTTGACACTGGTAACCTGTTTATGGTGATTGGAGATGCTAACCTGGGAAGAATTGGTGTGATCACCAACGGAAAGAAGCACTGTGGATCTTTTGATGTGGTTCATGTGAAAGATGCCAATGGCAACAGCTTTGCCACTTGGCTTTCCAACATTTTTGTTACTGGCAAGAGCAACAAACCACGGATTTCTTTCCCCAAGGAAAGGGTATCCACCCCACCATTGCTGAAGGGAGAGACGAGAGAGTAGTGGTGGGTGAAACGGTGGGTAAAACAGAGCAATGGTGAAGTGGTCTCTGGGTAACATGTTAGATTTTTGTATGTAATTAAAAATAACATGGAATGATTAATAAAAAAAAAGAAAGAAAGAGCTCACCATGTACTTGAGAATATTGATCCAGAATTGATAACTCAAAATGAATAACACTAAGACATATTCTAGTCAAATAATTGAACTAGAAAGAAAAAAATCATTTGCTTATTGCAGCAAGATGAGCAAGTGACTTAGAAGAGAAAGTCAATTAAATTATTTTCAGATTTTTTTTTCACAGAAATATTTTATGCCAGAAAAAAAAAATATGGAGAAATATGTTTAAGATACTCAAGGGAAGAAAATGGGAGGCAAAGATGTCATATCCAGGAAAACTGATTTTTAAGTTTAAAGATTACTATTACCAATCTGCAGAAACTCAGAAAATAGTGCTTCCATGAACCTTTCTTGAGGAATCTACAAGAAAAAAAAGCTTCAGACAACCCAAAAGACTAGAAAGACAACAAGATAAGTTACTTATAGACCTTGGACTAAATGAGAGGAAAAAAGAAAGAGTATGGCTTATAATGGCTGTATGCTGGCTATATGTTCTGACACTGTAAATTTAGCACAGCTTTAAAAAAATAGGGGGAGACAGGAGCAGTCATATACAAAAACATTTTTAACTGTTTTCAGTTAAAGCCTTTTAAAAAATTAATCATGCCATGTTATTTTTCATTATGTACAAAGATATAACATGTCACCCAGAGACCATTTCACCCACTGCTTTGTTTGGCCACAGTCTCTTGTCTCCCCCTTTAGCAATGGTGAGGCAGACACCCTTTCCTTGGGGAAGAGAAATCCGTGGTTTGCTGCCCTTGCCAATAACAAAAATGTTGGAAAGCTGGGTGGCAAAGCTGTTGCTGTTGGCATCTTTCATGTGAACCATGTCAAAACATCCAGGGTGCCTCTCTCTGTCAGTGATTACACCAATTGTTCCCAGGTTAGCACCCCCTTGAGATTGGAGGTGGTTGTATTAATATCATTAAACTGTTGCATCCAAGAAAATTATGAGATATTCTAACTATATTATCTTTTGTGTTTTAGAGAACTGGGGCTCCCAGTCTGGCAGAAAAGAAATATAGATGTAATTCAGAAGAGATGTTAAAAACTTTGATTTAAATGAGAAGTTATCAATATAACTCGAGGCATTTTATTTTAAAAATATTATGTGTATGTATGTGTATGTTTGTGTGTATGTATATTTCTGGTTCTGACTAATGAAAAGACCTAGAAATGAGCACCTCTTGTGCCCAGATTTTAGTTTTAAAATATCATTTCCCACTAAAAGAAATCAGAGCTCTTGGATAAATGGCTGATTCCAGATCTGGGGTAGAAAATGTCCAAAATGGGGCCAGTCAGGGTGGCTCACACCTGTGATCCCAGCACTTTGGGAGTCTGGGGTGAGAGGATCCCTTGAGCCCAGGAGTTTGAGACCAGCCTGGGCAACACAGTGAGAACCCATCTCTACAGAAAAAAAAAGGTTTAGCCAGGTGTGATGGCATGTGCCCTGTAGTCCCAGCTACTCAGGAGGCTGAGGTGGGAGGATGTCTTGAGCCCAGTGAGTCAAGGCTGCAGTGAGCTGTGATCACACCACTGCACTCCAGCCTGGATGACACAGTGAGACCCTGTCTAAAAAAAGCAAAAACAAAAACAGAAAGAAAGAAAAAGAAAGAAAGAAAGAAAGAGAAAAGAAAGAGAGAGAGAGAAAGAAAGAAAGAAAGAAAGAAAGAAAGAAAGAAAGAAAGAAAAAGGAAGGAAGGAAGGGAAAAGAAAAAGGAAAAGAAAGAAAAGAAAGAAAGGAAAAGAAAGAAAGATGTACAAAATAAAACAGGAACATTTTATTATACTAAATAGTGAGGAAGTTAGCAGAGACTTTAAGATCATGTCAAAAGGACTCAGGAGTTAATTTGAAAAAGATCTCTATTGGCCAAAGAGAGCTAAAATTGGCCATGCGAGCTAAAGTAAGAGAAATATTTGTAATATGTCAAAACATCAAAATACGTTTAAATCCACAGATTATTATGATTTTAAAGTAAAACTGGATTAGTCTCCTTCAGAGGACAATAGGAATCCAATACATGATCTCTTTTTTGAGATGGGGTCTCACTCTGTCACCCAGGCTGAAGTGCAGTGGTGCAATCTCAGCTCACTGCAGCCTTCACCTCATGGGCTCAAGGGATTCTCCCACCTCAGCCTCCCGAGTAGCTGGGACAATGTGTGCACACCACCACACCTGGCTAATTTTTGTATTTTTTGTAGTGATGAGGTTTCACCATGTTGCTCAGGCTGGTCCTCTACTGCTGGGCTCAAGTGATCTGCCCACTTTGGCCTCCCAAAGTTCTGGATTACAGGTGTGAGCTTCCATGATCTTAAAATTAGTAAATAAAGGGAAAGATTCAAGCATTCATCCTGTCTTTCCTAGGTGATCTGGGCCAATAGCAACCAGAGGTAGAAGAGGGGATGTATTTAATTATAAAAATATTCCAACTAATGAATAAAGAAGAAATGACAGAATTGGAATACCACATGTTAATGGATTTAGGCATTGTGCGTTAACAGCTGCTCACGTCACAAAAAGAAAATCGTCAGATTTTGTTTATTTCCTAGTGAAAGAACTCACCACCATCTATGGTATTTCTAAATGGACTGAACCTGAGTCTGATCCAGCCTCTGGATCCAGCTGCCAATTTGCAAGAAATACAGAGGAATACGTTGAATTATACTAATAGTATCAATCATCAAACCAGACTGAATAACTACAGGTCAAAGGTCCCAGCGTTTTCAACAGATAAATTACAGTAAAAAGAAAGGGATGGAGGGATCCTGCAAAATGATGAGACACCTAAAATACACATCAACATTTAAAAAAATGGCAAGACTATAGTGTCTAGGGTGCATACCTAGGGAGAAAATCACCCCCTTCTTCCCTAGAAAAGCAAGGAAGTGATCATTATAAAAAGCCAGGATGGACATTTCTTTCATTCCTTTAGGGGAGTGGGAGGTGTTGACAATGGGACAAGGAACATGGAGGGATTTTGGGGTGGGCTGGTTTAACTGTTTCATCTTCTCTGTCTCTCTCTCTCTCTCTCTCTCTCTCTCTCTCTTTCTTTCTTTCCTTCTTTTGCTTTCCTTCTTTTCCTTCTTTTTCTTTTCTTTCTTTCTTTTTCCTTCTTTTCCTCTTTTGCAGAGTTTCACTCCGCTGCCCAGGCTGGAGCGCAGTGGTGCAGTCTTGGCTCACTGCAGTCTCGACTTGCTGGGCTCAAGTGATTCTCCCACCTCAGCCTCCTGAGTAGCTGGGACTACAGGCTCAAGCGATCCTCCATCCTTGGCCTCCCAAAGTGCTAGGATTACAGGTGTGAGCCACTATACCTAGCCATCAATCCTTTTTTTAATGGATTGGCTTTAGCATTGATGGTTCTCAGACAAGATCGGGTGCATTCAGGGTGGTGTGGCCATAGACCATTTGACGGTTCTCAAATTGTTTCTTATTGTTCAATATCATTTCTCCAGTTTGAGCATAAATGTCTTAAGAAATGAATTTCTATTTTATCCAGTACTAAAATGTTTTCACAGCAACAAACTCCAAAGAGGTAATCAGTAAGTACCCGCAGTTCCTAGAAGATGCACCTACTGATAATCATTACAGGCAACTAACTAGTGTCCAATTAGTGGTCAAAAATAACAGGAGCGAGTCTCTGTAGCCATTTTTAGGCCTTGCCTCCAAAAAAATGTGCCATTTGTCCTGTATGACAGCAGGTGGCATATCAGAGACCCATCTTTCCACATATTGCAGGGTGACCTGCCTGGTTTAGCATTTAGCAATCAGACTTTTTATAGCAATAAACTCCATGCTGAGTAGGCAACAGATGAAAAAAAAATTGCCTTTTATGGCACTTCATGATAATGGCTTTATTGCCAAAAGCCGTATTAGCAGAAGATGAAAGATTCGATTTATAATCTCCTGAATGTCTGGATGTTCAGCCTGTTTCTGCCCAAGAAGAGATCAGTGACTGTGGAAAATGTATTTGAAGGACAATCCACAGTGCTATTCCGCTTTGCTGAGGAAGAGTCCACACTCTTTTCCCTTTCATGCCAAAAGGGAGCACACATAACCAAATGAATGAGTTCATGCCGCTCTGAACTTCAGCACCAGAGTTAAGCGTTGAGGTTTAGGACCACCCGACTCCTTGTGATGATCTAAAAGCGACTTAGAACAATTCACAGCAATGTCAGAAAAAACTTCCTGCTTTTTGAGACAACAAAACCAGATGGAAAACTGCTAAAATGGCTCAAGTATGTGGCACTTTTATAATGTTTATGTGGCTCTTGAAAAAAAGCACTTTAATTGACTTTTTTCTTCCCATGTCCTAGTTCTGTCAAAATCTCTTCTGGTTTTGGGCGGGGGGAGGAACTTAAACGAGAGAACACGCCATTCAGAATATACTGTTAATTGCTATAATTCAGAAACAATGTACTCCTTCTCTGGTCCTGGCCAAAAAGCCAAGGGAGAAAGGCAACAGAAGGGAAAATTTAAAATAAAACACATTTCTAAAGATGGCATTGAAAACAAAGCAAACAGTGGAATTGTACTGGCAAGAAATTTCATTGGGCCAGGCACGGTGGCTCATGCCGGTAATCCCAGCACTTTGTGAGGCCAAGGCAGGCAGATTGGCTTGAACCCAGGAGTTCAAGACCAGCCTGGCAACATGGTGAGACCTAGTCTCTATAAAAAATACAAAAAATTTAGCCAGGCATGGTGGCTCGTGCCTGTGGTCCCAGCTACTCAGGAGGCTGAGGTGGGAGGATGGCTTAATCCAGGGAGTTCAAGCCTGCAGTGAGCCAAGATCGCGGCATTGCACTCCAGCCTGGGCAACAGAGCAAGACCCTATCTCCAAAAAAAAAAAAGGAAAAGAAAATTTTACTGGGTGGCCCACAGGAGCATCCAGCCCTCTGTGTGACCTAGAGAATACCACTAAACATCTCTGTTTCATATCATCTTCATATAAATAAGGAAGTTAATACACTTTTACCTCAAGTACCAAATATCATCAGTGCTGAAGGAGAACTTGATACCTTATTTACTTGCCATATTCTATGCATGAAGTATCTCAAAGGTGTTGTGCAAATAAATGCTATTCTTCTCATCCTTAGAAGGTGTGGGTAATGGATTTAAAAAACACACAAAGAGATAAAAACTTCTTCACTTTCTTTATGAACAAATTTGACCTTGGGTTAACTTTTTAGTCCTGTTCCCCTGGAAACCTGATAAAGGTGGAACGTCGGCTGTGTCACCAGGTTGTCCTTAGATGGCAGAAGGAGGTAAAGAGGTGAGCGCATGGAAGAGTGAGTAAGTCGTGCTAAGTATGGCTGATTTGGGGCCATGGATCTGACTAGACCTCAGAAAACCCCCAACGTGGGATCTTAATAGAACAAAATCAGTATATAAATTTAAATTGTGGGTATATTTTAGTCATTTTATCATTATTGTTTTCTCTTTTTTCATCTTTTTTATTTAAAAAAAATTATTTAAAAGTCACCACCACCAAAGTCAAGAAACAAATAAGACAGGCATGGTGACTCACATCTATAATCCCAGCACTTTGGGAGGCCGAGCGGGGAGGGTTGCTTGAGCCCAGGAGTTCAAGACCAGCTTGGCCAAAATGGCAAAACCCTGTCTCTAAAAAAAAAAAAAAAAAAAAAAAAAAAAAATTAGCTGGGTGTGGTGGCATGCACCTGTAGTCCTAGCTACTCAGGAAGCTGACGTGGGAGGATTGCTTGAGCCCGGGAGGCAGAGGTTGCAGTCAGCCGAGATCATGCCACTGCACTCCAGCCTGGGCAACACAGTGAGATCCTGTGTTTTTTTTTTTTTTTTTTTAAAGGCTTGTCATTACGTCATTACATGGGGGCACTTTGCAAATGTTCTATAGGTAATGGTTTGTTATTATTATTGGGGTCATGGAGGCAGGATTTTTAAATGAATTGAGGTTGGACTGGAATCTTGCTAATGTTGAAAATGAGGACAACTTTGTGAATGGGATTTGCACAGATGGAAGGATTTGGAGGGCAGCGTGGTGTACATTAGGTAAGTTCTTGGGTCAAGACTTGGATTCTAGTATCTGCAAAGTAATTCTTCACCTGCTTTCCAGTTTCTAAAAATGTGTTGTTGTTTTTTTTTTTCTCTTCTTGAAGGTTTATGGTGATATTTGTTTTTTTGAGAAAATAACTTTACTATAATTTTAGTGAGGTTTAGGAATAAAGTGAAGGTAGATACATAGGTACAAACTATTATTTTAAGATTTTTTTTTTTTTTTTTTTTTGAGAGAGAGTCTTGCTCTATCCTCCAGGCTGGAATGCAGTGGTGCGATCTTGGCTCATTGCAATCTCTGCCTCCTGGGCTCAGGCAATCCTCCCACCTCAACCTCCTGAGTAACTGGGACTACAGGAGTGCAACACCACACCTGGCTGATTTTTGTATTTTTTGTAGAGACAGGGTTTTGCCATGTTGCCCAGGCTGGTCTTGAACTCCTGGTCTCAAGCAATCCTCCTGTCTTGGACTCCCAAAGTGCTAGGATTTTAGGTGTGAACCACCATGCCAGGCAAGAGGAGATGTTATTATTATTATTTTTAAAAATTTTTTTGAGACAGAGTCTTGCTCTATTGCCCAGGCTGGAGTGCAGTGGCACAATCTTGGCTCACTGCAAGCTCCGCCTCCCAAGTTTACACCATTCTCCTGTCTCAGCCTCCCGAGTAGCTGGGACTACAGGCGCCTGCCACCACGCCTGGCTAATTTTTTGTATTATTAGTAGAGATGGGGTTTCTCTACTAGCCAGGATCCTTCCAGCTTTGTTGAGGTATAATTGACAAAAATTGTGTATATTTACAGTATACAACATGATATTTAAATAAATACATATACACACACATTGAGAAATGATTAACACAATCAGCTAATTAACATATTCATTTTCACTTAGTTATGATGTGATTTTTTCGTGGTGAAAACATTTAAGATCTATGCTTTTAGTGATTTTCAAGTATACAATCCATTACTGTTAACTGTAGTCACCATTCTTACATTAACTCTCCAGGGTTTATTCATCCTGTCTAGCTAAAACTTTGTAGTCTTTGACTGATATGTCCTCATCCCCCTGCCTCACCCTACCCCTGACCATAAATGTGTAGGTTTATTTCTGAGCTCTCTATTCTGTTCCTATGTGTCTGTGTGTCTGTTTTGATGCCAGTGTCATACTGTTTTAATTACTGTAGCTTTGTAGTATATTTGGAAGTCAGGTAGTGTTCTTGCTCTAGCTCTGCTCCTTTTGCCTCAAGATTGCTTTGTCTATTTGGGTTTTTTTTTGCAGTTCTATATGAATTTTAGTATTTTTTTCTCTTTGAAAATTGCCAATGGAATTTTGATAGGAATTGCACTGAATCTGTAGACAGCTTTGGGTATTATGGACATTGTAACAATATTAATTGTTCCAATTATTGAACATAGGATATCTTTTCACTTGTTTGTTTCCTCTTCAATTTCTTTAATCAATGTTTTGTCACTTTCAGTGTACAGATGTTTCACCTCCTTAGTTAAATTTATTCTTAAGAATCTTATGTTTTTTGGCCAGGCACTGTGGCTCATGCTTGTAATCCTAGCACTTTGGGAGGCCAAGGCAGGTGGATCACCTGAGGTCAGGAGTTTGAGACCAGCCTGGCCAACATGGTGAAACCCTGTCTCTATTAAAAATAAAAAAATTAGTTGGGCATGGTGGCTCATGCCTGTAATCCCAGCTACTCAGGAGGCTGAGGCAGGAGAATTGCTTGAACTCGGGAGGCAGAGGTTTCGGTGAGCCAATATTGCGCCACTGCACTCCAGTCTGGGCGACACAGCAAGGCTCCGTACCAAAAAAATAAATAAATAAATAAATAAATAAATAAATAAATAAATAAATAAAGAATCTTGTTTTTATTGCTATGATAAATGGGATTGTTTTCTTGATTTCTTTTTGGATAGTTTGTTGTTAGTGTATATAAATACTTCTGCTTGTTCTGTGTTGATTTTGTATCCCACAACCTCACTGAACTCATTTATTAGTCCTGAGCATGTTTTGGTGGAGTCTTTAGAGTTTTCTATATGCAACCTCTTCAAACAGAGGCAATTTTTCTTCTTCCTTTCTTATTTGAATGCCTTTATTAAATTGAATTGGCATCCTTGTCTTATCTCAGAAGAAAAGCTTTTAGCTTTTTGCCATTGAGTATGTTGTTAACTGTGGGCTTGGCACATATGGTTTTTATCATGTTGAGGTATATTCCTTCTTCACCTAATCTGTTAAGAGTTTTTAATTATGAAATGATGTTGAATTTTGCCAAATGCTTTTTCTGCATTTGTTGATATAATCATGTGATTTTATCCTGTATTCTGTTAATGTGTGTATTACATTTATTGATTTGCATATGTTCTTCTACTTGACCAAGTCTGCTGTTAAAACTTTATATGAAGTTTCTCAATTCAGTCATGTGTTCTTTAGGCCCAGAATTTCTTATTGGTTCTTTTTGATGGCTTTTATTCTATTTGTTAAGCAACTAAGTCTATTTTTCTGATTTTGTTTCGTTGTCTCTCTGTATTCTCTGTAGCTTACTGAGTTTCTTTAAGTGATTATTTTGAATTGTTTATCAGGCAGTTCATAGATCTCCATTTTTTAAAGATTGGTTACTGATGCTTTATGTTGTTACTTTGGTGGTACTATGCTTCCCTGATTACTCATGCTCCTTGTGGGCTTGTGTTGGTGTCTGTGCATTTGAAGAAGTAGGCACCTCTTTCAGTCTTTATAGACTAGTACATCCAGAGAATGGAATATTATTCAGCACGAAAGAGAAATGAGCTACCAACCCATGAATAGACATGGAGGAAGCTTAAATGCATATTACTAAGTAAAATAAGCCAATCTGAAAAGGCTACACACTATGTGATTCCAACTACACGACATTTTGTAAAGGGCAAAACTATGGAGACAGTAAACAAGTCAGTGGTTTCCAGGGATTAGTAGGGACAAAAAGATGAATAGGGAGAGCACAGAGGATTTTTAGGGCCATGAAACTATTTAGTATAATACAACAATTGTGGATTTATGTCATTATACATTTGCCCAAACTTATAGAATGTATAAGACCAACAATGAACCCTAATGTAAAGTATGGACTCTAGGCAACAATACTGTTTCAATGTGGGTTCATCAGTTATAGCAAACATACCACATTGGTAGGAGATGTTGACAATAGGGGAGGCTGTGCATGGGTGGGGGTAGAGGGTATACAGGAAATGTCTGTACCTTCCTCTCAATTTTGCTATGAACATAAAGCTGTTCTAAAAAATAAAGTTTGTTTTTAAAAATTATGGGCCATATGTTTAATTTTCTTTGAATGTAATGTTCAAAATACAACAAAATGAAATGATAGAAATTATTGAACTTCAGGTAAATGTTTCTTGAATACAAGAGATAGTAGTTTAATTAGATTCCTCTAAGAAAAAGATGGTGGCCCAAATTCCTTTTCTCAAATGCCAAATTGTATTTTCCTGTGTGGGAAGAGGATTTTGTCTCACGGTTACTCAGAAGTTCTACTCTCAAAATCTAGAGGAAGTGAAAAGAAGGACTGGTTATTTCCATTTCTCACAATATGATAGACTAGATATCCCAAAATATTTTTGTCACAAAATGGCCATCTAAGGTTGCCTGATAATTTCCCACCATCTGGAGTCTTGAGTTTTACCTGTTGGGTCCAAGGGCCTTGGCCTGTGAAAGTTTAGAGGTTTGAACAGTGTTGATCTAGAGACACATCTGTGCAGTTAAAAGAGATGATCCAGTAAGGAAACATGGTTTTCTCAGCTTGGACCCTGGGCAGAATTAGAAAAAGAAACTTCCCCTGATAATTTAGAATTCAGGCCAGCCTTCATAAGGTGTGACATTCTAATTTATGGCACTGGCACAGTCCATAATCCTTGAGCCAATAAATTAATGTAAAGTGGTCCTGTATTGGGAATATCTTCAGGTACCTGAAATAAGCAAATGCAGATCTTCTCTGGAGGCATGCACTCCCAAGCCAGGCCTCATGAAATTTCCACAGACAAGTCCTGATAAACATAAGCTGATATTGAAAAATCAAGAAAAACACAAGCAAACATGCCATTGCAAATGAAAGTTAGCAGAAACAACAAAGAGTAGAAATTAGGTCCCCAAAGACTTCAGCTACTATAAATTTTAAGACATAGAATATAAAATAAATGTGCTATCATGTCTAAAGAAATAAAAGAAGAAAACAAAACTGTAAACTCAGAAAAAAGATCAGGTAGTTTTGAAAAATATTCAAATAGAACTTCTAAAAATGAAAAAAAAAAAAAACCACATTGAAATAAGAAGCTCATGGTTAAACAGCAGATTAGACATAGCTGAAGAGAGAACTAGCAAACAGGAAGGCAGAGCTCGGCTATCCAGAATCCAGTACAGAGAAACAAGGACATAGGAAATATGAAGGACAGGCTAAAAGACATAAAGGATAGGGTAAGAATGCCTAATATACATTTCACTGGAATTCTAGAAAAAGAGAATAAATAGAATGAAAAAGAAGAGTATCCAAAAGAAAAATGGCAGAGCGATATACTAGAATTTTCTAGAACTCATGAAAAAAATGAAACCTCACATTCAGGAATCATAATGATCTCAAGTAGGATAGAGAACAGGACAAAACAAAATAAAACTCCCCTTGAGACCTTTCATGATGAAATAACAGATAATTCAATGTGAAGAGATCTTTAAAATCTTAAAAATATCTAGGGAGTAAAGGCAGATTACATAAAAACAACATAATTTAGATTGACAGCTGACTTCTCAATAGCAGTAATGGAAGCCAATGGTGCTATTAAGAAGTCTAATACCATTCAGCTTTTTCTGTGTATGTTACATGTTTTTCTTAGAATTTTCTTTTAATCCTTGGAATTCTGAAATTTTATAGAGATGAACCTTGGAGTAAATATTGTTTCATTAATTGTGCTGATCTCTCAGGGAGACATTTTGACTTGGCAACTAATTGTCTCTGGTTTTGGAATTTGTTCTTGCATTGTTTCTTTGATAGTTTCCGACCCTAGTTGATCTAATTCTTTTAAAATTTCTCTCCTATTTTCTTTCTTTTAATTTCTTTCCTCCTTTCCTTCATTTTTTTGTAAGTATATCAAACTTCTTTGATTTAAACTTCCAGATTTTGGGATAGATTGAATTTTTTATTTTAATAATTATATTTTAAATTTCCAAGAGTTCAGTTTTTGTTTCATGTATTTTGAAGCTCTATTGTTAGTTCCATACATATTTTGGATTGCTATATTTTCTTAGTAAATTGATCCTTTAATCATTAAGTAATGTCTTTCTGGGCAGGGGTTGCAGTGAGCCAGATTGGACCACTGCACTCCAGCCTAGGTGACCCAGTGAAATTGTCTCAAAAAAAAAAAAAGTAATGTCTTTCTGTTTTTTGGACCAGCTTTTTGGCTTACTAGCTACTTTGTCTAATTTTGATATAGCTACTTGAGCTTTCTTTTGATTAGTATTATTATGGTATATCGTTTTCCATCCTTTTACTTTTAACTTATCTATGCTATTATATTGAAAGTAAGTTTCCTGTAAACAGCATATAGTTCGACCACTCTTATCTATTCTACAGTATCTGTCTTTTAATTGGTGTATCTAAACTGTTTACATTTAATCAATTATAAATATATGTTAATTGGCCCACCATTTAACTTTTTTCTGTTTATTCCCTCTCTTTTTATTTCCTTTGTTTACTTCTTCCTGCCTTCTTTTGGGCTTTTAAAACATTTTTTAATTTTTTATTTGAACATTTTATTAAATTAATTATAGTTTTACATGAAGGTGTAACAAATAATTCAAAGAGATCTCTCGTACAGTTTTCTCAGTTTTCCTCAGTGATAACATTTTGGAAAACTATAATATAACGTCACAGCCAGGAATTCGACATTAGTACAATCCAGTAATCTTATTCAGATTTTCCCAGTTTTATCTGTGTTTATTTGTGTGCATTCAGTTCTGTACAATTTAATCACCTGTACATGTTTGTGTTCCCATCACCTTCTCAAGATTCTGAACAGTTCCAATACCACAAAGAACCTGAGAAGCTCTTGTACTTTCTTTTTAAAACCATACCCACTTTCTTCTGGTTTCCCCATTCTGAACTGCTGGCAATCATTAATCTTTCATTCCTTTCCTAAAATTTTCTCATTTCAAAAATGTTTGCCAGGTATGGTAGCTTACTCCTGTAATCTCAGCATTTCAGGAGGCCAAGGCAAGAGCATCCCTGGAGGCCAGGAGTTCAAGCCCAGCCTGGGCAACATAGTGAGACCTTGTCTCTAATAGGCACGATGGTGTGCACCTGTAGTCTCAACTACTTGGGAGGCTGAGGCTGGAGGATGAATTGAGCCCAGGAGTACAAGGTTGCAGTGAGCTACGATCATGCCACTGCACTTTAGCCTGGGTGACAGAGTGAAACCGTGTCTCTAAAATAAGTAAGGTAATAAATTAAATAAATAAATAACCAAACAAATAAAAATGTTGTATAAGTGAAATAATATATTTGGTAATCTTTTGGGATAGGCTTTTTACACTCAGCATAATTTCTGAAGATTCATTTAAGTTGTGTGTATCAATAGTTTGTTTCTTTTTATTGCTGGGTAATATTTTATGATAGATACATACCACAGATTGCTTACCCATTGCACTGGTTTAAATGTGTCCCCCCAGAGTTCACATGTTGGAAGCTCAATCTCCAATGTGGTGCTGTTGGGAGGTGAGGCCTAATGAAAGATGTTTCAGTCATGGGGACACCATCCTCATGAATGCATTAATGGTTTTATCAAGGGAGTGGGTTTCTCATAAAAGGAAAAGTTCTGCTCCCTCTTCCTCCCTTTCTCCCTCTCTCTTTGCCTTTCTGCCATGAGATGATGCAGCAAAAAGGCCTCCACCAGATCGCCAGATGCCGGCCCTTTGATCTTGGACTTCTCAGTCTCCAGAATTGTGAGACACGTATTTCTGTTCATTAGAAATTACCTGATCTCAAGTCTTCTGTAATAGCAGTACAAAATGGACTAAGATATCCATTCAACTATTTAAGAACATCTAGGCTGATTCCTGTTTTTGGCTACTAAAAAAAATTGCTACAAATATTGGTGTCATATTTAAAGGTTTTAAATATTCCATTTTAATGTATCTATTTTGTTTTCGATATCTATTTCTTAGTATGGTTTCATTGCTCTAGGGATTCCAATAAACATACTTAACTTTTCTGTCTATTTAGAATCAATATTTTACTATGCCAGAAGCAATGGAGAAGAAACCTAACCACCACATAGGTCCTACAATTACTTTCCTTGCCCCCGCCCTTTATGTTATAGTTATTTTTAAATATCAAACCTTTACCTACCTAGTTGGATTCAGGCTGCATGTTCCAACCAGATGTAAAGGTTTAGGTCAATGTGAATTGGATTTTCAAAGTCTTTGCAGTGCTATCAGATCTGTCCCAGATGTGCTCCACCAGTGGTCAGTCTGGGATCTGGGCTGTGCTTTATTCTGTTGTTCAGTTCACAAAGTCTATGGTGAGTGGTTTTGGATTAGATCCACGCATTTGCAGCTCAGGAGCTTGCCCAGGAGTTCATAAATGACTTTGTGGGGTGGTCGTCTCCAACTCCTATTTCTTCACAATCTCTCAGGTATTTTTATGTTCTCTGGGTGCTCCATTTTCAGTTCTCAGGTCAGAAAGTGGAGGCTTTATTTATCACGCTCTGCCATGCACTTCCCATGGCCAAGGGGAGGGAGAGGAGAGAGTAAGAGAGACAGATGGGAAGGTAGAAGAGAAGAAAGGAAGAACAAGTAGACACAGGGTTTGTCCCTTCCTGTTGGGACATCTCCTGATTAGAGAGGAAATTTCCTCTCCCTCAGAATTTTAGGCACCTATGGGTAGCTCTGGGCTGAGCTGTGAGGGAATGAATGACAAAAAATTTGATGATGGGGTGTGGGCAATATTTCTCCTACTTAACTCGGAGTGTTGGCAGATGCCTTTCCTCTCTTCAAGCCAGAACGAGGGGGTGTGTCCCAAAGCTCTCTGTCTGCTCCGTGTCCATTCCAGGCTCCAGCTATGTCGCATCCAGGCTGGGGGATACCGGAGGGGGAAAAAAAAAGATTTGATGATACTTCAAATTATGTTATTTTTCTTCAATTTATCATGTTCCCTTTGGAATCCTCAAAGAACTAATCCATGCATTCTGTGTATGTTTTATAGCTCCGTTCAGTGGGAGGGATACGCTAGCATGTTCTTTCTCCATCTCAACAGTAGAACTGGAACTCCTTCATCCACTTTTTCTTTCTTTCTCTCTCTGTCTTTTTTTAATTATTTTAATTTTTTTTTTTAAAGATAGGGTCTTCCAGCCATCCCATTACTGGGTATATACCCAAAGGATTATAAATCATGCTGCTATAAAGACGCATGCACATGTATGTTTATTGCAGCACTATTCACAATAGCAGACTTGGAACCAACTCAAATGTCCATCAGTGACAGACTAGATTAAGAAAATGTGGCACATACACACCATGGAATACTATGCAGCCATAAAAAAGGATGAGTTCGTGTCCTTTGTAGGGACATGGATGCAGCTGGAAACCATAATTCTCAGCAAACTATCGCAAGAACAGAAAACCAAACACCACATGTTCTCACTCATAGGTGGGAATTGAACAATGAGATCACTTGGACACAGGAAGGGGAACATCACACACCAGGGTCTATTGTGGGGAGTGGGGGGTGGGGAAGGGATAGCATTAGGAGATATACCTAATATAAATGACGAGTTAATGGGTGCAGCACACCAACATGGCACATGTATACATATGTAACAAACCTGCACGTTGTGCACATGTACCCTAGAACTTAAAGTATAAAAAAAAAAAGAAAAAAAAGGTAGGGTCTTCCTCTGTCACCAAGGCTACAGTACAGTGGTGTGATCATAGCACATTGCAGTCTCCAACTCCTGGGCTCAAGCCTAGGAGGCTCAACCTAACTGTAGTTCAGCCTAATTGTAGATTTTCCTTCTGCATCCACATCTACCATGTTTCCATCCTCCAGCCTCAGCCTCCTGAGTAGCTGGGACTACAGGTGCATGCCACCCCACCCAACTAATTTCTATTTTTTTTTTTTGTAGAAATGGGGTCTTACTACGTTGCCCAGGCTGGTCTCAAACTCTGAGACTCAAGAGATCCTTGGCCTCCCAAAGCACTGGGGTTACAGGCATGAACCACCACATCCGGCCCACACTTGACACATCTATCTACAGGTATGTACTTCTTTTCGGTTCTCTTCATCTTCATGAACTTACACATTTGTTTAGAGTTCCTTACAATTTTAGCATGGTTTTAAGAGGGAGAGAGAGAGGGGAGATGACCACATGGTCAATCCTCCAGTTTTCCTTCATGAAGTCTAATAAAATTGTGTCAAGATAATTTTGACTATTTTTTCTTGGTTATTATGATGGTTGTGTTTTTAGTATCATTTCAAGCTTTAAAGCTTTTTATTTTTTTTTTAATAAACAAGGGTATCTATTTTAAAAAGTGGAAGAAGTTTAGAGGAATAATTTGAAATCTTGTATTTTGTTTTTCTAGCTCAATTAGAAATAGAGCATTTTTCCAATTTTAGAATGAATGAATACATACATAATATATTAGTGATAGTAATATGTGATAATATATAATGAATATATGTAATATACATAAATATCTTTAGATATATATAGAGGGAATTTGAATATTTTCTTTACCAGTTTACATAAACCCCAAGTATTCATGCTTTAATAATAATAAGCTGGTAAAAAAAGACATCCAGATTGTTTTCCTCCCTTTAAGCTAACCAAACCAAAAGTATTTTAATTTGTTTCTACTATGATAATGGAAATGCTTTACCTCTGTATATTGTTCGTTATTGCCTCAATGTTACTTCTTTAATTAGATGATAATTGTAGGTTTTCCTTCTTATGTACCAATATCTAACATGTTTCTATTATTATTATTATTATTATTATTTTGAGACAGAGTCTTGCTCTGTCACCCAGACTGAAGTGTAGTGGCACGGTCTCAGCTCACTGCAACCTCTGCCTCCCAGGTTCAAGCGATTCTGGTGCCTCAACCTCCTGAGTAGCTGGGACTACAGGCACCCGCCACCACATCTGGATAATTTCTGTATTTTTAGTAGAGACGGGGTTTTACCATATTGGCCGGGCTGGTCTCGAACTCCTGACCTGAAGTAATCTGCCTACCTCAGCCTCCCAAAAATGCTGGGAATACAGATGTGAGCCACCACGCCTGGGCTTTAATTATTTTTATTTCACTTTCTTTGAGATTTTCGCTGCCCCTCATGACTAGTTATCTAATATGATTTTGCAAAGTGTCTAGAAGGATGGAATCTTTGCTGTATTAAAATATCTAGTGTAGTTTTTTGACTTGCCATCGGCTGAAAATAGTTGGGTTTTAAATATTTTCATCTTTCCTTGTTCCTTTTGTTTTAAGATTGTCATAAGCATAGACCTTTAGCTTGATGCTTTCATGAGATAAATGGGAAACTGGAACTTGGAACTTGATTTCATCCACAAGTACACTGCTTTAAACTTTCACTTTTTATTAACAAAGCTAATGTGAAAGCAAAGTGTTTTCTGTTGCCACTTTAACTTCTTTAATTAAAAATGAAAGTTATAAGGTAGTAGTGCCATGGGTGAAGTTCTCATATCATCAGAATGGGGAAAATGGGTTTAAAATTAAAACTGTTGGCATGGCGGTGACTGTGCAGTACAGCATCAGGAGTTTTGACACTTTATTTAATGGAAAATGGATACCAGGGCCTTAAACTCATCTAGTATTGCCTTTTAAAAATTATAAAACTATAAGAGGCATGACTATGAGAAAAGCACTGATGAAAGCTGAGGGCGCCCTGGGAAGATGGGAGTTTGAAAGATTAAACATGAGTCCTGAGTTTTCAACGCTAAAAGAATGTGCGTTCTTGTTCTTAAATGAGGTCAGGCAAAGTAGCATTCCTCTTACTTTCACACACAGGTGTGGCAAGTGTCTGAAACCAACAATCACGCTAGAATGTGCCGAGCCCTGTTATAACAAAATTCCAGAGAGAACCCCTGACTCTCTTTGTGCCAATGGGATGGCTTTAGGAGTTAATTATTTTTCTGCCTAAGAAGCAAAGTACTCAGGAAAAGTGGGATTTGTTTTTGGAGAGTCTTTAAGAATCCCCCCAGTTTCCAATTATATCAGAAATGATCTTTTCAAACGTAGTTCCCCATTCCTGAAGATCTCTACCTACACTTACCGGAATTACTGTATCTGTCATGCTTGCGCAGTCTCTCTAGTAGAATTTCTAACATTTTGCAGAATTATGTTCTTTTCCCCAGAAGAAGCCAAATGCCGTACCAGACATATCATTTTATAAAATATTAATAGATTTTTCCAATATCAATATTATACACAGAGGTATTTCAGGCATACAAAAACGTTACATCTACAAAGACTTTTAACATAAAAATGTCCTTGGCTCGGGACTCATGGTAAAAGTGTAATAGCAAAGCTAAATTAATTTCACGGTAATTTATCATCCCTAAAATTTAAAGTGGGAGGAGGTGAAGGGTCTTTCCATCGTGCGCCTTCTCCATGTCTTCCAACAAAACGAAAGGCTAAGATTTAGTAAAAATAAACTAAAACGTGATCTGTCTGTGTAAACTTAGCAGGCATTTGCTTTTTTTCCCCCTAAGCCCACAGGTCGGTCCTTCTTGACATATTTGGCCAAGCTTAGAAACGTTGAGCTCCAACAGCACTGACACTTTCAGAAGATTGGGTTTTTAGATGAAGCAACTGTGGCTGACAGTGAGGACCTTTCCAAAGCACCAGCCACCAGCTGGCATGGCTGCCCAGGGCAAGCAAGACCTTCCATAACCCGCTGGCCTGCAGTGCCCAGAAAGCTGGAGGCGCCCCATTCCCTCCCAAATCAGTCCCCTTTGCTCAGTCTGCCGTGTGACAGGGAAGGGGCTGTGGGGCCCCATCTGTCCCCGCCATCACAGAACAGAGTAGGACTGCAGGGAAAACAGGAAACAGACTGCAACCCTCACATGGGTTTCTGACTTCGTATCAGCCGGTCCAAGATTCCCCTCATATTTCACTATATTATTTCATAGACTGACCTGGCAGGGAATTTTTCCTCTTTCTTTACCCCACCTTCCAGGAATGGCTGGAAAAATCATCTTCAATCAATTCACCTGGAAGTCTCCCAAGAGGACATGAGTGTCCTGTTAAGACATCCTTTTATGTTTTCAGTAGCTTTGCAGTTTTGTCTTTGGTGTGTTTTTCCCGTATTGTGCTTTTCCTTCATTTTTTTCCCCTGTGATTCATTAGTCTTTCTCCTGTTGTAGAGGGTTATAATTATATCCAAATTAATAGTCAAGAAAGCATTCACATTTAGGATAGCGGTTTTTCTACAGGAAATTAGGTTAGCTGCTTTCTTTCCCAGCGAAACCTCATTTTGCTGGGTTTTAAATTTTTTTCCCTGATTTTTGAAATAGCTTTATTATTTTCATCTGTTTATATATTGAAATATATACTATTTGGAGCATGTTATGAAAATTCTGAAACATGTAAAGAGGTTAAGAAAGACTACCCATAATTTCACTTCATGGAGACAATTTCTTTTCTCGTTTGAGCCAAATCATTCTGGTCCTCTTTAGGTAGCTAGAAATATAACTAACTATATGTGTGTAGACAGTTCTACCCTCTTCTTAGAATACTTAGAGCTATACCCTCTTATTAGAGTACTCAGAACTCCCTCAACCAATACCATCCTAACTTAGCCCAACTTTAACTTTAGGACCACAGACCGACCACACGTGGGCCTGTAGCACGGCTCAGCAACACAAATCCATCTCCCCAGTTGGCTCACTCTGCCACTCTCCAAAATCGCTGTTTCATGCCGTCTCCCTCAGTCATCAACACCCTTTCCCTTCCTCGCCTTTCAGTAGATAACCTTGTCTATTTCACTGAGAAACAAGAAGCAGTAAAATGAGAACTGTCTCATCACCCAGCCATCTTATGAAAAACACCAGCCTCCCTGCCTCTGTTCCCACCCTGGCTCTCCTGGTGCTGCAAGCAGCCCCTGCTCATGCACTGCGCCCCATCCCTCTTCCCGCTTAGTGGCTCATCGCTTCATTCTCCCACTCATCCCTTTTTCTCTCTACTCCTTGCTTCCCAGCAGCATAAAAGCATGTTATACTCTCTCTCTCTTCTTAAAAGCACTTCTTGGCCAGGCACGGTGGCTCATGCCTGTAATCCCAGCACTTTGGGAGGCCGAGGTGGGCAGATCACTTGAGGTCAAGAGTTCGAGACCAGCCTGACCAACATAGAGAAACCATGTCTCTATTAAAAATACAAAAACTGGGAGGCTGAGACGGGTGGATCACGAGGTCAGGAGATCGAGATCATCCTGGCTAACATGGTGAAACCCCGTCTCTACTAAAAAATACAAAAACTAGCCGGGCAAGGTGGCAGGCGCCTGTAGTCCCAGCTACTCGGGAGGCTGAGGCAGGAGAATAGCGTAAACCTGGGAGGTGGAGCTTGCAGTGAGCTGAGATCTGGCTACTGCACTCCAGCCTGGGCGACAGAGGGAGAGTCCGTCTCAAAAAAAAAACCAAAAAAACCCACAAAAAACAAAAATTAGCGGGGTGTGGTGGTGCATGCCTGTAATCCCAGCTACTCAGGAGGCCAAGGCAGGAGAATTGCTTGAACCTGGAAGGCAGAGGTTGCAGTGAGTTGAGATCATGCCGCTGCACTCTAGCCTGGGTGACAGTGAGACACCATCTCAAAAAAAAAAGCACTTCTTGTATCATGTCTGCCCCTTCTATAACCATGTTTCCCTGCTCCCCTTTATGACAAAATTTCTCAAGAGTTAGATAGACTTACCATTTCTACTCTGTATTGACTCTATTTTCTCATTTTCTAGATTCTTGATGCTCTAGCATTTGGGGGTCTTGATCCTGGAGAGACTGCCTCTTCCGGCACTAGCTAATTCCTGGAGATAGCCAAGGACTCCCCTGCAAGCATGCCTTTAACATACAAACTAACCAACCCGGAGCCCAACCCACAACCATCTCCTTTATCAAACTCTCACACACCAAGCCAATATTCCCCATGTACTAAGTCACCCCAGGGCCAGGTACAGGATAACCAGGGATCTTTCCTATAGCCCCAAAACAGCTGGAATTATTCAGACCATCCAATCCTAGGCATACTCAGTGTCTCTACCTTGATTCGCTCAGGACCAGAGACAGACACTGGTCCCAGGGATGGGAGCCACCCCCAGTCCAGTAGGGGGAAGCTTATTCTTCTGCACACGGTGAAGCTGTCTCCTCTCCCATCACAGCTCCCTGCTGGGGTCAGTGTCCTCATCCAGGTCCCTCTGATGATGGTGTCTACCATTGTTCTCTCTTTAAGCAGAGTGTTTCGGCTTTAGTATGGTCATTCTTCATTCGATCTGTTTACAATATACTGCAATCAATATAGATTAGAGACAGGCAAAATTTTTCTTCCGGAATTTCAAGTCAAAATGTATTTATTTTGAGATGGAGTCTTGCTCTGTCCCCCAGGCTGGAGTGCAGTGGTGTGATCTCTGCTCACTGCAGCCTCTGCCTCCCGGATTCAAGCGATTCTCCTGCCTCAGCCTCCCGAGTAGTTGGGACTATAGGCATGCACCACCACGCCTGGCTAATTTTTGTATTTTTAGTAGAGATGGGGTTTCACCATGTTGGCCAGGCTGGTCTCAAACTCCTGACTTCAAGTGATCCGGCTGCCTCGGCCTCCCAAAGTGCTGGAATTATAGGCTGAGCCACCACGCCCAGCATTCACATAGTTCTTTAGGCCGTTCCTATATCAGCACATGCTAAACAGCGTGGAAGGAGGAAGTCCGGCCTCGTGTTGCTGGCTAATATCTGAGACAGATGTTGTGCAAAGAACTGTTAGCAATTGGGGTTTGATTTCATTGTTTAAGTGATTTAGGGACTAAAAGTTTGGCACCATGGGATATTTTGGAATCCAGGAAGTGGGAAGTGTGTGTTAGGCACTTTTTTTTTTCCCTTTTCTTTTCTTTCTTTCTTTTTTTTTTTTTTGAGATGGAGTCTTGCTCTGTCACCCAGGCTGGAGTGCAGTGGTACAATCTTGGTTCACTGCAACCTCCACCTCCCGGGTTCAAGTGATTCTCCTGCCTCAGCTTACTGAGTAGCTCAGATTACAGGCACACACCACCATGCCTGGCTCATTTTCTTTGTATTTTTAATAGAGATAGGGTTTCACCATGTTGGCCAGACTGGTCTCGAACTCCTGGGCTCAAGTGATCTGCCCACCTTGGCCTCCCAAAGTGCTGGGAGTACAGACGTGAGTACCACATTTCTATCTCTGCTTTGTGGTGGCTGCTCCAACAGATTAGTTAGGCTTCTTGGAAATAAAAGATTTGGGTGCATGGAATTGCATAGACAGGCTAATGAGGGTAGAAGGACAATGTACAGCATTTTAAAGGCTTAAAAAGGAAGAGAAACTGAATTTTAAACTTGAGTTAGCAATATTATAAGCAAATTGGTGTTTTTTTTTTTTTTTTTAAAGAAACCTACAGTAGATTTTATTTAAAACTGAATATTTAACGGTTTATTGGGTAAGCCTAAAGGCTTGAAATTACACGTCTATGAATTTAGGCCTAGCGTTTTTGACACCTTGGATCCTATTCTCCTTCCTTTGCTATTTTTTAACTTACTGCAACAGATGAGGGGCTCTTAAACCATCTGTTAACCTTTCTTTCTCCTTTTTTTTAACCGTGTAGAGTCGCTCAAGGCAAGAAGACCCAGTGCCAGCAAGACTGAAACAAAAAAGCAAAAGAGGTGAGCATGGAAGAGATCATTGGGTTTGACATTTCAAGGCTTGGACCTATTAATTTTTTATGCCCTGCTACTTGTATATCGTTAATAAAAATCTGACGAAAAACTTTTTAGGATGTATTTGTTGCTTTGGCTTTGATCTTAATGTTTGCAAACTAATACATTAATACATGTGAAGCCTTAAGGAGTTTTTCTAAGAGAATATTTCCATACATTATATTTTCATTTCCATTTTAGGTAGCTGAGCCTCTGTGGGGTTGCAGATGGTAGTGGCATTCGATTTTGGTGGGAAACGTATCTCTTTGCCTGCCGTTAAATGTTACTTCCCAGACATAACGAAACCTTGTCATCAGTCTTTTACCTAAATTCACTTCTGCGAGAGCCCCACACCTCTAAGATGGTGTTGTCATTTCAAATTCTTCATTTTAAAAAGATATGTGAAACTCCATTCAGTTATTTGCCATAGTAAAACCAGTCCCAGATCATCTAACAGCAGGGATTGCTGTCTAGTTATTAAAATTTCACTTGGATTAGGTTGCAGAGATCAGCTCAACTGAATGTCATTTTTTTTTTTACCCCTTTATAGGTGTCTGTTCCCTAGTAGCAACATCTGTGACTGAGTTGTGACAAACTCAAAAGTTAAGCCAACACACATGCGTCATCTTTTTATTTATATGTTACCTCTCTGCTCCCGAATATAAGATATAGTGAAGGCATGAAAAAAATGTTCACAAGAACCCCCTAAGCAACAAATGAGACTTGAGGGTCTAATGAATACTTGCATTATATTTGAAAATTTACTTTATAAAGTAAGTAGACATGAAACTTGAATGATTACTTACTATTTTATGCCTAGTGTTCCATTGTTGGAACACCAAGCCTGTGGGAGTTATTTATATCCTACTGCTCAAGGTCAGCGCCAAGGTCTGATTTTTCACTTATGCAAAAATTCAAAAAATTGCAACCTCTGGCATAAATGGGTTAAAAATGATCACTAACCCAATTTTGAACAGTTGGATAGGCTATTACAATGACCCTCTCAGTTGCACATTACTTGAAAGTGACTGTGAAATTCATTGAATATTTATGATTTATGTTGAGTATAATACTACCTTCAATCGTTTTCAAATTTTTATCCTTGTAAGTAATGTTTGAAATGTCTGTCATATTCTAATTTATGAGTAATTAATTATTCTGGTAAATGTTAAGTACCTTTTTTTACAGGACAGTGTATGGAAAGAAAAAGTATACTACACAGAAAAGAAAAATTAATTCAGATTAACCATTAAAATAAACACTGATCAGCATAATGATTATTATCAAAATTTCTTTTACTATTGTTCCCCAAAAGATGGATGCAATTCTTATCAATATGGTTATTTTTTTAGATCCACTAGAGGGAGTAATGCTGTACAGATATGTATTTTTTAATGAAAAAAATTTGTTTGTCATTGAGTTCGTAAATAAAATTTTGGTAATAGTATTATCAAAATTCAACAGCCATGGAGTTGAGTGTGGCTTTTTATTTACAACTCTTACTAGATGACAGAGGGGAGCTCTATACTTCCACGCATTTGTCCTACTTCTTTCTCTCCCTTCTAATGTAGTTCCTTAATTTTCTAATTCTGCTTATTGTCCTGAGGCAATATTGATATGCAAATAAGCTTTAGCATTCAAAAACTGAAGCTTTTGAGATTCTGACTTTCATTTCCTAGAGATTCTGTGTTTGGTACAGTAGCTCCACGACAGGGAATAAATGATTACAACTTGGTTTCCATCACAGCTTTTAAGAGCAAGCCTTCTGACTCAGAACCTGCTCCCGGACCTCCCCGTGGTCTCCCTGGACCAGTGCTGTGACTCTGGGGGAACGCCAGGGAAGGAAGAGAGGAAAACCTCGTTATTGATGCTAAATGATACCCTCTCAAACAGGAGAGTTCTTCTCATCTTCTGTTTTCTGTGAAGCAAGGATAATAAGAAGCTTCAAATTGAAACATGTTTTATTTTTCAAAACTTAAAGAGCTTAAGGTAATTTATACATGCACTTTTAAAAATTTTAAGAAGTACTGAAAGGCTTGTAGTGAAAAGCTCATCTTCCACTCCTCAGAGCGATCACTTTGTAAAATGAAATTTTTATTGAGGTAAAATTTACATATGGTGAAATACGTACACAGACTTTAAGTCTTCAAGCCAAGTGGTTTTGATAAAAATTGGTGCAGTGGTGTAACTACCACCACGTTCAAGATACAGATCATTTCTATCACCCCTGAAAATACCTTCATGCCCTTTGGTCATGCTATACAGGAAAGCAAAAGTAATTCACCATAATGACCATGAAAATGACCATTGAGTAGAAGAATTGTTATGGAAATATCTTTTACAATTGTTTTTAAAATATGAAATAGTTATAAATATGGTTATATTTTGGATCCCCTAGAGGGAGTAATAAAGTCCAATTGATCAATTTTTTTTCTTTTATCTCTTGTATTTTTGATATCATTATTCAAGAAACCTAAGATCACTAAGATTTACTCTCATGCTTTCTTCTAAGAGTTTCACAGTTTTAGCTCTTATATTATAGTCCATGATCCATTTCGGGTTTAATTTTGTGTATGGTGTGAGGGAAGGGTCCACACATACTTTTACATGTGGCTGTACAGTTTTCCCAGCATTGTTTGTTGAAAAGATTATTCTTTCCCCCATTGGATTGTTTGGGTACCCTTGTTGAAAGCAATTGAAAGCAATTGATGATGACTGTAAAGGGTTATTTCTGGACTCTTAATTCTCTTCCATTGATCTAAATGTCTCTCCTTATGTCAGCACCACACTGTCTTGAATATAGGAGTATTGTATTAAGCTTTGAAATCAGGGTGAATAAGTCCTCCAACTTTGTTTTTCATTTCCAGATTGTTTTTGCTATTCTGTGGATTTAGCATTTCTATATAAATTTTAGATCAGTTTGTCAATTTCTGCAAAAATAGCCAACTGAGGTTTTAATAAGGATTGCATTGAGTCTTAGATCAATTTGTGGGGAATTGTTATCCTAATAATACCAAGTCTTCCAGCCTTTGAATTGTAATGTCTCTCTCCATTTATTTAGATCTTCTTAATTTCTTTCAACAAAGTTTTGTAGTTTTCAGAGTGTAAGCTTTGCACTTCTTTTGTTAAATTTGTTCCTAAATATTTTATTGTTTTTGATTCCATATTGTGAATGGAACTGCTTTCTTAATTTCATTTTAGATTGTCCATTGTTAATGTATAGAAATACAATTGATTTCTCTATGCTGATTTATCCTGCCACCTTGCTGAATTCATTTATTAGTCATCTTTTAAAAATAGATTCTTTTTTTTTTTTTTTTGGAGACGGAGCCCAGGCTGGAGTGCAGTGGCCGGATCTCAGCTCACTGCAAGCTCTGCAGCCCAGGCTGGAGTGCAGTGGCCGGATCTCAGCTCACTACAAGCTCCGCCTCCCGGGTTCACACCATTCTCCTGCCTCAGCCTCCCGAGTAGCTGGGACTACAGGCGCCCGCCACCTCGCCCGGCTAGATTTTTTGTATTTTTTTTAGTAGAGACGGGGTTTCACCGTGTTAGCCAGGATGGTCTCGATCTCCTGACCTCGTGATCCGCCCGACTCGGCCTCCCAAAGTGCTGGGATTACAGGCTTGAGCCACCGCGCCCGGCCAAAACTAGATTCTTAAAAGGATTTTCTGTATATGAGATTTTGTTGTCTGAAAATAAAAATAGTTCTATTTCGGACTTTTGAGTCTGGGTGTCTTGTGTTTCTTTTGCTTGCCTAACTTCCCTGGCGAGAACCTCCAGTACAACACTGAAGTGAAGTTATAAAAGTCGGCATCTTTGTCTTGTTGGCAATCTTTTGCTTAGTAGAGGTGTAAAATTTTGATGAAGTTCAACTTATCAATTTTTTTCCCCTTACAGTTAGTGCTTTTTGTGTTCTAAGAAATCTTTGCCTACTTCAAGATTATGAACTTTTTTTATTTTTCATATAAGTTTTGTAATTTATCTTATAAGTTTAGGTCTATGATACATTTCAAATTAATTTTTGCATATGTGTGAGGAAGTAAGTGAAGTTCTCTTTAAAAATCCATAACCGGCTGGGTATAGTGGCTCATAACTGTAATTCCAGCACTTTGGGAGGCCGAGGTGGGTGGATCACCTGAGGTCAGGAGTTGGAGACCAACCTGGCCAACATAGTGAAACCCCATCTCTACTAAAAAATACAAAAATTAGCCAGGCGTGGTGGCGGGCACCTGTAGTCCTAGCTACTCGGGAGGCTGAGGGAGAATGGCTTGAACCCAGGAGATGGAGGTTGCAGTGAGCCGAGATTGAGCCACTGTACTCCAGCCTGGGTGACAGAGCAAGTGTCTGTCTAAAAAAACAAAAAACAACAACAAAAAAAGCCATAACCATATTTATAAATAAAGACATGTAGATATAGAAATCCAGTTGTATCATATCATTTATTGAAAAGATTATTATTTTATTTACTTCATTGAATAACATTTGCATCTTTATTGAAAAATGAACTTATATTTACCAAGGCTACAAATACGTAAAAGTTATGCTGGCCTCATAAAGTGAGTTTGAAAGCATTCTCTCCTTCTCCATTTTCTGAAAAGATTTCTGTGAAATTGGTATTATTTTTTCCTTTGAAGTTATTGATAAAATTTACCAGTGAAATTTACATGGGCCTGGAGATTTTGTGGGAAGATTTTTGATTATGAGCTCAATTTCCTTTATAGATAGAAGTCAATTCAGATTTTCTATTTCTTCTTAAATGTCCCTTAGTAAATTGTGTTTTTAAAGAAACTTATCCACTACTTAATTGTCCTTTTACTTAATTGGGCTGGAGCCATCTTCCCACCTCAGCCTCCCAAGTAGCTGGGACTACAGGCATGCACCACCATGACAAGCTAATTAAAAATTTTTTTATATATATATAAGAAATGATGTCTCACTATATTGCCCAGGCTGGTCTTAAACTCCTGGGCTCAAGCAATCCTGCCTCAGCCTCCCAAAGTGCTGGGATTACAGGCATGTGCCAACATAACCGACCTTTCTCTTTCATTTCTGATGTTGGTACTTTGTGTCTTCTCTCTTTTTTCTTGATTAGTCCTACTTATTTTTTATCAATTTATTAATCACTTCAGGGCACTAACTTTTGGATTTGTTATTTGTTTCTTTTTGTCTGTTTTGTATTTGTTCTTCTTTAACCGGTTTCTTAAAATACTAACTTTAAATGTTGATTTTAATTAATTCTTTCCTAACATAGACATTTACATTGTAAATTGCTCTCTTCTATGTTTTCTAACTTTGTGTGTTGTTTGAATTATCATTCACTTTTAAATACTTTATAATTTCCATTGTGTTTCTTCTTTGAGCTATAGTTTGTTTGGAAGTACGCTGTTTAAACATTTGGAGATTTCCTAGATATCTTACAGTTATTGACGTAATTGTAAGACGTAATTGTATTCCGTGTGGTAAGACTATCCTCTCTTTGACATTCATTGAGACTTACTTTAAGGCCCAGAATATGGTCCTATCTTGGTGAATGTTGCACATGCATTTGAAAACAGTGTACATTCTGAATTTGGTGAGAACGGTGGTCAGTAAATGTTAATTAGATAAAATTATTTGATAGTGTTCTTTAGATTTTCAGTTTATGTGTTCTATCAGTAACGAAGAGAAGGGTGTTAATATAGCCAACTCTGATTGTCAGAGGCTGTTGACTTTACCCTTTACTTCTTTTCTCAAAATTTTTGTTTTAATTTTCAATTTTTGTGGGTATATGGTAAATGTATATATTTATGGGGTACGTGAGATGTTTTGATACAGGCAAGCACTGCATAAAAATCACATCATGGAGAATGAGTGATATGGTTTGGCTGTGTCCCCACCCAAATCTCATCTTGAATTGTAGCTCCCATAATTCCCATGTGTTGTGGGAGGGACCTGGTGGGAGATAAGTGAATCATGAGGGCAGTTTCCCCACGGGGAGGGGTAGTGAATAAGTCTCGTGGTAGTGAATAAGTCTCACTAGAGCTGATGGTTTCATAAGGGGAAACCCCTTTTGCTTGGCTCTCATTCTCTCTTGCCTGCTGCCATGTAAGACATGCCTTTCACCTTCCACCATGATTGTGAGACCTCACCAGCCACATGGAACTCTGAGTCCATCAAACCTCTTTTTCTTTGCAAATTACCAAGTCTTGGGTATGTCTTTATCAGCAGTGTAAAAATGGACTCATACAATGAGGTGTGAGCATTTATTTTTTGTGTTACAAACAATCCAGTTACACTCTTTCAGTTATTTTAAAATGTACAAATGAGTTGTTATTGACTATAGTCATCCTGTTGTGCTATCAAATCATAGGTCTTATTCCTTCTTTCTATTTCTTTTTTTGTACCTACTAACCATCCCCACCTCCTTTCCACTCTGCCCCACTACCTTCCCAGCCTCTGGTAACCAACCTTTTACACTGTGTCCATGAGTTCAATTGTTTTGATTTTTAGCTCCCACAAATAAGTGAAAATACGTGATGTTTGTCTTTATGTTACTAGTGGAAGGTATCTGGATCACACAGCACCAAAATATGTTACCAGTGGTGAATCCATATTTGTGGGGTTCTGCAGCAACCTCAGTTCTTGCCTCCTCAGAAGAAAGAATTTGACTGAGTGGCATAAGGCAGAAGGAGAGACCAAGGCAAGTTTTGGAGCAAGAGTGAAAATTTATTAAAAGCTTTGGAACAGGAATGAAAGGAAGAAAAGTACTTGGCTACTTGGAAGAGGGCCAAGTGAGCAACTTGAAAGGCAAGTGTACAGCTCCACGTTTTGACTTTATACATTGGCATACTTCTAGAGTCTTATGTTACTTCTCCCCACTCGCCAAACTACTGAGATCTTATCGGGAAGCTGCTGATTACCTTTCAGGTGTTTTTTTTTTTTTTTTTTTTTAATCTATTAGGAGACTGCCTTTTCCTGGCACTGTCTGTGACCAATTATTACTTTAAAGAGACCAGTTAACAACCACCTGACCATCACCCGATAGTTGCTTAACACTCCTGGTATGTGTGTTTTGTGGGGAGGCTCCTCCTTCCCTGCTCATACCAGACTAGTTACCCAATATAACATTTCTGTGCCTGGCTTATTTCACTTAACATAATGATCTCTAGTTCCCTTCATGTCATTGCAAATGACAGGATCTCATTCTTTTTTATGACTGAATAGTGCTCCATCATATATATCCACATTTTCTTTATCTATTCATCTGTTGATGGACACTTAAAATCTTCCAAATCTTGGCTATTGTGAACAGTGCTGCAACAAACATGGGAGTACAAATATCTTTTTGATACACTGATTTCCCCTTTACTTCTGATAGGTTTTACTTCATCTGTTTTGAAGTTCTGTTATTAGGTACACACACATTTAGTACAATTATACTATCTTAATGAATTACTCTTTTATCGTTATGAATTATGCCACTTTGTCTCTAGTAATGCTTGTTGTCTTGAAGTCTACTTTTTTGATGTTAAAATAGGCATGGTAGCCTTTTAATGTTTACCATGTACATGGAATATATTTTTCTACACTTATATTTTTAGCCACACTTTATTTTTATATTTAAAGTTCATCTTATATAGGTAGCATATATAGGATATATATATATAGGATATTGCTTTTGTATACAATCTGACATTCTTTGCCTTTTAATTGAAATAAATATGTCATTTACATTTAATGCAATTACTGGGGTAGTTGAGTGTAAGTCTAGCATCTTGTTATTTGTTTTGTTTTCTTCCTCTGTTCTTGATCATTTTAGTCTTCCTTCTTTTGGATTAATTGAACGTTTTCTGAATTGAATTTTATTTCCTTTACTGTTTTTTTAAGCTACAGTTTTTAAAGCTGTTTTTATTTTTTAATATTTACTCTAAAACTAGCAATGTGCATTCTTGCCAAAGCCAATTTAGATTTATATTGTATCATTTCTCACTGAAAATTTCACAGCTACCACTTCTCATTTCATACCTTACCATTCCCACTTCAGAGTTCATATCTCACACTTCACAAATATAGTAACATTACAATAGATTCATTTTATTTATCTAGTCTTTTATGCCATCTTTTATTCTCTTGTTGTCATGTCCTTTATTTCCACGTGCTTTATAAGCCCCACCTTACAGTGCTATTATTTGGCTTTAAATCATCATTTTTAAAAGCAAGTTATGGGAAGGAAAAAGTCTGGGTATGTTTACCCAGTTGTTTACCATTTTTAGTGCTCTTTATTCCCATAGATTCAAGTTCCCATCTGGTATCATTTTCCTTTAGCCTGAAGAACTTCCTTTAGCATTTCTTGTAGTACAAGTCTAGTGGTGACAAATTCTTTTAACTTGTGTTTATCTGAAAATATCTTTACTCAATCTCATTTTGGGGATGGAATAAAGATATTTTCAGATAGACTTTATTCCATCTCTATTTCACTGAATATAGAACCCAGTGTTGACATTTTTCTTCAATACTTGAGAGATGTCATTCCATTGTCAACTGGACTTCATTATTTCTTACGAGGCACCAGTGATTATTCTTATCTTTGTACCCTGTGTGTAATGTGTCTTTTTTCCTCCTCTGGCTGCTTTCAACCCTTTCTTTTTATGTTTAGCTTTGGTGGTTTGATTATGAAGTGACTAAGTGTGATTTTCTTTGTATCTGTTCTTTTTGGTACATACTGAGCTTCTTGAATTTATAAGCTTTGTTTGTGTGTTTGTTTTTTTGTTTTACCAAATTTGAGAGATTTGGGGCATTATTTTTTCAAATTTTCTTTGCTCCTTGCCCTTTCCTTCTTGGACTTGAATTTCACATGTTGTCAGACCACTT
Source organism: Macaca nemestrina (assembly GCF_043159975.1). Classification (NCBI taxonomy): domain Eukaryota; kingdom Metazoa; phylum Chordata; class Mammalia; order Primates; family Cercopithecidae; genus Macaca; species Macaca nemestrina. Next base: position 43,415,877 of record NC_092144.1, on the reverse strand, counting down.
GATATTGTCTTAGAATTCATTGAGACTTTAGTGTTTTTTCTTCTTTCAACTTTTTATCTCTGTTTTTCATACTGGATAATTTCTGCTGATCCATTTTAAACTATACTTATTCTCACTTCTGCTGTATCTAATTTATTGTTAAAATTATTCAGTAAATTTTTTATTTCGGATATTATACTTTTCAGTTCTAAAATTTCTGCAGTTTACATTTCTCTGCTGAAATTTCCTTTAATTCTTTGAATATTTAACATCTTCGCTTTAACATCTTTGTCTACCCATTTTAACAAGATTATCTATTTTTATTGAGTAAGGTTTTTCCTCTGACTATTGGCCACATTTTCCTGTTTTTATATGTCTTTTTTAAAAAAATTGTATACTGGATATTTTGCATGACACACTGTAGAAACTCTAGATTCTTTTATACTTCTCTGAAGGTTGTTTCTTTTTGTTCTATCAAGCAGTCTAATTAGTGGCCTGTCACCATAAACTTGAAGATTCTTCATTTCAGACTTCGTTAGGTAAGTGTTTTTCCATTTTTCTCTTAGTCTCTGGATAAGCCCTCAGTCTTGGGGCATATTCTACCTTCTAAATCATAGCCCTTCTGTGGCTTTGATGGAAAGCCTGAGTGTTTACTAAGTCCCTCTAACTTGGTAGGATTCCAAATCCAAACTGTCTCTCCTGTAGTGGGTGACAACTGAAATCTCTGCTCAAGTTTTTCAGTCTCCCAGCTGTTGCCTTTCAGCAGGCTTCCTAGAGTTTCCCTGAATGTGCACAGTTCAGCTAAGGATTTGAGAGGAGTTTATATGCAAATTTAGGGACTCTTTATTTGGATTCTTTTTTTTTTCTCTGGGTTTTCTCCCCCTCAATTTTCAGCGTCTCTTGCTGCTCAGGCTTTCTGTTTCATTTTTAGCTTCTCTACCTCTTGCAGACTAGGGAGTGCCTTCAGGGAAAATTTAAGGACATTGATCTTCACTATTGCAGTTCCCATTTTTATATGTGCTTTGGGTCACTTTCTAATGCCTTCAGATAGTGTTTTTACATTTTGTACAGAGTTTATAATTATTATCTATAGAAGTATTAGTTTGATAAAATGTAGTCTATCATTACTAAAACCACCATATCACAGCTTAACTGTGTTTAACTATTTCTAGTATAAGGTTGTTAAGATCATTACCATACTCTAAATACTACTTTTTTGCTTATACTTCTGGATGTCTCAACTTAAAAATTAGCTAGTAATTTTTCGCTATGTTGTATTGAAATTTGGATAAAACTTAACTCGATTTATGTCTTTCACCTTCTCTAGCTCAGTCATACCAATAAGATTACATTATTAGGTTTGAATATTTTAATTGCTACCTTTATAAGATTATTAATAAGGTTCAGTAACCTTATTAAATCTCTACTTTTTATTTCATCAACAGTATCTTGATTGTCCACATAATAAATTGAGAGTATTAGCACTTCTAACCTTCTTCCTTTTGCATTTTTTGCCTTCCCATCCCCCAACTTCTGTGAGCTGTGACTTTCTTTTATTATATTTTATCTTATTTTTTTGAGACGGAATCTCACTCTGTTGCCCAGACTTGAGTGCAGTGGCATGATGTTGGCTCACAGCAACCTCCGCCTCCCAAGTTCAAGTGATTTTTGTGCCTCAGCCTCCCGAGTAGCTGGAACTGTGGATGTGCACCTCCATGCCTGGCTAATTTTTGTACTTTTAGTAGACCGGGTTTCACCATGTTGCCCAGGCTGGTGTTGAACTCCTGCCCTCAGGTGATCTGCCCACCTCAGCCTCCAAAGTGCTAGGATTACATGCGTGAGTCACCATGCCCGGCCTATGCTTTTACCTTTACATTGCCAAGTGTAATGACATTTACTTTCTGTCACATAAACCCAAATTGCCTTATGTAACTTGCCTATAACTTTATTCAACATTTGTTAATTCAACAAGTATTTATTGAGTTCCTACCATGAGCAAGTCCCTGTCCCTGGTGGTGGAGAAATCACAATAAACGTAAGAGTAGAACATATCTGTCCTTATGGAACCTACTTTCTAATGGGGGAGACAAAAAACAAGATGAAGAAGCAAAATATGTAGTATACTGGCTGCGCTTAGAAAAACATTAAGCTATAAGGGGTATAGGGAATGTGTGTGTGTGTGACAATTTATATAGAATAGTCAGAAAAGCTCTCTCTAAAAGGTGATATTTGAGGAAAGCCCTGAAAAAGGTAAGGGAATAAGACATGAGGATATCTGGGGAGAGTTCCAGGCTGCAAGTAAATGCCCTGGTCTCACTCTCTGATCATCTGCTGGGGCTCTCCATTGGGTGAATCCAACCAGAAGGCACACAGCAAGGAAGCTGGTTAATGTGTCTATATGGTCAGCCTCCTGGAACAAGGATAATGATGGGAAAGGATGAGGAGAAGATGGAAGGAGCAGCAAATGGAAGATATGTGGCATACCCTTCCTCCTGACATCAGAAGGAAATGATGGTAAAAGAATAGAAAAGATTCACTCCCAGAACAGAAGAGGGATCACTGGTGGGCCATTGAAGTACATATATTTTATAAACAGTATTGTTTGCTCCAGAACCAAGAAGAATGGATGACTACATTCTTCCCAGCTATCTCAATATTCCCACTTCCGTGCTACGCACAGAAGAATGTCCAAAAGAATTTGTTCTCACACCTGATTAATTGCTCACATTCATGATATGTTTTCTACATCATGTTTAGATGACACCTTTCTTGTATAATTTCCCCCATCCCCTTTGCTGGTCACCCTTCTTTGCTCTTGATGAGGGAAGAAACGGGTTTTTTTTCCATTGTGTCACTAATACCTTCCAGGTTTTTTTTCCTATTACCAGTAAATTCCATATTTACTGGTATTGTATTCTTTTTTCAACTCCACTGACTTCTGCTCAAATCTGTCCTGATTTCATAATATTTTGTTACAACTTTATTGTGCATCTATTAGATTTTCCTAGAGACTCTAGCTATCTTTTCTTTTTCTCTTTTTCTTTCTCTTTCTTTCTTTCTTTCTTTCTTTCTTCTTTCTTTCTTTCTTCTTTCTTTCTTTCTTTTTGCCTTGCATTCTATGCATTTTTCACATTTTCAACTGTTACAAAGCCTAGTCATAGGCTCCCATGGAATTCACTCACTTTTTCCCTTGGACATCTCCCATCTGAAGCCTGTTGTTTTGCTGCTCCAGGCAGGGCTGGTGGCTCCTCTGGCTGCCATACAACTGACATTTGGGTTCCTCCCTGCTCTCCAAGTTTCTTATCCTCTTCCATGCCAGCTAGATCTTTGTGAAGCAAGACTAAATCCTTAAGTAACCCTTCCAGAAGAGTTATGTGAGAGAGAAATTTTCTGAGTATTGGCATGTCTGAAAACTACTGTTATTTTTTCCTTGAACTTGGTGGATAATTTGGTTGGGTATAGAATTCTAGGTATAAAATAAATTCCTTCAGAAATCTGAAGGCCACACTACATTGTCCTCTAGCATCTAGTATTGCTCACAGGAAATGTAACCTGACTCTGATTCTTTTATTTTGCATAGCTGACTTTTTCTTTCAGGAGTCTTTCCTTGGTATTCTGAAATTTCACAATGGTGAATTCAGGTTGGACCTTCTACATTCAGCTTGCCCAGCCTTTGATATCAGAGAGCCCCTGTTACCTTGAAGATTGATGTTATGCCCATTTGCCAAGGGCAGAATTACTACCTGGCTGCTGGCCTTTTTAGCATTTGGAATTGAGGAGGCATATGGCAGGGTTGATAATTCAGAATACAGACCCTTTAATTATTTCCCCTATTTCCAGCCCCACTGCTCACTTTGTGGTTGTCAAGCTTGACAATTCTGAAACTAGAACCTCTCATGTGCAATTTCCTACTCTCAGATGCAGACCCTCACCTGTGTTCAAGCTGTGGCTTTCTCTGCCTTCCCTCTCCAGTTAATTCACACCTGTCTATACCTTTCAACTAAATCTTTGGGGAAACTCAGTGACCCACCAGTGATCCCTTTCCTGTTCTCATAGTGTGGGAGTGAATGTTTTCTATTCTTTTACCATCATTTCCTCTGGGTGTCAGGAGGAAGGGTATGCCAGGTGTCTTCCATTTGCTGCTCCTCCCATCTCTTCTTCATCCTTTCCCACCATTTTCTTTGAGGAGGCTGACCATATAGACACATTAACCAGCTTCCTTCCCTTTGCCTTCCGGTTGGATTCAGCCAATGGGGAGTCCCCGCAGAAGGTCAGACAGAGGAAATAGTGAGGCCAGGGCATTTATGCCTTCAGCAACCTCCCTGTGAGGTTGTCTCAGGCTGGTTGAGTCCCTTACTAAGGGCCACGGATTTTTCATGGTGGCCTCTTCACACAGCCTTCGGGCTTGAGATGGCAGGAGCCTCACCTTTCCAGGCCAGTCATGGCAAAGGGCCCCTGCTTTCTCTGGCCCTGGGGTACTGCCCATGCTTTATGTTTCTCCATACCCTGCCCACATCTTTGTAAGTAATTCCTTTATTAAACTCTCCTTGAGTGATTCAATTTGAGTATCTTTCCATTTCCTTCTGGATCTCTGGCTAAGGCAAAGAGAACATAAATCATAACTGCCTGGTCCACTATATTGGGCACAGGAATCTTAGGTAGTTCTTAAAGCAGATAGTTTTTTTTCATGTAGACTGTTTTTGTCTTTTGCAGCTCATGTGAAACTTTTAGGTCCTAATCCTCTATTGCCACTGTGCTTCCCCGTTATTTAGGGGATCTTGGAGTTTCCCTATAATTTCACAATATTTGTGAGTTTGGAGGCCTTTAGAGAGCAGGGTTCCCAATATGAGATGCTGTAGTTAACACTGAGTTAAATCTGAATTATCCAGGCATACTCCTACTGTTAGCAGCAGCAAATCCATACAGGTCTGTAGCAACTTGATTCTTGCCTCCTTGAAGGAAAGAATTCATTCGAGGGGCATAAGGCCGAGTGAGAGACTCAGTAATTAAAAGACACAGACATTCTGCCAAAGACATATGTGTTTGTATGTTCATCCCTGTGCTATTCACAATAGCAAAGACATGAATCAATGCAGGTGCCCATCAATGGTGGATTGGATAAAGGAAATATGGCACCCATACACCATGGAATCCCATGCAGCCCTGAAAAAGGACAAAATCATGTCCTTTGCAGCAATATGGATGCACCTGGAGACCATTATCCTAAGTGAATTAATGCAGAACAGAAAACCAAATACCATATGCACTCACTTGTAAGTGGGAGCTAAACATTGAGCATACCTGGACGTAAACATGGGAATGATAGACACTGGGTGCTACTAGAGTGCTGGATGAAAAACTACCTATTGGGTACTACACTCACTACCTGGGTGATGGGATCTGTACCCTAAACCTCAGCATCACACAATATACCCATATGACAAACTTGCACATGTACCCTGTATCTAAAATACAGATAGAATTTTTTTTTAAAAAAGAAACCTTTGTTAATGCAACAACTTGGAACTTGGGTGGATGTCAGGGGAACTATGGTAAATGTAAAGATCCAATCTCAGAAGGTTACATACGGTATCATTCTATTCGTATAACATTCTTGAAATAACAAAACAGCTTAGTGGTTATCAAGGGTTAGGATGTGGCTCTAAAGAGGAGGCATGAGATAACCTTGTTAATGAAAAAGTTTTGGTTCTCGATAGTGGTGATAGTTAAAAGCTACACATTTGATAAAGTTGCAAATCCTTTCCCCTTCTTGCTCATGATTGTAATTTTTCTCCCCACTGCACTACAAATTCCTTGTTATATTCCTATTTGTAGCTCCTATACCTGGCAAGTAGCAAGGGCTCAAGAAATGTTTGTGAAATTCAACCCACTTCCTTGTCTGGAATGTTTGGTCTAACCAGGTCTCTTCCATGTTTAAGCCGCCATTTTGTCTTTGTGAGCAGATGAGGGAAAGTCTTTCGCCCTCTTTGGGTTCTGCACTTAAAGAAGGAGAAAAAGGAAAACTTGGGAGAGTGGGGGTCTTCCTTAGTGGGAGTGTGGGCCTGTCAGATGTGTTACGTTGTCCCCACTTGCTCCCAGGGAGGGTTTTCTCCAGGACTCTGAACTCTGAGTCTGCCTCCTCACATACATTCACATGCATTTCTCTCTCTTTCTCTCTCTCTCTCTCTCTGGAGATGGAGTCTTACTTTGTCACCCAGGCTGAAGTGCAGTGGCATGATCTTGGCTCACTGCAACCTCTGCCTTTTGGGTTCAAGTGATCTTCCCACCTCAGCCTCCCGAGTAGCTGGGATTACAGGTGCCTGCCACCATGCCCGGCTAATCTTTTGTATTTTTCATAGAGATGGAGTTTCGCCATGTTCCCCAGGCTGGTCTTGAACTCCTGAGCTCAGGCAATCCACCCGCCTCAGCTTCCCAAAGTGCTGGTATTACAGGCATGAGCCATTCTCAATCTCTTTCGAACTGTTAAAGGGCAAATCTGCTAACTTGAGAAATGAGGATAATCCTGAAGTTCTGAATTCAGTGAAATATAGACAATGGCTTTTTGGGTAACTTTTTCAAATAATAAAATCATATGAAAATGGAATAATGCATGATGGAAAGTTGGAAAAACAGATGTGCCTGCTCATCTGCATGCTCTGTGTTTTCTGCCTACCCCATGTCTTCGTTTGGATGTCTAATAGGTGCTGGCCTGAATCACCCTAAGACTTGCCCATCTCAGGACTAGATGCCTCTATTCTTCCAGTAGTTCTGTCGCACTGGAACCCACGGTTTCTCTCTCACCCCCATATCTATGTAATTCATCAGCAAGCTCTGTCTTTTCTGTCTTCCAAACTCACTTGGAATCTAAGCACTTTTTGTTGAAACCTGTTACTCTCCTGTTCCAAACTATGGTCAACTCTCCCCTGAATCCCCACAGAGCCCCACAGGCGGTCTCCCCTTTATGTGCCAGGCCCTCTACAGTCTACTCTCTGAAAGCAGCCAGGGATGTCTGTTTCTGGCCTAAGGGAGATAAAGAGGCCCGATTTACCCTTCTGCTATGAATAACTAGAAAACCAGTCAAAATATATGAAACATTTATGTAGTTAAATGCATACTAGATTCATACATATGCATGGACCTGACTCTAGGTTTTCTAATCTGTTCCACTGGCCTGTCTGTTCAATCCTTTCTCAGCAAAATACTTTAATTATTGAAACTTTATGTCATGTCTATATCTGATATGGTGACTCTAACCCCATTTTGCATAATGTTCATGCCTGAATCAGGTGTTTCTTTTCCAGGTGAATTCCGTAAGGATTTAATTGGAATTGCTTTATATTTACAGATTTATCTGAGGATTAATGGATTTCTTCCCATATTACATTTACTATTCAAGAATATAGAAAATACTATACAGACTTGGTACTATAGCTATACAGAAGATGTAACTAGGATTGTTGTGCCTTCATATTTTCTTTTTTTTTTTCTTTTTGAGACTGAGTCACGCTCTGTCTCCCAGGCTGCAGTGCAGTGGTGTCATCTCTGCTCACTGAAACCTCTGCCTGCCAGGTTCCAGTGATTCTCCCATGTTCCAGCGATTCTCCTGCCTCAACCTCCTGAGTAGCTGGGATTATAGGTCTGTGCCACCATGCCTGGCTAATTTTTTGTATTTTTAGTAGAGATGAGGGTTCACGATGTTGGCCAGGCTGGTCTTGAACTCCTGACCTCAAGTGATCCACCCACCTTGGCCTCCCAAAGTGCTGGGCTTACAGGTGTGAGCCATCACTTTTTCTGTATTTATTTTGTAACTGATTACCTTGCAAAATTTTGTTATCAGTTCTTTTTTTTTGAGACAAAGTCTTGCTCTGTTGCTCAGGCTGGAGTACAGTGGCACGATCTTGGCTCACTTCAACCTCTGCCTCCCAAGTTCAAGCAATTCTCCTGCCTCAGCCTCCTGAGTAGCTGGGATTACAGGTGCCCACCACCATACCTGGCTAATTTTTGTATTTTTAGAAGAGACAGGGTTTCACCATGTTGGCCTGGCTGGTCTCGAACTCCTGACCTTAAGTGATCTGCCCACTTTGGCCTCCTAGAGTGCTAGGATTACAGGCATGACCTCCATGCCCGGCCGTTGTTATCCATTCTAACAGTTATTTTTTAGTGGATTCTGATTTATCTTGAGACTTCTTTGACCCACTGATGATTTAGAAGTTTGTTGTTTAGTTTCCAAGTGTTTGGAGATTTTCCTATTATCTTTCCATTGTTAATTTCTAGTTTGATCCCATCGTGGCCAGAAAATATACTCTGTAAGATTTCAGTTCTTCTAAGTTTGTTAAAGTTTGCTTTATGGTCCAAGATATAGTCTATCTTGAATATGTTCCATGGACACTTGAAGAGAATGTGTATTCTGCTGTTGTTACGTGTTCTGTAAATGTTGTCTGGGTTCTGTTGGTTGATTGCATTGTTCAGTTCTCCCATATCCTTGCTGATTTTCTGTCTAGTTTTTCTATCAATTGTTGAGAGGGAAGTGTTGAAATCTCCAACTATAATTGGGAATTTTTGTATCTCTCCTTTCAGTTCTATAAATTCTTGCTTCACATGTTTTACAGCTCTTTTGTGTGGTGCATACATGATCATGATTGCTATGTCCTTTTGGTGGATTGACCCTTTTATCAATATGTAATTGTACCTCTCTATCTCTGGTTATTTTCTTTGCTCTGAAGTCTACTTTTTCTGATATGATTATACACATTCCTTTTTTCTTTTGAGTAATGTTCGGATGGTATATATCTTTTTATGTCCTTTTACTTTCAACCTACCTATATTATTATACTTGAAGTAAGTTTCTAGTAGACAGCATATAGTTGGGCCATATTTTTCAACCCATTCTGCTGATCTCTTTCTTTTCACTGGTATGTTTAGGTCACTTACATTAATTGTAATTATTGACATATTAGAACTTAAGTCTGCTATTTTAATTTCTGTTTGTTCCTTCTGTTTTTTCCTTTCTCTCTTTTTTGCCCCTGTATTCCTGTGGAATTTTTTCAAATTTCATTTTGATTAATCTATAGTGATTTTTCAGGATGTTTCTTTGTGTAGCTTTCTTAGTGGTTGCTCTAGGTATTACGTGATATAGACAGAACTTAGCACAGTCTACTGGTGTTGACATTTTAACAGTTCAAGTGAAGCATAGAAACCTTACTTTCTTTTATGTCCCTTTGACCTCCCTTATTTGTAATTGTCTTAAATATTGCTGTACACACATTTAAAAGCAGTGGGGAACTGGAACTCTCATCTCAGTTATAACATTAGACAATGTTATATTTCTTATTCGACCATCACACAGAATTTAGAAAACTCAAGAGGTGAGGGAAATGTATTGTGTTGATCCAGATTTTCACTCTTTCCTTTTTTCTTTATTCCTTCCTGATATTCCAAGACTCATTATTTTATCATATCATTTCTACTTGGAAATTTTTCTTTAGCCATTCTTTCATATTAGCCTGCTAGCAAGACATCCTCTAAGCTTTTCCTCATCTGAAAATGTCCAGATTTCTCCTTCATTCCTAAAGGATATTTTCACTGGATATAGAATTCTGAGTTAACAGTCCCTGTCTTTCAGCACTTGAAAATTGTCGTGTTATTTTCTTTTGACCTCCATTGTTTCTGAGGAGAAATCTGCTGTCATTCAAATTGTTATTCCCCTATAGGTAAGTTGTCCTTTCTCACCGCTTTGAAGATACATTCTTTGCATTTAGCTTTCAGAAGTTTGACTGGTATGTATCTTGGTGTGGATTTCTTTGAGTTTGTTCTGTTTGGTGTTTGCTCAGCTTCTTGAATTTATAAGCATATGCTATTTGCCAAATTTGGAATTTTTGGCCATTATTTATTTGACTACTTTTTAGTCTCACCCTCTTTCTCCCCTCCTTTTGAGAGTCTGATGACATGAATGTTAGATCTTTGTTAGGGTCCCAAAAGTCCCTAAGTCTCTGGTCTTTTTTTCTTCTTTTGGTCTGTTTTCTCTGCATTGTTTAGTGTGGGTAATTTGTGTTGTTCTAACTTCAAGTTCACTGATTCCTTCTTGTATCCCTTTTCCTCTGTCCCCTTCATGTTGAGACCATCCATTGAATTTTTAAATTTCAGTTATTGTATTTTTCAGTTCTAAAATTTCCATTTGCTTCTTCTTTGTATCTTCTATTTATTTGTTGAGATTTTCTATTTTCTTATTTATTTCAAACTTGTTCATAATTGCTTGTTGAAACATTTTATGATGGCTGCTTTAAAACGATTGTCAAATAATTTCAACATCTGTCTTCTTAGTGTTGGCATCTACGTATTGTCTTTTTATCATTAAGTTGAGATTTTCCTGGTTCTTGGTAAGAGTGATTTTTGATTGAGACCTGCATATTTTGAGTATTATGTTATGAGAATCTGGGTCTTATTTAAACCTTCTATTTTAGACAGTCCCTTTTGACAACACTCCAGCAGGAGAAAGGGGATGCTGCCTCATTACTACCAAAAATTGGTCAAAGTGCAGGTTCTATGTGACCTCTGTTGACACCCAAGGATAGAGAGACTCCTCATTACTGTTGGTTGGGGATGAGAGTTCAAGTTTCTCACGAGCTGGGGAAGGATAAAGGTGTCTCATTACTGCTCTTCATGTGACCTCTTCTGACACCATGGGAGAAAGGTTGAGGTGGCCTCATTACTGCTGGGCAGTCTTGAAAGTCTTGACTCTTCTTTAGGTCTTGTCTGATACCACTCCAGTGGGGAGGGTGAGAAGTGCCTCATTACTGCCAGATGGGGATGAAAATATCAGCTCCCTACTCAGTCTTCTTTAATATCACCCTGGCAGGTGGTTTGGGGTACCCCATTACAGCCTGGTGGTGGTGGAGGTCTAGGCTCTCCTTCACACTTTGCTGGCCAGGCAGTGTCAGGCTTTTTCTGTGGTATGTGGCTGGAGTAGAGCAGTTCTTGTCTAAAAGTTTTCTGTCTGGCTAGGCTGTCTCTTTCCTGGTCCTTTGGCTAGAAAAAGCAGATGTTTTGTTGGAACTTTTTGTGTGTGTGTGTGTGTGTGTGTGCATTTTGGTGTTTCTGGATTGTGGGTTCTTTAGCTACATGTCTAGGATATTTAAGATAAAACAAAATTCAAAGAACACATTACTATATTATTCCTTGGGTCCTGAGGTCCCTAGAGAGTCTATTTTTTCTCTCTCCACCTTTTGGAGTTTTCTTCTGTTCATTTTATATATTATGTCATGGGTTTTTAGTTGTAGTTAGCTGAAGAAGTAAGGAAAAGTACATCTACTCCATCTTTCTGAAACTTTATACAGTATTTTACTTCAAATCTTTTCCTTGCTTAGTGTACTAAATGGTGCTTCTGGGACAGCATTAAATAATGGGAATAATGACTATTCTTTTCTCTCTCCTTATTCACTGAGAATGCCTCTAATGTTATCCTATGAAATATGTTGCTCAGCTTTGGACATTAGTTTGAGACATTAAATTCAGTCACATTAAATTCAGTTGAATAAATATTTAGTAGTACCACTATGTATAAGTGATTGCTCTGAAGCTGAAATATAGCCAGCAGGAAATGAGGTCATACTAGTTTTCTCTTATATTGAAAGTTATCTTTCTTTTCTACTACACGATCTTTTTTTTTTTTTTTTTTTTTTTTTTTTTTTTTTTTTTTTGAGACAAGGTCTCACTCTGTCACCCAGGCTATAGTGCAATGGTGTGATCTTGGCTTACTGCAACCTCTGCCTCCTGGGTTCAAGCAGTTCTCATGCCTCAGCCTCCCAAATAGCTGGGATTACAGGTACACACCACCACATCTGGCTAATTTTTGTATTTTTAATAAAGACGAGGTTTCACCATGTTGGCCAGGCTGGTCTTGAACTCCTGGCCTCAGGTGAGCTGCATGCCTTGGCCTCCCAAAGTGCCGGGATTACAGGCATGAGCCACCGCCCGGCCTACAAGATCCGTTTCTATATTAACACTGAATCTACCATTCTTTCATCCTGCTGACCCACTCTGGACTAGGAGAGGAGTAAGGGGAGGAAAGGAAGGAACATGTGGATCGAAGTTAGACAAGGAGAATATGAGGTGTATTAAGTTATAGTAAGTCCTGTGGCCTGTCTTAGTTAAGAATCTTAGTCTCTTGGTGGCAAGTAACATAGACAAGTTAAAGCTAGCATAAGTAAATGCGGGAACTACGTCCATTGTACAGATGTGAGGTCATCTAAGAGAGTCCAGGGATGGCCATGCAGCTTCAGAAAGGACTGGAGCCAGGATCCACCAGGACCCTTCCTACCTGTGTTCTTTCCCTCTTTCCCTCTCTCTAGGTCTCTAGCCTCTAATTCCCCTGGGGAGTGTGGTCATTCCTCTCTTCCTGCCGCAGAGGCTGAGATAGACACACCCCAAGTTCCAAGTTTATGTCTTGTCTTTTTTGTTGTTTTTTTGAGACAGGGTCTCGATCTGTCACCCAGACTGGAGTGCAGTGGTGCGATCATGGCTCGGTGCAGCCTTCACCTCCCGGGCTTAACCTCCTCAGCCTCCAGAGTAGCTGAGACCACAGGTGTGTGCCACCATGCCTGGCTAATTTTTAAATTTCTTTATATAGAGATGGGGTCTACTATGATGCCCAGGCTGGTCTCAAAGTCCTGGACTCAAGTGATCCTCCCACCTCGGCCTCCCAAAGTGCTGGGATTATAGGCATGAGCCACCATGCCTGGCCTCATGTCTTGTCATTTAAGGAGACAATTCAGGTAGAAGTGGTTCCTTTGTGATATCGGGAATTATACAATCTATATATATTGGTCTTCTTCCTGTTTCCTGACACAGGATTCCTAAGACTCATGGAATCTTCAGCATGATAAGGGTATCTTCTGTATGCTAATGTGATGATTGGTGGCTGGGGGCCACTAGGTAGCTTCAGGATGGTGACTGGTCGCTGGGTAGGCCAAGGCGCTATTAGAGATCTGTGACTTTCAGCCCTACCCCCAGCCTCTGGGGATAGGAAAGGGGCTGAAAGTTGTTGAGTTAATCACCAATGGCCAACAATGTGATCAATCATGCCTATGTAATAAAGTCTCCATACAGCCCTAAAAGGACAGGGTTCAGATGGGTTTGCAGATAGTGGAACACCTGAGGCTCCTGGAGGGTGGTACATCTGTAGAGGACATGGGAGCTCCATGTCTGTCCTTCTGTACCTTGCCTTATGGAAAGGCATTGTCCATTTGGCTGTTCGCCTGTGTCCTTTATTAGTAAACTGGTAAAAGTAAGGAAGGTGTTTCTCTGAGTTTGGTGGGCCACTCTAGCAAATTAATCAAATCCCATAAGAGAGTTGTGGGAGCTCTGATTTATAGCTCGTTGGTGAGAAGCACAGGGCACAGCCCGTGCTTGCGACTGGTATCTTCCTGGCTATGACTGTCATGTGGGACTGAGTCCTCACCCTGTAGGATCTGATGCTATCTCTAGGTAGATAGAGTTGGGATGGAATTGAACTGAATTAGAGGACAACCAGCTGGTGTCAGCTGGAGAATCTGCAAAATTGGCTGCTTGGTGTGTGGGGAAATACCCCCATGTACCTAGTCACAAAAGTATCCTGTGTTGATTGTTGAGTATGAGAATAAGGCAAAAAAAAAAAAAAAAAAAAAAATTAGTTGTTTTCTTTTTTTTTGAGACGGAGTCTCGCTCTGTCGCCCAGGCTGGAGTGCAGTGGTGTGATCTCCACTCACTGCAAGCTCCGCCTCCCGGGTTTATGCCATTCTCCTGCCTCAGCCTCCCGAGTAGCTGAGACTACAGGTGCCCGCCACTGCGCCCAGCTAATTTTTTGTAGCTTTAGTAGAGACGGGGTTTCACTGTGTTAGCCAGGATGGTCTCGATCTCCTGACCTCGTGATCCGCCCGCCTCGGCCTCCCAAAGTGCTGGGATTACAGGCGTGAGCCACCGCGCCCGGCAAGTTGTTTTCTTCTTTATCACAGATCGTCATTCTCATTATCAGAGTGGCTCAGCCAGACACTTGTCTGCTCCTGGTCCAGCCAGCTATGGCCAGAGAGCCTGATCATGTGATATAAACATGGCTGGTAGGGAATCACCTTTATACTGGGTGTGGGTAACACTCCAAAAGATGGAGCGGGTATTTTCTTTATGCTATCTGATTATGCAGGTATAACATAAATCTACACAGGCCACATAAGGGATCATTTTACGCATGCGACAATAGAACTGCTCAGAATAACTGCCCTTACATTGCGCATCCAAATTAAAGCTTCTGTAAATTGCCATGAGAATATTTGGCCTGGGGTTGTGCCCTTCCCTGAGCTTGGTGGTGCTGTCTTATTGCTAGTGAATCCTTTGCTCTGCCTTGGGTCATGTTATGGCTTATAGCAGACTCTTTGTCTCTAATTTATATTCACCTTCACCTCTGCCTGGGCTTCTAGATAAATCCAATACAGAAATTCTTTTGAATATAAATACTTTCCAATGAGGGGAGCATATTTCCTAGCCAGCAACATAAAGCTATGAATACTGCTCTTCCAGGGTGAATCCAATCTTCTCCCCCACCCTTTTTCTTTTCTGACTTTTTCTTTTTCTTGCATTGGTGTAGTAATGCTTGGTGCAGTTGGGAATGTCACCTGCTTGCTTCTGCCTCATTCCCTATTTTATACACAAATGTATACATGTTACAGGAAAGGGGTCCCAATCCAGACCCCAAGAAAGGGTTCTTGGATCTCGCACAAAAAAGAATTCAGGGCAAGCCCATAGAATAAAATGAAAGCAAGTTTATTAAGAAAGTAAAGGAATAAAAGAATGGCTAGTCCATAGACACAGCAGCCTTGAGGACTGCTGTTGCCCATTTTTACGGTTATTTCTTGATGATATGCTAAACCAGGGGTGAATTATTCATGCCTCCCCTTTTTAGACCATATAGGGTAACTTCCTGATGTTGCCATGGCATTTGCAAACTGTCATGGGGCAGTGAAGACGGCCAGAGGTCACTCTTGTGGCCATCTTGGGGTTTTGGCCAGCTTCTTTACTGCAAACTGTTTTATCAGCAAGGTCTTTATGACCTGTATCTTGTGCCGACCTCCTATCTCACCCTGTGGCTTAGAATGGCTGACCATCTGGGAATGCAGTCCAGTAGGTCTCAGCCTCATTTTACCCAGCTCCTATTAAAGATGGAGTTTCTCTGGTTCAAATGCCTCCGACATACATACTATGCTTAATTCCTAAGGACTGCAACTTTTCATTTTCCATCCTGTTTCACAGGTAGGATCTCTCACTGCTGCTTTATTAGACATATTACAGCATATTCCATTTTTCCAACCAAAGGCCCTCCTCCAGGCTGTGTTTCTAGGCTTTAGATATCCTAAGCAACTTCTTCCCTCTAACACTTTTCTGGGGGGTCCTGGTTCTATGTCACTTAGCAGGAAGTACAGTAAGGTCAAGTTTGAGGGCTCAGAGACACAAAATGAAAGGCCCACTCTTTAGGTAGCCCCTGCAGGAATTAGGACAGCCTAGGAACCAAAGGTATCATGTTGTCCTCCAATGAATTTCCCACCCATGTCTGTGAGAATGGCCTATCCAGCTAGACAAGTTCTCGATTTAGTATTCTCCAAATTTCCCAAGAAACCCCCAACCCTCCTAGAAATAAAAGCCAATCAAGATTGTCAGGAGATACAGCCACGTTACATATCAAAAACCGTCAGATAAAACATACCAAATGTTATTGTTGAACAACTCTCACTTAGACAGTTCAAGCTGCAAGATTGCCATCAGCCCAGGTGCCTTACATTTACATTTCTTTGATTCCAAAACATCACTAGTTTTAGAATACATCCTACCTCTAATAGTGAAACAAAGCACTGGCAAGTTTCTTTTGACATCTTGATCCCAGAAACATTAAGAGGTAGGAGGAAATGTATTTTATTTTATTTTATTTATTTATTTATTTTTTTCTTGAGACGGAGTCTCGCTGTGTCTTCCAGGCTGGAGTGCAGTGGCGTGATCTCGGCTCACTGCAAGCTCCGCCTCCTGGGTTCACGCCATTCTCCCGCCTCAGCCTCCCAAGTAGCTGAGACTACAGGCGCCCGCCACCACGCCCGGCTAGTTTTTTGTATTTTTAGTAGAGACGGGGTTTCACCATGTTAGCCAGGATAGTCTCGATCTCCTGACCTCGTGATCCACCCGCCTCGGCCTCCCAAAGTGCTGGGATTACAGGCTTGAGCCACCGCGCCCAGCCTGGAAATGTATTTTAAATTGAGGAATTACATTAACATCTTACAGGAACCCACGAAACAGATCACAAAGGTAGGTTCAGCTGGAGTCCAGTGTTATGCAAAAACAAGCAGAAGTGACTGAATATTATAAAGTAACAACCTTTTGCACCTCTTGATTATTCCATGGCAATTGGAGTGCAAATAACTAAAACTGCATGCATTACAATGCCATGGCTTCATTTCCAATTTTGCATCCCGTAGGGAGAAAGCACCCCTACCAAAATAAAGGACAATTTTAAGGATTTAAATCTCCAGAAAAAAAAGTTAGCCTAATTAATATATTAAAAATTTCCTCCATGTCAGTAAGGACAATCAATGAATAAAATTCCTAAGCTGATGATTGAATCTAGTCAACTGCAATTATATAAAATGTCCCAGTGCCATTGGATGATGTCTTCTCATTCTGTCAAGGCATTCTTTGTAGTTGGGGTCTGAGTTGCTGATAAAGAATGCCTTTGTTCCCTAGCTGAGTTCAGAACCAACCAAGGGAAGAAATGAGAATCAGATGATTGGAGATTAAATATCATCTCCATCACAACAATATATTGAAAAGATTGGCCAGACATCCTGGCCGATGGCTTCTCTGACTTTCTGTAGGCAGTTTAGACCTTGGAACTCTCCATCTGAAGGCAAGTTTGGTCTGCAAAGTGGATTCACTTAACCAAGATTTCTGTCGTGAACTAGCTCAGAGAGAAGAAGGTAGTTTTACTCATAAATTTTAATAGATGACCTTCACCCAGGCAAGAAATATGGACCAGTGCCTATGACCCAGTATCCAGGTACCCCTTGAGTAGTAAAGGGTGGGAGAAGGGGTAAGGGGCCAGGAGTATCTTGGGGGGAAATTCCTCAGGGGAACCAGATAAATAGGCTACACAAGTTTCCTAAAGGATGTATTTATTCATTTGATGTGATAGCCTCCAAGAGGGTTCCCAATGACGCCTACTCCCAGTATTCACACCCTGTGTAGTCGTCTCTCATATTGTACTGGCATTAGTCCGTGTGGCCAGTGACGTTTGGTGGAGTGATGTTGTATCACCTCCAACATTAGTTCATAGAAGACACTGTGGGTTTCACCTTGGGGGCTGTCTCTCGGCTTAGGCCAAAGGAAGCCAGTTGCCGTGTTGTGGGCAGTCCTAAGCAGAGTATTACGCCAAGAGGAAACCTCTAGCCAACAGCAAGTGAGAAACTGAGGCCTAACAACAGAATGTGAGTGAGCTCAGAAGTGGATTCTCCAGCCTCAGTCAAGCCTCGGGATGACTGCAGCCCCAGGCAACAGCTTGAGTGCAACCTCATGAGTAACTCTGAGCTGGAACTGTCCAACTAAGCTGCTTCTAGGATCTTCATCCTCAGAACCTGTAGGAGATAACAAATGTTTGTTGTTTTAATCTCCTAAATTTTGGGGTAATTTGTTATGCAACCAAACATAACTGGAGCATTTAACGAACATTTATTTTATACATTTGTAAGTTTCTACTCATTTGTGAATTTCTTTATTTTGAGATGGAATCTCGCTCTGTCGCCCAGTAGTACAGCGGCACGATTTTTCTCACTGCAATCTCTGCCTCCGGGTTCAAGCAATTCCTCTGCCTCAGTCTCCCAAGTAGCTGGGATTACAGATGTACACCACCAAGCCCAGCTAATTTTTATATCTTTAGCAGAGACAGGGTTTCTCCATGCTAGCCAAGCTGGTCTCAAACTCCTGGCCTCAGGTGATCTGCCCACCTCGGCCTCCCGAAGTGCTGCGATTACAGGTGTGGGCCACCGCACCTGGTCTCCATTTAGCTTTAATCACATCATTTTATCATGCTCATTTCTTGAATATTGAGATTGCTTTATTTGCTATTGGTTTTTAGTAAGTGGCAACATAGTAACTAACCATAAGCTTTAATATACAAAATTGCAAATGCCATCAAATGTATGGAGCTTTTTTTTTTTCTTCATAGTACTCACCAGATACATGTGTTAGCATAATAATTAAATAATACTTTGTATCCTTAATTAATTTTGACCCTTCAGCTTGACATTATGAAAACACACTAATCTACTCCAAATTACCAAATTAAAAAATCTTCACCAAACTGCAGAAAGTACTATAAGCTAAGAGGAGTCCTTTCCAGCCACTGAATAATCATTGCATTTAAGAATTTTCTAAGGTTGAAGAAATTTAAATCTTGAGGCAGATGGTTATATCAGGTTTGATTATCTAGATTTTTGTTGTGAATACATTTATTTGTGAATAAATAGGTTGTATCAATTAACAATAAAACAGCTGGATCAATAAAAGTGAAAATTAATGTCTTTGCATATGATTTCTTGTCCCAGTTGATGTTTTCACATTTCCTGGGTTTGTATTCCAGATTGGACTGTTTTGGATGGTAAAAGTCCAGCTGGTAGACAGTTCTGTGAGGTGAAAGAAAGAGCAACGACAGTTCTCTGCAGCCAATGTGAGTAAAGATCAACACTACTAACGGCATTATATTCAGGTCAGTTCCAGTACAAAATCAACCACCTTATTTATGAAAAAGGGCCAAATCTCCTCCTACTTGTCCCAATTCCACCCTATTCCCCAACAGCAATTCTTGTTTCATTTTTGCTGTGCTTGGTAAGACCTGACTTGCATGTATTGTTTTCTTAAGCAAGTCAGAAATGGGCATCCTGTGCTACTCAGAATTTTGTTAGGAAGATGGCAGCCTGTGAAGACAATGCTTCTTCAATTTAACTGCCTAAGGTTTTCCTGCAGACGGGGTTCAGAACATATGACTGGTGAGAAATTTTAAGACATCGAACTTCTTTGAAAATTAGTATCTAGTTAAGGTTACCTACAGCTTCTTTAAGTTTAAATATTATAAAGTTTTCTGGCCCAAATCCCCTATCCTTTATAAACTCTTCTTAGTCCACTCTAACACTCAGTGTCATCTGTACCATGGCAATAATGGTTTGTTTGTTCATTCATTCATTTCTTCATTCATTCAAGAAATATTTGTTAAATACCTGTCTTAGTCTGTTTGTGCTGCTAAAAGGAAAACCAGAGACTATGTAATTGAGATAGAAAATAGGTTTATTTGGCTCACAGTTCTGCAGGCTGTACAATAAGCATGGTGCCAGCATCTGCTCCTGGTGAGGCCTCGGGCTGCTTGCACTTGTAATGGAAGAGGAAAGGGAGGCAGTGTGTGCAGAGACCACATGATGAGAGAAGCAGGAGAGAGGGGAGAATCAGGAGAGGGGGAAGAAGGTCCTAGGCTCTTTT
Source organism: Macaca nemestrina (assembly GCF_043159975.1). Classification (NCBI taxonomy): domain Eukaryota; kingdom Metazoa; phylum Chordata; class Mammalia; order Primates; family Cercopithecidae; genus Macaca; species Macaca nemestrina. The sequence continues at coordinate 43,396,365 of NC_092144.1, read as the reverse complement.
AAACAGCCAGCTCCCATGGGAGCTAATACAGTGAGAACTCAGTCACCGCCACGCAGATGGCACCAAGTCATTTGTGAAGCATTTGCCCCCATGACCCAAACACCTTCCATTACCCCACCTTCAACACTGGGGGTCAAATTTCCACAAGAGGTTTAGGGGACAAACCTTCAAAATAGAGCAATACCTATTATGGGCTAGCCTATGTGGTTTCTGTAGGGGCTGATCTAGCACTTAATTGGTTTGCAGCACAGTGAGGGTAAGCATGGTAGTGTATGTGAACAGACCATGACTGCACAAACCCAGACTGAGTTGTGGGTAGATTCCTTGAGGAATGGTACCTAAGCTGAGCCATAAAGTTGCAGTAGACAAAAGAGTATGCACACAAAGGCAACAAGGTGTGAGAATGCAGTGCAGGGTACAATGTGTCTCCTAATGACTTTCAGAGAGGCTAGAGAGGCAAGCAGAGGCCAGATCAGAAAGGTTTGGGTATCAAGCTAAGGAGTTTCCGTGTGATTGCGCGAGCATTGGGGAGCTACTAAAGATGTATAAGGAGTAAAATTAAGTGATCTGGTTGGCGTCTCAGAAACATTGCTATGAAGGACTTCCATTATTGGCAGTTCAGTGGATGAGGGACCCTGGCCAACATCCGCAGTGGAAAACAACTAGAAATGCCAGATGAAGAAAAAAACGTTTAATAAATTATTAAATGAATCAATGATCTGGCCAGAAAGTAAGAAGCACTCAAACCAAAAATCGAGTGAAGACTGGAACTCAGAAAAGGAAGCATAGATGCTGCCTCTTTACCTTGAGAGTATTTACCAGATAAGATGAACTTGAAGTTGGGTTTTATTTCCTTCTGGGCTGTGGAATGCAGGACACAAAGCTTGGGGCCTATCCAAAACAGAGTCTAATGGAAGCCATCCATCATAAAGCTGAGACTTCAAGATTATATCCTTAAAGCAAGGACAAACTAGAAATAAACTGGTCCTGCTATCCTCAGGGAATTTTATGAAAAAATATGAATGGTGCTAGTATAGGATTGGGGCAGGGTTCAGTCTCCTTTGAAAATTTGCCATAACAAACAGATATTCATGCTAGTTTGCACCCAAAATTCACACTGTCTAGATGGTCCAAAAAAATCTTAATCTGAAGTTTTAATATAAAGTATTGCCATACTGGTAGTACTCCAGTGCAATAGACAGAAACAAATGGAAATTCTCTTTCTAAAGGAACCCACCTTCATTACAATCTCAAGAATTTGCCTGGATAAAGTTCTAAAAAAAGGAGCACATGGATAAAAATGAATAAATAAAAACATACAAAAAAATACATACACACTCAAAGCATCATGAGAAAGAACCAGCAGAAAAATACATTACAGAATAAAAGAAGCAAATATTACAGAGTAATATAAACTTGTATAAAATGTATGACAACAACATCATAAAGGCCTTGATGGGAAAAATGGGAATATACTATTGTAAGGCTCTTATACTATATGTGAAGTGGTACAATATTATTTAAATGTAGATTGTGATATGTTAAAGATGTATTATAAACTCAAAAACCACTGTGAAAATAATAAAACAAAGAGTTGTGTCTAATAAGCCAAAAAAATGGAATAAAAATTCAATTAATGTAAAAGAAGTTAGAAAAAGAGGAACAAAGAACAGAAGAAACAAGTGAAAAACAAGCAGCAAGATAATAGACTTAAATCTAACCACATCAATTATGACATTAAATGTAAATGGTCTATACACCTCAATTAAAAGGCAGAGATTCCGAGATTGGCTAAAAAAGCAAGACCTGACTATACGCTGTTTACTACAAACACACTTTAAATATAAAGAGACAAATGGGTTAACAGTAAAAGAATGGAAAAAGATTTACTATGCTAACTTTAGTCAAAAGAAAGTTAGTTGTTATATTAACATCAGATTAAATAGATTTTAGAAAAACAGGGATTATCATTATCATTTTCATTTATCAATGATAAATATGATAGAATAAATAACTATTCTAAGTGTTTATGCACCCAATAACAAAGCTTCAAAATACATGAAACATAAGATGATAGAACTGCAAGAAGAAATAGACAAAATCTGCAATATGGTAGGAGACTTTAATATTCCTTTATTAAAGATTCAGTAGGCTTTGGTGGGGCTAGGATGCTGCATTTCAAACAAGCTCCCAGATATGCCAATATTGTCATAGACCATCTGAATAGCAAGATGCTAGAAGTTAAGCCAGGATAAAATATCCAAAATGAATTATAAAAACAAGAGAATGGGACAGACAGAAGAAAGGGTAAGAGATAATGTGGATATAGTAAGAAAGTTCAACATATATGTAATTAGATTCCAAGGAAAGGAGAGAAATAATATGATAGAAATAATATATGAAAAGATAATAGGTAAGAATTGGTCAAAAAGACATCAAGCCACAGATTCATGAAGTCTGAAACTTTAAGAAAGGAAAATATGACTAAAACTACACCCTCTGATTTATCTATCTATCTATGTGTCTATCTATCTATCTATCTATCTATCTATCTATCTATCTATCTAATCTGTTAAAAACTAAAGACAGAGAAAATCTTAAAAGGAGCTCTAGAAAAAAATAAAGATTACTTTCAAAGGAGTGACACTTAGACTAGTGGTTGACTTGTCAATCATGGAATGAAAAAAAATTGAACTGGGCTAGAATGATATCTTCAAAATGCTGGGGAGAAAAAAAACTGTCAACCTGGAATTTTATACACAGTTAGAATTTCCTTCAAGAATAAAAATTAATTGAAGATGTTTTTACATAAACAAAAAATGGAGAGAATTAAATACTAACTGACTTTCACTAAAGGACATGCTAAAAGAAAAAAATTGCCCCAGATGGAAACTTGGTCATTCAGGAAGTAATGAAGAACAACAACAAAAAGGGACTAATATGAGAGTAAATATAAATAAACTTTACCTGTATTAAACAATTATAATAATGTCTCCTAAGGTTTAAAATATAAAGAGAAATAAAGTACATGTCAAGAATAACACATAAGTCTAGAGAAGGATGGAGGCAGTTAAAGTTTTCCAAGGTTCTTGAATTATATGGAAAGAAGTAAAAGTGCAAATTTAATATAAATTAATATAGAACTTGATAAATCAAGGATGCTTATTTTGATCTCTAGGGTAATCACTAAAAGAGTTTTAAGATTGTATAATTTTTAAGCTAATAAAAGAAAGAAAAAAGTGTGTGTGTGTGTCAATTCAAATGAAGGCAAGAAAGGAACGAATATACAACACGTGAGCCAAATATTCTATTTTAGATTTAAGCCCAAATGTATCAATAAATACACTAAATGTTAATGAAATGTGTTCCAACTAAAATCTAAATGCTGTGAATATGGATTTTTAAATCTATCTATATGATGTTTACAAGAGACATGTTTAAAATATAAAGGAACATAAAGGTTAAAAATAAAAGAATGACAAGGAAATGTAAATTAAAACCACAATGAGATATTATCTTACCCAAGCTAAAATGGCTCTTATCAAAAAGACAACAACAAAACAAAACAAAACAAAACAAACAAACAAAAAACCAGATGCTTGTGAGGATGTGGAGAAAGGTGAACCCTCATACACTACTGGTGGGAGTGTAAATTACTACAGCCACTATGGAAAACAGTATGGAGGTTCCTCAAAAAACTAAAAACAGAACTACCAGCAATATGATCCAGCAATACCACTGCTGAGTATAATATTCAAAAGAAAAGAAATCGATATATCAAAGAGATATTGACACTCACATGTTTATTGCAGCACTATTCATAATAGTCAAGATATGGAATCAACCTAAGTGCCCATCAATGAATGAATTGATAAAGAAAATGTGGTATATATACACAATGGAATATTATTCAACCACAAAACATAATAAAATCTTGTCATTTGCAGTATCATGGATGAATCCAGAGGACATTATGTTAAGTGTAATAAGCCAGGCACAGAATGATGAATATTGCATGTTCTTACTCATATATGTGCGAGCCAAAAATATTGAGCTCATGGAGATAGTAGAATGGTGATTATCAGAGGCTGAAGGGGTAGCAAGGAGGAGATGAAGAGGGGTTGGTTAATGAGTACTAAAATTCAGTTAGAAGGAATAAGCTTTAGTGCTCATTAGCTATTGGTTATTAAGTATAGTCACCCTATTGTGACTATACTTAATAGCTTATTGTGTGTTTCAAAATAGCTACAAGAAAGATTTGGAATGTTCCTCATACAAAGAAATAATAAATGTTTGAAGTGATGAATAGCTCAATTACCCTGATTTGGTCACTACACACTGTATGCATGTATGAAAATATCACATGTACCTGAGAAATATGTACAAGCTTTATGTATTAACAAAAAATTATGAAAAAATGTTTTTACAAAAGGTGGATTAAAAAATGTCACACAAACACTGGATTTTAAAAAAATGCCATACAAACGCTAAAAGAAAGAAAGCACAGCCATACGTTAACATCAGATAAAATAGACTTTAAGGAAACAGAGCCAAAGAGCACCACTTCCTAGTGACAAAAGTTTTAATTCATCAAGACATGACAATTCTAATATATATGTATTTAATAACACAGACTTAAAATCTATAAAGCAAAAATTGACAAAACTACAAGTACAAATATATAAATCCTAATTCATAACGGGAGATTTTAAGGTATCTTTCTTAGTATCTAATAGAACAGTAAACAAAAATATCAACAAGGATATGAAATAGGATTGATACACTTGACCTAATTGGCCTATATAAAACCTTGCACCAGCAGCTACAGAATAACCATTCTTTTCAAGCATACTTGCAATATGTTGAAACTTGACCATAAATTTCAAGGGATTCACTTCATTTAGAGACAGTGCAATTAAGCTAGAACTCAATTTTTTAAAAGGATAACTAGAAGAATTTCCATAATTTTAGAAATTTAATTATTCACATTGTATTAATATCCTCTTTAAAATATAGGATCTATAGTAATGTGCCATTTTCACTCACTTTCCCTCTTTTTTGTCTTGTTAGGGGTTTTCCATTTTATTAGTCTTTTCAAATAACAACTTTTACCTTTGTTGATTTTTTTATTGCATGTTTGCTCTATATTTCCTTATTTTCTACACTTTTTCTTATTGTTTATTTCCTTTGACTTTTTTTGGTTTAATTTTTTCTATCTTCTTCAAGTGAATGCTTAGTTCATTCACTTTTAGATATCATTTCTTTAATACATGCATTTAAATAAAATTTTCTTCTAAACATGGTTTCATGTGTACCCCATTACATTGGTGTGTAATATTTTCATTAATCAAAAGATTTTATAATTTACAATGTAATTTCTCCTATGACTTATGGGTTTTTAATTTTCAAATACATTGGAATTTATTAGTTCTTCTTGTTAATAGCCTGATTACACTGTAATAAATTAACATCTATGGTTTCTGTTGTTTGATGTCTGTCAAAATTTGCTTTAAATGTATTATTTTTTTTTGAGAGTCTTGCTCTATTGCCCAGGCTGGAGTGCAGTGGCACAATCTTGGCTCACTGCAACCTCTACCTCCCAGGTTGAAGTGACACAGAGTTGATGGGTTAATGTTTTTCAACAGTTTGATAAATTCTCAGTCACTGTCATCATTCTCTCTCTTTTTTTCCGGGACTTCAATCACTGGTATGTTAGACCTTCTTCTTCTATTTTCCATATCTCTAATCCTCTCTTCAAAATTTTCCAGCCTGTTATCACTTTATCTTACTTTTGAATATTTTCTTCTGCTTTATCTTCCAGTGTATTAATTATCTTTTCATCTGTGTATAGCCTGCTGGGAAAAAAAAAAAAAAGCACTGAGTTCTTAATTTGGGTGATTGATTTTTTTCACTTTTTGAATTTCCACCTAGTTGGGTTTTATTTCTTTATGTTTTTAGTTTCCAGATCAGTGCTGAAATTCCCCAATATAATCTTTCATCTCTTGAGCACAGCAAGTGTAGTTGTTTTAAAGTATGTGTCTTATAGCTTTACTGTCTGGTGCCTCTGTGTGTATGTGTCTATTGACTGTTACTTCTGTTGATTTTAATTCATATTTTCTGGTGGACTGGTTGGTTTTTATTGTGCCTTGGACATTGTATGTACAATATTGTTCACAGAAAGTCTTGAGGCCTGGGATCATTTAGCTTCCTGGAGAATAGATTTTTTGCTTCTGCCAAGCAGCTGAGGACATTAGCCATCCAGCACTACTTTAATCCAGTGTTGGGGCTTGAGATGATTTGTAACTGAGTTGCAGTCCCTGCAAGAGCCTACTTGTGGTTCCTTACTCCCAGGATACAGACTTGTGGCTCTATGCAAAATTGTTGGGGGCTCACTAGTCATCTCCCTACTTGGCAGGCCTGAATACCAATCCCTTTCACCCTCAAGGATGTCAACATTGTAGCTTAAACTTTTGGCTTCTCAGACTTCCCACCTCAGAATCGGCAGATGCCTTCTTGGGGAAAGTGGCCCCAAATGCTATTCTCTACGCCTGGGGTCTCCATCCTTTCCCAGATCCTAGCCTGGTAATCCTTCACTATCATGGTGGACTTCTCTGGTGCTTCCAAGCAGATTTTACTTTTTTTCCAGGTTCTCTAATTGTTTTTAGTTGTAGGGTTGGTGGAAACTGGTTCTGCATTACTCAAAGTAGAAGTGCTTGTTTTGTTCTTGTTTTTCCAAAATTGACTTGTCTTGAAAAAAGAAAATTGAATTGCTACCTGCTTCATATACAATAATACATTCCACATAAATTAAAGGCTTAAATAAGAAAACTTTATAAGAAAATAGAATATCCTATCTTGACATTCTTAAGATAGAAGTAGTCACACAGCATATCTAGGGGAAATAATTGATAAATTAGGCCAGAATAGAATGTAAAAGTTCTTAACGACAATAGTCATCAACACTAAAATTAAAATGTAAGCCTATTTGGGAAAAGATTTTTCAAAAATATCTATAATTGACCAAATATTTGTATCCAGAATAAAGAAAAAAAAAAAGAAAAAAGAGAAAGGAACAAACATAATACACAAACAACTCAATAAAAATGGCTAAAGATACAGACGATGATCTGAAGAGGATGTTTTAGTAATCAATAAGCATATGAAAAGATGCCCAACTCTCTAGTAGTTAGGGAACTCAAAATTAAAACAATGACATGTTTCATGCCCATTCTACTGCCAAAATTAAAAAAAAAAAAAACCTGACAAGTGTTTGAAACAGATTGGAGAACCAGGAAGCCACCATGTAAGCCAGAGTGTAAATTAGAACAGCCAATTGTGCTTCAGATGGCAGTATCTACTGAAAGTTGACTATATGCATTCTTTTTGATCCAGTCATTCCAAACTTACTTATATATCCTTGAGATACTCTTGAATGTGTACAAAGGAGACTTCTATAGAGTCTTTATTACGGCACTATAGTGATGACAAAAAAAAAAAAAAAGAGAAACAACCTGTGTGTCCATCAATAGGAAAATGGATTAAGACAACTGAGATACATTTATATTATGAATTAACAAAGAGCAGCAAAAATTATTGAACTAGATCTATGTGCATCAACATGGATAAATCTTGAGACCATATTAATGGGAAAAGAACATGTTGAGTGGTGACATGTACAGTACAGTATGACATAATGCAAAGTTGTGGGGTTTTTTTTTGAGACAGGGTCTTGCTGTGTTGCTCAGGCTGGAGTGCAGTGGCACGATTTCTGCTCACTGCAACCTCCGCCTCCCGAGGTCAGGTGATCCTCCCACCTCAGCCTCCCAAGTAGCTGGGACCACAGGCACATGCTACCATGCTCAGCAAATTTTTTGTATTTTTGTAGAGACAGGGTTTCACCATGTTGGCCAGGCTGGTCTCAAACTCCTGAGCTCAAGTGATCCGTCTGCCTTGGCCTCCCAAAGTGCTGGGATTACAGGTGTGAGCCACTGTGCTTGGCCCAAAGCTTAAAACTAAGGAAAACAATACTATCACTTCTTTTAAGATGCATACGGAGGCTGTAAAGATATAACAACATCTTTATGGAAAGAATACACACCAACTTTCAGTTACTTCTAGGGGGTGAGCTGTGGGACAGAGGAAAGAAATGGGGTCTTCACCTCCAGTGGAATGTTTTATTTCTTACACAACAAAAGCAAAAGATAGGCCGGGCGCGGTGGCTCAAGCCTGTAATCCCAGCACTTTGGGAGGCCGAGGCGGGCGGATCACGAGGTCAGGAGATCGAGACCATCCTGGCTAACACGGTGAAACCCCGTCTCTACTAAAAATACAAAAAAAAAAAAAAAACTAGCCGGGCGCGGTGGCGGGCGCCTGTAGTCCCAGCTACTCGGGAGGCTGAGGCAGGAGAATGGCGTAAACCCGGGAGGCGGAGCTTGCAGTGAGCTGAGATCCGGCCACTGCACTCCAGCCTGGGTGACAGAGCGAGACTCCGTCTCAAAAAAAAAAAAAAAAAAAAAGCAAAAGATAAACCTAAAACAAATATGGAATAATGCTAACGTCTTTGTTAAGTTAAAAATTTAATTAAACAAAGCATATAAGAGGCTGGGTGCAGTGGCACACTCGTATAATTCCAGCACTTTGGGAGGCCAAGGTGGGCAAATTACTTAAGCTCAGGAGCTTGAGACCAGCCTGGGCAACATAATGAGACTCCATCTCTGCAAATACAAAAAAATTACCCGGGCACCATGGTGCATGCCTGTGGTCTCAGTAACTCAGGAGGCTGAGGTGGGAGGATTGCTTGAGCCTGCGAGGTTGAGGCTGCAGTGAGCTGAGATTGTGCCACTGCACTCCAGCCTAGGTGTCAGAGCAAGACCTTGTCTCAAAATAAAATAAAATAAAATAAAATAAAATAAAATAAAATAAAATAATAAAATAAAGTATGTAACAGTTCCCAATGCATGAAAAGCATTGGGGAAAAAAAAAAAAAAGGAAGAGGGATGGAGCGATGGAGGAAAAGAAGAAATCAGACCCAGTGATGTCCCTAAGAGTCGTAAGCATCTGCAGGGCTAACGGTGGGGACACTGACAACATTTCATATAGAAGATGCTTTTTAAAAAGTAGCTCCAGGCCTGGCACGGTGGTTCAAGCCTATAATCCCAGCACTTTGGGAGGCCAAGGTGGGCGGATCATGAGGTCAGGAGATTGAGACCACCCTGGCTAGCACAGTGAAACCCCGTCTCTACTAAAAATACAAAAAATTAACCGGGCGTGGTGGCGGGCGCCTGTAGTCCCAGCTACTCAGGAGGCTGAGGCAGGAGAATGGTGTGAACTCGGGAGGTGAAGCTTGCAGTGAGCCAAGATCGTGTCACTACACTCCAGCCTGGAAGACAGCGAAACTCTGTCTCAAAAAAAAAAAAAAAAAAGGTAGCTCCATTGTGGGTGAGGGATGATGGTTGGAATGTGTGCACAGAGGGCTGAAAGAAACGTCAGGATAGAGATGAATGACCTGGAACCTTACTGATATTAGATTCTTCGGAACTACAGGAGAGTCACCCTTGTTGGACATCTTTATCCATAATCTGGAGGTCACAGAGCACAGGAAATTAGACTTGAAAAGGATACCAAGCCCTTCACAGGTGTGAGATTTCAGGCTGGTTTCACTGGGTTGTGGAGAAGGCCAAGAATGGGTGGGCAAGAGGAGAGTCACCTGAACTCTCCCAAGTGGGGTCTGAGTGATGCTGGCCCACCAAAGGGATGCAGGTCTGGCTCTTATCAGTCGTCCCAGGCTGGCGTGCCATCAAGGACCAAGCTGGGAGCACTAGCTGAGGGGCGACTTGCATTTGGCAGATACTGAGGGAAGACAGCTCGCGTGGCAGGCCTGGAACAGACAAGGCAAAGCTTCAAGGACATCTGATGAGGGTTGCTGAACCTGTGGTTCCAAAGTTCATGTTCCTTGAATATAGAATATGAATATTTAAGAGAAGCCGCCAGACACGGTGGCTCATAGCTGTAATCCCAGCACTTTGGGAGGCTGAGGTAAGCAGATCACTTGAGGCCAGGAGTTTGAGACCAGCCTTGTTTGAAGATCTATTTTTAACTTCCTATTAAAAATAGGAAATACCTTTCTTTGCATGGGAATACCTTGCATGGGAATATCTTTGCATGGGAATACCTTGCATGGGAAATACCTTATCTTTCAGCTTATTAAAGAGCTTTCTGATTTACAAGGATGTCATTGCAATTGAACAACGAGATGATGCTTAGCATGTTGTTGTTCAAAAATGTGCTCCCCCTTTTGTGTTAGTCTGTTCTCACATTGCTATAAGGAACTACCTGAGACTGGGTAATTGATGAATAAAAGAGGTTTCATTGACTCATTTCCACAGACTGTACAGGAAGCATGGCTGGGGAGGCCTCAGGAAACTTACAATCATGGGGAAAGGCAAAGGGGAAGCAGGCGCGTCTTCACATAGCTGAGTAGGGGAGAGAAAGTGGAGCGGGGAAGCGCTACACACATTTAAACAACCAGATCTCCTGAGAACTCACTCACTATCATGAGATCAGCAAAGGGAAAGTCCACCCTCATGATCCAATCACCTCCTTCCAGGATTCTCCTCCAACATTGAAGATTACAATTCGATAGGAGATTTAGGCAGGGACACAGAGCCAAACCACATTATCCCTCTAGGGACATGTCTCTCTCTCTCCCCCTCTCCCTCCCTCCCTCCCTCCATTCTTTCCTTCCTTCCTTGGCCAGGCTGGAGTGCAGTGGTGTAATCTTGGCTCACTGCAGCCTCTGCCTCCAGGGTTCAAGCCATTCTTGTGCCTCAGTCTCCCAAGTAGCTGGATTACAGGTTCGCACCACCATGCCTGGCTAATTTTTGTACTTTTGGTAGAGACGGGATTTTGCCATGTTGGCCAGGGTGGTCTTGAACTCCTGACCTCAAGTGATTCACCTGCCTCAGCCTTCCAAAATGTTGGGATTACAGGCATGAGCCACCGCACCTGGCCTAGTTACATTTCTTAAACAGAAATTAGTGCCATTATTTCCATTCTTATGTAAAGCTGTCTTTCTTAATAGTGAGTGAGTTTGTAACTTACGAGAGTTGGAAGGGGATTTTTCTTACATATTTGAGAGGGTCTACTAACTAAATTAGGATTTTTCTGTGAGACTTATAAAGTAGTTAAAATATGATCAGTCTTTCTAGTGATCAGATACTGGAGATGTTCAAAATGAACTGATAAATTTGAATATTGCTGAATATCTTTCTAAAAGTCATTGATAGTTATAGAGTGTTTATCTTGACTCTGGCTAAAGGAAGATAATTCTATGGATTAATAAATATTCACTAATTGTATTTTTTGATTCCATATAAATGTAAAGAAAAAGCCAGTTGATAGTGTAATAAGATTTATTTGAGCACACAAAAGTGAGTTGGCATCAAAAAGGGGAAATGAGGCCGACGTCATGGCTCATGCCTGTAATCCCAGCACTTTGGGAGGCTGAGGCAGGTAGATCTTTTGAGGACAGGAGTTCGAGACCAGCCTGGCCAACACAGTGAAACCCTGTCTTTACTAAAAATACAAAAATTAGCCAGGCGTGGTGGCACATGCCTGTAGTCCCAGCTACTCGGAAGGCTGAGGAAGGAGAATTGCTTGAACCCGAGAGATGGAGATTGCAGTGAGTCAAGATCGTGCCACTACACTCCAGCCTGGGTGACAGAGTGAGATCCTGTCTAGGAAAAAAAAAAAAAAAAAAAGGAAAAAAAGGAAAGAAGGAAATGACCCGCACTCATTCTTGCTCTCCTGTCTTCTCCAAAGCCATTTCATTCAACAGAAGCAAAAGTTCCTAAGATCTTTGCAGCTTAGGGGTGATAACAGCAGGCCAAAATAAAAAAAAGAAAAAAAAAAAAGAAAAAAGTTCACTCTGTAAGAAAGAAGCACATGAAAATTTTAACTGACTATGCATCAAATCTCTAGAGAAAGGGAGACTTTCTAAGCTAAGAAGTGGTGGAAAAACTATTAAAATGATAATTTGTGTTAGATGTGACTACCTGCTTTTTTCCCCCTTTTCCTGTTTCATCCCCTCTCCATCCTTACCACTGCCATTCAGTCCAAGCCACCTCTCACAAAACATAGCAGAGAGCTGAAAGCAGTAACAACATAAAAAACACATCTAAGACTTGGACATGGACAGATTTTTCTCTGAGTAGGATGGGGAATCACTGGAGGGGTCTGAGTCATAGGGTGGTCAAGACCTGACCCAATTGATCACCAGCCCGTTCAGGCTGCTGAGTGGAGAACAGACCATAGAGGTCAGGGTGGAAGGTGAGAGGCTGATCAGGGGCCCCTGCACTTACCTGGGGGCAGAAGATGGCAGCTTACACTTGCTGGAAGTGGTGCGGTGGAGGGAGAAGTGGTCGAATTCTGGATTCTTGTTTTGTTTTGCTTTGCTTTGAGATGGAGTCTCACTCTGTCACCCAGGCTGGAGTGCAAATGGTGCGATCTCGGCTCACTGCAACCTCTGCCCCCCCACATTCAAGCAAATATTCTCCCACCTCAGCCTCCTCAGTAGCTGGGACTACAGGCACGTGTCACCACACCCGGCTCATTTTTGTATTTTCAGCAGAGATGGGGTTTCACCATATTGGGCAGGCTGGTCTCGAACTCCTGACCTCAAGTGATCCACCCACCTGGGCCTCCCAATGTGCTGGGATTACAGGCATGAGCCACCATGCCTGGACAGAATTCTGGATATATTTTGAAGGCCAAGTGGACGGTGTTTGTTGATGGACATGGAGTGCGAGGTAACGAAGAATTGAGAGTGGCTCCAAGCTTTTCCAGCTGAGCAACCGGAAGAAGAGAGTTGCCTTTAAGTGAAATGGAGAAGTTGTGAGCAGACAAGGTTAGAGAGATAATTTCAGGGACTTGGCCTCAGACCTGTTCATTTTGACTTGACTTGACTATTACACATGCAATGGAGATGTGGGTAGGAATGTAGCATTTATATAACAGAATGGAGGGATATGAGAAAGTCAGAGAAGCAGGAAAGACAGAGAAAGTTTAAAAGTTCACACAGTGGCTGGTGGCTCATGTCTGTAATCCCAACACTTTGGGAGGCTGAGGCAGGAGGATTGCTTGAGCTCAGCAGTTGGAGGCTGCAGTGGGCCATGATTGTGCTGTTGCACTCCATCCTGGGTGACAGAGCAAGACCCTGTCTCTAAAAATGCATATATAAAATAAATTAATTTTAAAAATTGGCCAGGCATGTTGGCTCACACCTGTAATCCCAGCACTTCAGGAGGCCGAGGCATGCGGATCACTTAAGCTCAGGAGTTCAAGACCACCCTGGACAACATGGTGAAACACTGTCTCTATACAAATATAAAAATTAGCCTGGTGTGGTGGTGGGTACCTGTAATCCCAGCTACTTGGGAAGTTGAGGTGGGAGGATCACTTGAACTCGCGAGGTAGGGGTTGCAGCGAGCCAAGATCATGCCACTGCACTCCAGCCTGGGCGACAGAGTGAAACCCCATCTAAAAAAAAAAAAAAAAAAATTAAAACATTCACACAGAGACAAGGCCCTGCTGGCCTGAGTCTTGGGCCCCACAGCCAGAGAGCAAGGCCCAGGCCAGTGTCCTGGGATTTGTTCACTGCAGTTGACTTTGACCATTACAGACAAACAGAACATATTAATATCTTTCATGATGCAATTGATGGTGACCAAAGACTTTTGCACATTTACTGTGGGCCAGGCAACCACACTGAGCACTCCGGATGCATTGCCTCATTTAATTCCTCCACTAGCACTATCATTAGTCCCATTTTGCAGATGAGAAAACTGAAGGTGAAAGTAATTAGGGAGCACTAATTGGGGAAGGCAGACGCTGGAGTTCACACCAAGGGCTGCGTGACTCGCAAGCCCTGTTCTCTTAACCTCTGCCCAGGCCTTTTGGTTGATTTCAGAGTCCTTTGTTGGCCCCTTCGCAAGTGGAATCCCCCTGGATTCTCAATTTTTGTTGCTGAGGCTAATGCTTAGCTCTGAATCTTTTGTCTTGGGCATAGAATTCTTTATTTGGGGCAGGATGAAGGGATCTTTATCTTCCGTGCAGTTTCTGCTGTTCCACACAAACATCATAGACACACTTTTTTTAAACCTTCAAATGTACCAATATCTGTGGGATCTTAAGATATTCCTTTTTGGCTGGGTGTGGTGGCTTATGTCCGTAATCCCACCACTTTGGCAGGCTGAGGCAGGTGGATCACTTGAGGTCAGGAGTTCGGGAAAAGCCTGGCCAACATGGGAAAACCCTGTCTCAACTAAAAATACAAAAAGTAGCCAGGCGTGGTCGTGCACATCTGTAATCCCAGCTACTCGGGAGGCTGAGGCATGAGAATTGCTTGAACCCAGGAGGTGGACGCTGCAGTGAGGTGAGATCGTGCCACTGTACTCCAGTCTGGGTGACAGAGCGAGATCTGCCACTGTACTCCAGCCTGGGTGACAGAGCGAGACTCCGTCTCAAAAAAAAAAAAAAAAAAAATTTAATTAAAACTAGCGATAATTCTACTTTGAGCACTTTTCACGTCTCTTTCTTTGCCAAAGATTCTAAACACATGTCAAGCCTCGTGAAAAATCTATTACTGTCCCCAAAAGGTAAGGGTAGCAAATCCCTCTTTGGCAGTCCTCCTAGTATCTGGTGAATGTGTCAGACAAGTCAACTAGGCTGAGGGAGGTGTCAGAGGTAGAAACGGGAAATTAGTCTGAACTTCAAAGTGGGAATAAGGTGTTAATTGTATTCAGCAAAACGGTAAAGATCAAAATGTTCCCTCTTATTAAGACACGGAGTAAACAGAGGTTAGATTCGGGGATCATTTCCTATTTAGTAAGAAATTTGCAGTTATTTATTTCCAAGGTCTCCACTCCCCATTTTGAATGCTGATTTTAAAGTGGTTTACTAACTTGGAGCACATCAATACAATTAATACTTTCTTATTCCGAGATCATTTATTTAAATGGAGATGTGTGTTATTGATCATGGACCAAGCCTATTTTTTATTGTGTGTGTGGAGAAATCAGAGAGGAGGAGGATGGGTGAGTGGTGACAGCACACCAGCCACAGGCTTTGGTCACCCTGAGCAGGGCAGCTCCCTGCCCAGCCAGAACCTTGGAGAGTTTGCTTGTAAACAAATGACTATGGGCAGAGTTTTTCTTGTATTATGGGTTGAACTGTGTCTTCCAAAAGATATTGTCTTCCAAAAGAATATATTTTGAAGGTGACCTTGTTTGGAAATAGGATCTTTGCAGATGATCAAGTTAAGATGAGCTCATTAGGGTGGGTCCTAAGTCAATTTGACTGCTGTCCTTATAGAAAGGGGGGATTTTGGCCAGGCGCTGGAGCTCATGCCTGTAACCCCAGCATTTGGGGAGGCTGAGGAAGGAAGATTGCTTGAGCCCAGCAATCTAGGACAGCCTGGGCAGCACAGCAACATCCTGTCTCTACAAAAAAATAAAAATAAAATTAGCTAGGCAAGGTGGCATGCACCTGCAGTCCCAGCTACTTGGGAGGCTGAGGTAGGAGGATCACTTGAGCCTAGGAGCTTGAGGCTACAGTGAGCTTTGATCACACCACTGTACTCCAGCCTGGGTGACAGAGCAAGACCCTGTCTTTAAGAGAAAAAAGAAAGAAAGAAAAAAAGAAAGAAAGAAAACAAAGGGGAAATTTGGACATGAAGACAGTCAGGTACACAGGGAAGAGCACTTAAAGACCAGGAAGAAAGCCATCAAAAGCCACAGAACACCTGAGGCTACCAAGAGCAAGGAGACAGGCATGCAAGATCTTTCACTTTCTCACAGCGCTCAGAAGGAACCCACCCTGCCGACAACTTGGTCTTGGACTTGCAGCTGCCTACGAGGAGCCAAACCAGGAGGCAATACCTTGTTGTTCAAGTTGCCCAGTCTGTGGGACTTCAGCCCTAGGAAACAAACACACCCCATGCCAGACTTTCTACCAGGGAATGCTGCATGCAAGAGGTTGATAGCAACTGACCTGGTCCCTAACAGCACCAGAAAAGCTCTGTCCTAAGAATATGAACCATCCCTGGGCAGAGTTGGCATGGTCTGAGGTGACTTTTAGGCCCTGGGGAATTTCTACCTGCGAGAACAGATATTCTGCAGCAGGCTGATTGAGTATTATCTTGTGCTTGCTTATTTATTTATTTATTTATTTATTTATTTATTTATTTACTTACTTACTTACTGAGACAGGGTCTTGCTCTGTCACCCAGGCTGGAGTGCAGTGGTGCAATCTCTGCTTATTACAGCCTCCGCCTCCCAGGTTCAAATGATTCTTCTGCTTTAGCCTCCTGAGTAGCTAGGGCTACAGGTGCCCGCCATCATGCCAGGCTAATTTTTGTATTTTCAGTAGAGATGGGGTTTCACCATGTTGGCCAGGCTGGTCTCGAACTCCTGACCTCACATGATCCGCCTGCCTCGGCCTCCCAGAGTGCTGGGATGACAGGCATGAGCCATGGCACTAGGCCCAAAGTCCTTGCTTCTGACTGACATTTATTGGATATCCCCTGTGCTAAAGGCCCTGGCACCTGCTACTTCAGGAAAACACACCTGTGGATTGGGTATGGTTAGCCCTATTTCTGGATGAGAAAGCTGAGGCTCAGATGGGCTTACTGTCCTGTACTAGGTCAATAGCTGGTTGATGACTGACATCGGTTTGGTATCGGACATAACTGAAGTTTCTATATATCACCTTTTCGTTACACCATGTGTATTAGTCCATTTTCACACTGGTGATAAAGACATATGTAAGACTGGGTAATTTATAAAGTTAATGGACTCACAGTTTCATGTGGTTGGGGAGGCCTCACAATCATGGCAGAAGGCAAAAGGCACATCTTACATGGTGGCAGACAAGAGAGAATTTGTTCAGGGAAACTCACCCTTATAATAGCATCAGATCTTGTGAGACTTATTCATTATCACGAGAACAGCAGGAGAAAGACCCAGCCCCGTGATTCAATTACCTCCCACCAGGTTCCTCTCACGACATGTGGGAACTGTGGGAGCTACAATTCAAGATGAGATTTGGGTGGGCAACAGCCAAACCATATCGCCGTGCAATTCCAAAAATGAAATTAATATTTAGCTGGGTGTGGTGACTCAAGCCTGTAATCCCAGCACTTTGGGAGGCTGAGGAGGGGGCACCACTTGAGCCCAGGAGTTTGAGACCAGCCTGGACAACACAGAGAGACCCACACAGAGAGACCCCATAGAAAAAAATTAGCTGGGTGTGGTAGCACATGCCTGTGGTCCCAGTTACTTGGGAGGCTGAGGTGGGAAGATCGTTTGAGCTGCAAAGAACTATGATGGAGCCACTGTACTCCGGCCTGGGTGACAAGGAGAAGGGCCTTATCTCAAAATAAAGAGAAAGGAAGGAAGGAAAGAAATAAGGAAAAAAATTGTTGTTAAATTATTCCTTAGCACCCACCTCTCTGCCAGACATCACATGAAGCCAGTTCATAGCTTTTTCTCATTTAATCCTTTTGATAACTTTTCCAGGTAGGTGGGCTATTTCTACTTTTTCCAGATAAGAAAGCAGAAACCCAAGGCTGTAACTAAGGTTCCATAGCTAGAAATGGACAGAGGTAGAATCTCAGCCCAGATCTGACTGTCTGAAAGTACATCTTCGTTCAATTACACGGAAGATGGTTGATGTAGTTTGGTTGTGTCTCCACTCAAATCTCATCTTGAATTGTAGCTCCTATAATTCCTACGTGTTGTGGGAGGGACCCTGTGGGCAATAATTGATTCATGGGGGCAGTTTCTCCTATGCCGTTCTCCTGGTAGTGAATAAGTCTCACGAGATCTGATGGTTTTATAAGGGGAAACCCTTTTCACTTGGTCCTCATTCTCTCTTGTCTGCTGCCATGTAAGACATGCCTTTTGCCTTCCGCCATGATTGTGAGGCCTCTCCAGCCACGTGGAACTGTGAGAACATTAAACCTCTTTTTCTTTATAATTTACCCAGTCTCGGGTATGTCTGTATCAGCCGTGTGAGAACAGACTAATACAGCAGTATAAAGCCAATGTGGTAAATGTCTCAAGAAAGAGCCATTGAAAACCTACAGTATCCAGAGGAAGGAGAAGTTACTCTGGCAGGGAGTTGGCAATAAGGGTGACCAGGGACAGCTTCATGGAAGACTGGACAGTGGAGGTGGGCCAGGAAGTCTTCTGTAGGCAGAGCTGGTGGAGCAAGTGTGTGAAGACTATGGAGAAACACGGGTGACATTCTTGTCCTTGATCTCCCCTCAGTGACAGCTGCTCTTGTGGGCCGGTGTGTGCTGGAAACTTTTTTTTTCTTGAGACAGGGTCTTGCTCCATTTCCCCAGCTGGAGTGCAGTGGTGTGATCATGGCTCACTGCAGCTTCAACCTCCTGGTCTCAAGCAATCCTCCTGTCTCAGCCTCCCAAGTAGCTAGAACTACAGGTGCATGCCACCATGCCCAACTAATTTTTAAATATTTTTGTAGAGACAAGTTCTCACTAGGTTGTCTCGAACTCCTGGCCTCAAGCAATCCTCCCACCTCAGTCTCAAAAAATGTTGGGATTACATGTGTGAGCCACCTCCTCTAGCTTGGAAACTTTTATTTTATTTATTTTGAGATGAGGTCTCACTCCTGTCACCCACACTGAGTGCACTGGTGCTGTCACAGCTCACTGCAGCCTCAACCTCCCAGGCTCAAGCAATCCTCCCACCTCAGCCTCCCAAGTAGCTGAGACTACAGGTGTGGACCACCACGCCTGACTAATTTTTGTATTTTGTGTAGAGATGGGGTTTTGCCATGTTGCCCAGGCTGGTCTTAAACTCCTGGCCTCAAGCAATCCTCCTGTCTTGGCCTCCCAAAGTGCTGGGATTACAGGTGTGAGCCACCACACCTGGCCTGGAGACTCTTAAATGTTAAGTTTGTGTTAAAGATGAGATACTGTATGATTCTGAATGGAGAGTTCCAAGGAAGAGAAGGTGTGTGGCAGTCTTGCTTGGATGCAGAGAAAAACTCATAGAAAATTTAAACCTGGGAGCCTCATGGCCTGCAGCAGGAGGGCAGAGCCCCAGGTGGTGGCAGAGTGGGAGCAAATGTGGCCTTCTATGTGGCTATAACTTCCCTTTGGCTTCTCCTTTTGACTGGTCCTCTCCTTGGTGATGCTTCTCAGATCTCTTTCACATATATTTGCCTTGAAATAACGTTCTGCCAGTTTCAGTCTTTCGGGGAGAGTCATGGTGCAGGGATAAAGCTGTCCTTAAAAGGATCCCCACATTTCTAAACCTGTCATTCCCCTTTCTCCCCAGAGAGAGGCAGGAAGACCATTCATTGCAAAGAACTGCTGAGTTGCTCACCGGCATTAGAGTGTGCTGCTGTGACTGGTCTTGGCTGAGAAGAGCAGTGAATTTTACGAAGTGACAACCTACTGTTCGTAAGTCTAGAGCCAGGGAGCATGAGTCTTAGAACAAAGAACGAGGTGCGGGTGCAGACTGGGTTCTAAACCCAGAGTTCATGTTCTGCTTCTCTTCCCTTCATTTCCTAACTGCTCTGGGCACAGTTTTAAACACTCCCAACACCTAGTGTCGCTGCCTATAAAACAGTAGCCACATCAATGCCTACTCCAGAGAAAATTCCCAGCATGGTATCTGGCATGGAGGGTTCAATAGAAGTGCATTGAATCTGAATCTAAGTCCTCCCTTCACAAGAATTTTTTTTTTTTTTTTTTTGCATCCATTGAACAACTGGTCTCCAATGCTAAAAGAAAATACCTTCTACGCTCCACTGGAAGCTGCTGGAATGTAAAGGACATAGAGGTCATTCCCAGTTCTCAGTGAGGTCAAGCCTACCAGCCTGCAAGGGAGCAGCTGTGGCCATGTCCTCTGGAGTAATTGACCAGGAGGTGAACGTGAACGGTGGTGTCCCCACTGTCGTGGGCTGTGGTGAGCTCTTAGCACATCCCTGTGCTGTGGGTGACTGCAGGCCACACCTATGAAACTTGGCTGATGCAGGGAGAGAGCTTACATTAGTCCGTTTTCACACTGCTATAAAGATACTACCAATGGCCGGGTGCAGTGGCTCACATCTGTAATCCCAGCACTTTGGGAGGCCAAGGCAGGCAGATCACTTGAGGTCAGGAGTTCAAGAACAGCCTGGCCAACATGGTGAATCCCTGCCTCTATTAAAAATACAAAAATTAGCCAGGTGTGGTGGCTAATGCTTGCAATCCCAGCTACTCAGGAGGCTGAGGCACGAGAATTTCTTGAACCTGGGAATCGGGGGTTGTAGTGAGAAGAGATTGCTACATTCCAGCCTGGGCAACAGAGTGAGACTCCATTTCAAACAAACAAACAACAACAAAAAAAGATACTATCTGAGACTGGGTAGTTAGTAAAGGAAAAACGTTTAATTGACTCACAGTTCTGCATGACTGGGGAGGCCTCAGGAAACTTACAATCATGGTGGAAGGTGAAGGCGAAGCAAGGACCTTCTTCACATGGCGGCAGGAGAGAGAGAGAGTGCAGGGGAACCTGCCACTTAGAAACCATCAGCTCTCTCGTGAGAACTCACTCAGTATTATGAGAACAGCATGGGGGAAACTGCCCCCATGATCCAGTCACCTCCCACCAGATCCCTCCCTCGACATGTGGGGATGACGATTTGAGATGAGATTTGGGTGGGGACACAGAGCCAAACCATATCAGGGGTCACCTGGCAGCTGCCCCCAGGGCACTTCCCAAGCTGCTGGGCCCACTCAGAAAGCCTAGCTAATGATCGTGGAAGGTGTCATGGTTAATACTGAGTGCCAACTTGATTGGATTGAAGGATGCAAACTACTGATCCTGGGTGTGTCTGTGAGGATGTTGCCAAAGGAAATTAACATTTGAGTCAGTGGGCTGGGAAAGGCAGACCCACCCTCAATTTGGGTGGGCACCATCTAATCAGCTGCCAGTGCTGCTAAGATAAAAGCCGGCAGAAGAACGTGAAAACAGTAGACTGGCCTAGCCTCCTAGACTACATCTTTCTCCCGTGCTGGATGCTTCCTGCCCTCGAACATCAGACTTCAAGTTCTTCAGCTTGGGGACTTGGACTGGCTTCCTTGCTGCTCACTTTGCAGACGGCCTACTGTGGGACCTTGTGATCATGTGAGCTAATACTACCGAATACACTCCCATATACAGAGAGAGAATTAATACTACCTAATCAACTCCCATATGTATATATCCTATTAGTCATGTCTCTCTAGAGAACCCTGACTAATACAGAAGGAGAGCCTCTGGTTGGCAGATTAGCAAAGACAGGTAAAACCAGGGCAAATGGCCAGTGCACCAGGGCTGTCTCCAGTGGGATCCATGACTCAGGAACCATGGATACGGCCTCTCTTTGGAGAGTAGAAGTTTCTACCTGTTCCTGCCTTTTGAGGGCTCCTTGTAGGCTGTGCTGTGGGACTGAATGGCACTGAGTAAATCACAAAGGGGTTTGACATCAGACATCTCTGGTTTTGGCAGAAGTAGAAACTTTTCTTTTCTTTTTTTTTTTTTTTTTTGAGACGGAGTCTTGCTCTGTCACCCAAGCTGGAGTGCAGTGGCTGGATCTCAGCTCACTGCAAGCTCCACCTCCCGGGTTCACGCCATTCTCCTGCCTCAGCCTCCCAAGTAGCTGGGACTACAGGCGTCCACCACCTCGCCCGGCTAGTTTTTTGTATTTTTTTAGTAGAGACGGGGTTTCACCATGTTAGCCAGGATGGTCTCGATCTCCTGACCTTGTGATCCGCCCGTCTCGGCCTCCCAAAGTGCTGGGATTACAGGCTTGAGCCACCGCGCCCGGCCGAAGTAGAAACTTTTCTAGAAGGCACTGCATGTTGGACAAAAATACACACAGAAGATCATGAATTTCCATCTGAGACACTGATTCTTATATCAAGCCAAAATGCCTGTGTTTTCAGAAAGACAAATACTTCATAATTTCAGTTGTATGAGGTATCTAACATTGTCAAATTCATAGAATCAAAATGTGGAGGGGTGGTTTCCAGGCCTGAGAGGAGGGAGAAACAGGCAGTTACTAATCAACAGGCACAAAGTTGTTTGTTTGAGACAGAGTCTCACTCTGTCTCCCAGGCTGGAGTGCAGTGGCACAATCATAGCTCACTGCAGCCTCCATCTCCTGGGCTCAAGCGATCCTCCTGCCTCAGCCTCCCAAGTAACTGGGACTACATGTGCATGCAGTCACACCCAGCTAATTATTTTATTTTATTTTATTTGTAGAGACAGGGTCTTGCTATCTTACCGAGGCTGGTCTCAAACTCCTGGCCTCAAGTGGTCCTCCTGCCTCAGCCTCCCAAAATGCTGGAATTACAGGCATGAGCAGCACAAGGTTTTAGCTAAGCAAGATGAATAAGCTCTACAGCTCTGCTTTGCAACATTGTGCCTGTAGTAAAAAATTTTTTATTGTCCATTTAAAAAATGTGTTAAGAGGGTAGATCTCGTGTTAGGTGTTCTTACCACAATAAAATAACATTAAAAATGCCTGTGTTTGAAAGGATGGTTTCCCTGGAAATGTTGTACAAACAGCGTAGGCAAATCTCATCTTACCAAGGAGCTAGTTATCCATGAGAGCAAAAGAAAACTGCACATGAAACATGAGAATCAAAATTAGGTGGGTCTTTTTATTTTTCCCCAACCATCTTACTTTTCATAGTTATTTCGGAGAAATCTGCATTTTTCACTTGGAATGTGCCGTGCCTTTGTCGGCCAGCGATGTATACCAGCCTGCCTGGCTGTTTCCGCTGGCTTGTCAGGCTCACTAATTAGAGAGCTGCAGCGTGATTCACCTTGTTAATTAGAGGGACTTGCACACGGAGCCCTTCGGGCAGTGTATGAGAAAGCCTCGCACCAGTGCCCCGAGAACGATGCAGTCTGTGAAGTCATTCTTCTCATCTACCTTCTATTTTTCATTTGAAATGAATAAATCATCGAGATTTTCCTTGTGGAGTGAGAATGCAAGAATTCACATCTTTGTAAGATGTAAATTACATGTGATCAATAGGAAGCGATGACGCGCGCATTGTACTTACATGATTTCCTAATTTACTCCTTGTCAGTGTCTGAAAAAAATGGCCTGAAATATTTGTCTTCTTTCCATGAATCAGTGCCCTTCATCTGGTAAAAGAGGGTGTTGAGTGAGAAACACAGCTGTTTTATTTTAGCTGCTGGAGCCTGGTCCGGTGGTTTGTTGTTCACTTGCATGGAGGGAGGGGGAAGCTTCTGGAAGCCAGGCCTCAGAGGAGCTCTCTGGAACAAGCTCCTTCTCCCCAGCTTCCCCCAGGGACCTGTGTGCTCCGGAAGAGAAAGGGCACAGCAGGTTACTTTGATTGAGATATTCTTTTGTAATAGAGATCCCCACTTTTTGGAATTGAGGCTTTAGAAGTCTTGTGTCTTTTTTAAAAAAAAATCTTAATTTTAAAAAATAATATTTTGGCTGTATTAGACTACGGACCCAGTCACAGAAGCAGTAGTGCCTCTAAACAGCATGTTACCTTCTGTCCTATCTGTATAGGACACTTTGGAAATAGTTTCAGTGTCTTTCTCCCCAACTACTTGATTAAAATTAAGTGTTGCAGTTAAATAAGTTACAGCGGCTTTCTCTCCAACTGCTTGATTAACATAAAGTGTTTTAATGAAACAGGACTAGGAAAAGGCTCAAGAGTTCTCATTGGTGAAAAGAAGGATGGTCCTTAAACATGTGGTTTTCCCATTAAAAACAAACAAACAAACAAAACGCTGAGGGGCTTAGCCTGGTGGTCTGAGGGTCTGCTGAGGAGTCTGATTAGATAACCCTGTTATCAGACAGGGGAGTGAAAATTAACCTTTTTGCTCACTCATTGCAATTTGCAGTAATTGTACATGCTCACTCACAGAGACTTTGGCAAAAGATTTGCAAATATTTCTTTAGAGAAAGGAAAAGATTTTATATTCATATCTTCTCTTCCTGGGAAGGGTATGGATGGACCAGAGTAGCTGTTTTCTAGAATGTTCTTTCCACCATTCTGAGCATCTCATTTGGTGCCCACGAGCACACATGGAGCACTGGCTGCATGCAAAACACCACCCCAGCCTGGAGGGAAACCCAGGACACAGAGACTGTTCCTGTCTTCAGGGCCTCATGGGACCTGTGCAAAGGAGAAGCAGCAAATCACTAGCATACAGTGGTGAGTGCTCCAAAGCCCTTGTGCCAGGACAGGGGAGGGGAGTCAGGACAGGAGTCACACAGGGAGGGACGTTTGTGAGGGCTCCTTGGGAATGGGCAGAGCTTGCCAGGTGCAGAAGGCCTTGCGGGATGGGGGTACAGTCGGTGGGAATGCATGGTCCATTCCGGGATGTGAGTGGTTTAGCAAGGCCAGAGAATGGGTGAATGAGAGGAGAGATGGCTGCAAAAGCAGGGAGATAGGGTCAAGTCCCAAAAGGCTGCCACTCCAGCCTCCAAATGTGACCTGGGCATGCTTCTGGGTGCAGAAGTACTTAGCGTGTGCACTGTTGAGCTCTGGCTGGATGGGCAGAGAGGTCAATGTCTGGGCGCCCCAAATGGACTTTTTGGCTCAGCAGGAGCCCAGGCAGGTCTGTGGGACACCTTAGGAGGATGCAGGACTGTGCGGGGTTTCTTTGACACATTTGTCCTCTGCACAGTTCCAGCTCTGAGTGCAGGAACCAGCAGACATAGGGAGTAAAGAGGGGAGGCCACCAGGCGCAGTGGCTTACACCTGTAATCTCAGCACTTTGGGAGGCTGAGGCAGGCGGATCACCTGAGGTCAGGAGTTGAAAACCAGCCTGGCCAATAAAAACCCCATCTCTACTAAAAATAAAAAGTTTAGCTGGCTGTGGCGGCACATGCCTGTAGTCCCAGCTACTCAGGAGGCTGAGGTGGGAGGATGACTTGAACCCAGGAGGCAGTAGTTTCAGTGAGCTGAGGTTGCACCACTGCACTACAGCCTAGGCAACAGAGCAAGACTTTGTCAAAAAAAAAAAAAAAAGAGGGGAGGGTGATGGTGGATAGATACTGACCTGCCAGAAATCTCACAGGCAAAAGCAGCTACCTCTGTTAGAGCCTCAACCTGTTCGACCTTGAGAATTTTACTGAAGATCCAGGGTGTAACCACAGGCCCTCATGCGGTACTTACAAACACTTAGTTCAGCTCCTCCGACGATCTGGCACCTGCCCTTTGCTAGAGTCAGTGCAAATAACCAGGGATACAAAGGTGAAAAATACACCGTCTCCTGCCTGTAAGAAGCTTGCAAGAGCCAGGCAGAAGCAATGTATATTTGCAGAGGTAGGGAGCTCATTGTTAAGTGAGAAAGAGACAGCCAGGAGCAGGGAGCATCGTGGAGACATGTGGCACTGGCATTGAGTTTTACAGAATGAATAGGAGCTTATTAGACTGGAATGGAGGGCAAGGGTTCTCTGGACAAAGAGCAGCAAGTTCAAGAGCAAGGCCAGGTGAATGTGCATGGTATGTCCAGGGACTGCAAGGACTCGCTAAGGTTCCGACCCAGAGAATGAGCCTGGAGGGTGTGCGTTAGGGCCCAGGGCAATGAGGACTGCAGCATTGAGGGCCAAGTATAAACAGGTTTGGATCTGAATGTATAAAAGAGACTTCTGCTGACTGTAGCTGTACAATGCCAGGGGCGCTTTTCACATGATTTTCTAAGGTTTTGTGCAATGCCATGGTAGACGCTATTTTACCAACCAGGCAAGATCTCCCCAGGGCCTGAACCAGCACAGCCTGAGGGAGGATTCCGAGGTCTCTGAGTGGTGAGAGGTGAGGGCTACCCACAAGGAAGCTTCCAGCTCAGGAGACAGCATAATAGTGAATCAAAACCCTTCTATTCTAGAGTCTAGCAGTTGCATCTTGTAGCTATGTGAGACTTCCTGCTTCACAGCTTACTGGTTTACAGCCATGGAAATGGAAAATCCAGCCACATTCCCACCCACCGTCCAAGTGGTGCTGAATACGATGATGAATTCATTACCACCAGAACACACTGCCTCTTCTAAAGTGGTTGTGAAATGGCAGTTGCAAACTGTGGCATCCCCATCAATTTCATATGGTGTGTCTCCCACCTTTTTTTTTTTTTTTTAAAGCAAGTCCCTCTTTGCTATGGTGACTGGTCCAGCTTGTACTAGGCATGAGGGAGAGGCTGCCAGGGGACACAGAGCCAGGCCCCGTTCTAACTCAAGGACTCCGGGGGCACCTCCATGGGAGTAAAACCACCTTCTCCTTTTCAGACAAGTCCTGTCTGTGGCGGGAGCTTTCTAGATCACAGAGAGAGGCTCCATGTGATGTCTAAATATTGATTTAGTGGACGCCAGCAGCCCTCAAATAATCTCCTTAGCCTCTTCTCCCTGGGAAAGGTCGAGAGAGGTCAAGGCCCTACTCTGTCTCCATGGTGGTCACAACCAGCATTAAGCTTTTCTGTTTTCAGTTAGAGAAGAAGCTTGGATATAATCTGTTGTCTTAGTCTGTTTACGTTGCTATGAACAAATATCTGAGTTTGGGTCATTTTTTAAAGAAAAGAGAGCTGGATGTGGTGGCTCACGCCTGTAATCCCAGCACTTTTTGAGGCCAAGTCAGGAGGATCGCTTCAGGCCAGGAATTCCAGACCAGCCTGGGCAACACAGCAAGACCCCCATCTCTACAAAAGTAAAACCAAAATTAGCTGGGCATGGTGGTGCACACCTGTAGGCTCAGTTAGTTGGGAGGCTGAGGCAGGAGCATTGCTTGAGCCTGGGAGGTGGAAGCGACAGTGAGCTATGATCACATTACTGTACTCCAGCTGGGGCAACAGAGCAAGACACTGTCTCTTAAAAAATAAAAAAGAAAAAGGTTTATTTGACTCATGGTTCTGCAGCTTGTACAAGAAGCATGGTGCCAGCATTTGCTTCTGGTGAGGTCTTTAAGAAGCTTCCACCCATGGTGGAAGGGAAAGAGAAGCTGGTGTACAGAGATCATACGGCAAGAGAAGAAGGGAGAGAGAGAAGAAAGATGCCAGGTTTTATTTTTTGTTTGTTTGAGATTTTTTTTGGGATGGAGTCTCACTCAGTCACCCAGGCTGGAGTGCAGTGGCGAGATCTCGGCTCACTGCAATCTCTGCCTCCTGGGTTCAAGCGGTTCTCCTGCCTTAGTCTCGGAAGTAGCTGGGATTACAGGCACCTGCCACCATGTCCAGCTAAATTTTGTATTTTTATTAGGCCAGGCTGGTCTCGAACTCCTGACCTCAAATGATCCCAGCTCTTTCGGGAACTAAGAAGAGTGAGAACTCGCTCACCCCTCTGGGAGCGCATTAATCTATTAATGAGGGATCCGTCCCCGTGACCAAACACCTCCCTTCAAATTCCACCTCCAGCATTGGGGATTACATTTCAACAGGAGGTTTGGAAGGTCAAATACCCAAAATGTAGCATCTCTAATACTTCAAGATTCACTCAGCCATCACCTATGTATGCCAGGCAGCGTGCCGACATACATACTGACACGATCACCCACAGCCCCAGTGCACCTCAGATTGGCGCTCAGCCTAAAACCTGTGTTTCCCTGCATTTAAAGAATGCCTCGGTGCCGGGCTGTTTCTTTAGCAAGTAATTTGCTTCGGTAGCAAGAGTTACAAGAAAGTGAAGAGATGAAAGGAAAAAAAAAACCAAAAAAAACCCACAGTGGAATAAAAGCAGTATTAAAATAGCAACTGATGGCCAGGTGCGGTGACGCACGCCTGTAATCCCAGAAGTTTGGGAGGCCTAGGTGGGAGGATCTCTTGAGCTCGGGAGTTTGAGACCACCCTGGGCAACATGACAAAACCCTGTCTCTACTAAAAATACAAAAATTGGCCAGGTGTAGTGGCGGGTGCCTGTAATTCCAGCTATTCGGGAGGCTGAGGCACGAGAATCGCTTGCATCTGGGAGGTGGAGGTTGCAGTGAGCCGAGATCGCGCCACTGCACGCCAGCCTGGTCAACAGAGCAAGACTCTGTCTCAAAGAAAAAAAAAAGCAACTGAAAGCCTCGCAAGATTTACTCCTAGACATGAGACCCTCTCTGACACCCCCACCCCCATATCCCTCTCTCAACCTAGAGCTGTGTTTACGGTCTCAACCCTCTCTGACACCCCCACCCCCATATCCCTTTCTCAACCTAGAGCTGTGTTTACGGTCCCGCCCCAGACGGTCCTCACACCACCAGCTGCCTCTGGGGTGGGAGGTGTCTGAGCGCCACACTGGGTGCTTTAGCTTCCCAAGTCCGTGCTGCGCCCCCTGCAGGGCAAAGGCTCGCCATGTCCGTCTTCTGCTCCTGGAGTCCCGCAGCTCCGTGGGCTGTTGGGAGGCTCCTGCTAACTGAATAACTGTTTCTCCAGACACTTAAATGTTTCACCATTTGCTTGACTATAAAGGTACTGCATGTTAATGGCAGAGAATTTGGAAAGTGCAAAGTTTTCAAACTCTTTCCAAAGCAACTGTTCCCGCTTGTTTTGGTCAAATGTGTGCCTCCAAATTCACCTATACCAGGCTCTGCTTCTATGCTAATTGATTTTATACTTTAATTGCTGGACTTCTGCTTCAGTCCTTTGTGATGGTTATTGTAAAATTAACCCTTCCAGTGCAATTTTTGGGGGGTGGGGAGTCAGGAAGCATTCTAAATTTAGTGGTATTCCTTTGCAGTCATAATGACTACCAGTGTTGTAAACTTCTAGTTGCTTGATTCTCCTAAAGTGATAATGTACACCTCCTTACAATGGGTGGGTTGGGATGCTACAATGGCAGGTAGGTTCAAGGTATTGCACACAAGGCAGATAAGTGAGTGTCATTTACACTCATAAGAATGGTTAATGTTGGCCACTATGGTGTTGATAGACTTGGGTAAGAGTTGGCTGGGTGCAGTGGCTCATGCCCGTAATCCCAGCACTTTGCGAGGCCAAGGTGGGTGGATCACTTGAGGTCAGGAGTTTGAGACCAGCTGGCCAACATGGTGAAACCCGCCACTACTAAAAATATAAAAATTAGCCGGCTGTGGTGGAGCATGCCTGTAGCCCCAGTTACTCAGGGAGGTGAGCTAGGAGAATCACTTGAACCTGGGATGCGGAGGTTGCAGTGAGCCGAGATCGTGCCACTGCACTCCAACCTGGGCAACAGAGCCAGACTCCATTAAAAAAAAAAAAAAAAGACTTGAATACGAGTCTATCAACCCAAAGCCCAAGAGCAATGGTGCTGCTGGACTCTATTCTTTATGGGGGTGTGCAGCGGAGTGCAAATGGATGCAGATATCCAAACTACGGAAGTCTTGGTGGGCCTTCCATGTGCTAGCAGCAAACCCTGACAGTCAGTGAATAGCGACTCTGCCCATAAAATGCAGGCAGCCTCTTGTCTTTCCTATTGGTCTTCTGCAAGAGTAGCCAACAGTCCTTAAGTCTAAGTTTAAGGACTCATTCCAAAACACTTTAACTCATGCTTTTGCTTCCAAATTTGGTAAATTTGTGGCTACACCCTGAAAATAAAATGTTTGGTGTTTTCCTAAGGGAGAGAACTGTATTCATAATTCTGCAATTATCTGTTGAGCACGCTCTATGCGCCAGGTGGTGGGGGCATAAATCCTTGCCCTGCAGGTGCTCCCGGTCTTGTGGGAGACAGAGACCCTGGGTAGGCGCCATCTCTGCGGGGTGATGTGAGCCAGGACGGGAGTCAGCCCATAAGAATACCTTGGTCAGTCTTCAGGAAGATGGCATCCATGCAGAGGACAAGGGAGAACTAGGGCTCATTAGGCAAGGGGCATATTAGGGGGTAAGGACAGGGCCGGGGGTGTTTCTGGCAAGGGGTGAGAGCAGGCAGAGGACGGGTGACGGCAGGGAGCCACGTGCTCCTGCCGAGGTTGCCAAAGGGCAGATGGAAGACTGCTTTGTGTGGCCTGTGCTATGTCACATTTTCTTCTTTCATTAGCTGTCAGCATATAAATACAGAGAGTTTTCACACTCAAACTAAAAGCAAACCAAACCTGGATTTCTGGGTTCTCTTAAAACTCCGGGATCTGCATCCCCACCTGATTGCAGTCAGCTGGAGCTGTGCCCCGCACCTTGCGCATTCACGGGGCAGCAGAGCCTTCCTGGTCCCTCGAGGTATTGGGAGCTGTGGTGTGAAAGGCTGGTGCAGAGAGGGAGTGGGGCCTGGCTAGGCGGTGGGCTCCATGTCCTGCAGGCAGCAGAAAGCCAGGCGAGGGCTTTGAGTGTGGAGCTACCAGGGCAGATTTGCCTCCAGAAAGATGTTTCTGATTATAGCTGGGATTTGATGGGGCCAAACAGGAGGTCGTTCCTGATAGTTGGGGGCAGGGGGGTGATGTTGGGACATGTGGCGGCTGAATAATGCTTCCCAAAGATATCAGGTCCTAATCCTTGTAATCTATGAAGGTTACCTTGTAAAGAAAAAAAAAAGGAGGGCCGGGTGTGGTGGCTCATGCCTGTAATCCCAGCACTTTGGGAGGCCAAGGCAGGTAGATCACTTGAGGTCAGGAGTTGGAGACCAGCCTGACCAACATGATGAAACCCCATCTCTACTAAAAATACAAAAAATAGCTGGGCATGGTGGTGCATGCCTGTAATCCCAGTTACTCAGGAGACTGAGGCAGAAGAATCGCTTGAACCTGGGAGATGGAAGTTACAGTGAGCCAAGATAGCACCACTGTGCTCCAGCCTGAGTGACGGAGTGAGACTGTTTTAAAAAAAAACAAAAACAAAAAAAAACGCTGGGTGCGGCGGCTCATGCTTGTAATCCCAGCACTTTGGGAGGCCAAGGCGGGAGGATCACGAGGTCAGGAGATCGAGACCATCCTGGCTAACACAGTGAAACCCCGTCTCTACTAAAAATACAAAAAAAATTAGCCAGGCATGGTGGTGGGCACCTGTAGTCCCAGCTACTCGGGAGGCTAAGACAGGAGAATGGCATGAACCTGGGAGGCGGAGCTTGCAATGAGCAGAGATTAGGCCACTGCACTCCAGCCTGGGCGACAGAGCGAGACTCCGTCTCAAAAAAGAAAAAAAGAAAGAAAGGACTTTGCAGATGTGATTAAGTTAAGGCTCTTGAGATGAGGAGTATCTCCTGGATTGTGCAGATGGGCGCTAAATGCAATCACGAATGTCCTTCTAAGGACGCAGAGGGGGATTTGATGCAGACAGAAGAGGAGAGGGCGCTGTGACCATGGAAGCAAAGACAGGAGTGATGTGGCCACTAGCCAAGGAATACGGAACTGGAAAAGGCATGGAACAGATTCTCCTCCGGAGCCTGCCAACGCGTTGGTTCCAGCCCACGGATACTGAATTTTTGGCCTCCAGAACTGTGAGAGAGTCCATTTCTGCTGTCTTAAGCCACTGAGTTGGTGGTAATTAGTTACAGCAGACATAGAAAATGAATTCAGACAGTGTCAGAGAGACCTATGAGTGGAACCCACCAGACTGGGGACTGACTGCTTGTGCTTGGTGAAGGAAGCACCTAGGGGGCCATCACAATGGGTGCCCTGGAAAGTCAGTCAGAGACTCAGCTACAGGTGTTGGAGGGGAGCCCAGAGAGAGAACACAGAGAGAGCAAGGCAGGGAAGAGACCCCTGTAAAGGTGGGCGATTGTGCTGGAGCCTGCAGCCCTGCAGGGGACTCCGTGTGAAACACACCTCCAAATTGTCTCTCAAAAGGACAGGAAGCGGGGGACACAAAATGCATCTGAGACCAGACACGGTGGCTCATGCCTGTCATCCCAGCACTTTGGGAGGCTGGGGCAGGAGGATTGCTTGAGCTCAGGAGTTTGAGACCAGCCTGGGCAACATAGGGAGAACCCATCTCTATAAAAGCAAAAATTATCCAGGTGTGGTGGCATGTGCCTGTGGTCCCAGCTACTTGGGAGGCCGAGGTGGGAGGACTACTTGGGCTCAGAAGGTTGAGGCTGCAGTGAGCTGTGATTGTACCACTACACCCCAGCCTGGATGACAGAGTGAGACCTTGTCTCAAAAAAAAACATTGCACCTGCTTCAGGCTCCTGAGTTTCTGGCTTGGGCAAGTCCCTGGGGGAGAAACCCAGGGACAAGAGCAGGGGACTGAGAGACAATGCTGAGTTGGCAGTGGGTTGTATTTGCATCCTCTGGGGGGTCCAGGCAGGCTGACCCAGGACACAGCAGAAGTTCCGGGAGCCATCAGAATGGGTAAGACAACAAGTGATATAGTTTCGATGTTTTGTCCCCTTTGAATATCATGTTGAGATGTAATCCGCAATGTTGGAGGTGGGGCCTGGTGGAAGGTGTTTGGGCCGTGGCCATGGATCTGTCATGAATGGCTTGGTAATGAGTGAGTTCTCACTCTATTAGTTACCATGAAATCTGATTGTTAAAAAGACCCTAGCACCTTCTCTCTCTTTTGTTCCTTCTCTCACCACTTGACACACAGCTCCCCTTCCCCTTCCGCCATGATTGGAAGCACCCTGAGGCCTCACTGGAAGCAGATGCCAGGGCCATGCTTCTCGTACAGTCTGCAGAACTGTGAGCCAAATAAACCTCTTTTCTTTAGAAATTACCCAGTCTCAGGTATTCCTTTATAGCAACACAAAATGGACTAAGATAGTAAGTGAGGACAACTCCTTTGAGGAGAAGGATGGGACAGAGGCCAAAGGGAGCCTTGGATAAAAGGCTTAAAGAAACCCCAACTATTCCATCAGTCAACAAACATTGTTGAGCACCTAATCTGTAATAGTCCCTGAAGATACAGTGGTTATCAAAGGACAAAGCTGGCTGGGCACGGTGGCTCACGCCTATAATCCCAGCACTTTGGGAAGCTGAGGTGGGTGGATTGCTTGAGGCCAGGAGTTCAAGACCAGCCTGGCCAACATGGTAAAACCCCGTCTCTACTAAAAATACAAAAATTAGCCTTGTGTGGTGGTGGGTGCCTATAATCCCAGTTACTTGGGAGGCTGAGGCAGGAGAATCACTTCAACCTGGGAGGCAGAGGTTGTAGTGAGCCAAGATCGTGCCACTGTACTCCAGCCTGGGGGACAGAGCGAGACTCAGTCTCAAAAAAACAAAAACAAAAACAAAAACACACACACACACACACATGAACAAAAAAACAAAAAACTAAACAAAATAAAACAATCAAATGACAAAACTCTGTCCTTGGAGAGTAAACATGTAGCAAAAAATACATGATTTCAGATGCTGATAAGAAACATGAAGAAATAAATTGGGGTGATGTGATAGAATAACACAGGGCCACTTCAGCTAGACTGGTTAGGGAAGGCCTCTCGGAGGAGGTGACAATTGTGCCAACTTATGGGTGATGAGAAGGACCTGGATGGGCAGAGAACTGGGGGAGGCTGTGCCAGTGCAAAGTCCCTGGGGCAGGTGTTCAAGGAGGAGAGGGGCAGCCATGTGCCTGGAGCAGTGAGAGAGACGGTGAGTGGGGGAACAAGGCCAGGAGGCTTTTGGTCCTAACGCGGGGCACCATGCGCCGCTGTGTGAAGCCATTGGAACTCTTGAAACAGGGATGACATGATCTGATTTACCTTTTTAAATGTCCCTCTGGCTTTTGTGAGAGGGATGGTTTCAAAGGGGGCAAGGAGAAAGGCAGGGAGGCTGGTGAAGAGACTCCCGTGGCTGTCCAAGCTGGGGATGGTAGGAGAGACCGGAGCAAACACAAGCATCAGAGCATCACAGGGACCACCTGTCTGGATTTTTGGTTTAATCACTATAGGACTAAAATGATATGCAGGGCTAGGCATGGTGGTGCACACTTGTAGTCCTGGCATTTTGGGAGGCTGAGGCAGGAGGATCGCTTGAGGCCAGGAGTTTAAGCCCAGCCTGGGCAACACAGTGAGATCCCTATCTCTACAAAAGTAAAAACAAAATTAGCGAGGTGTGGTGGCGAGTACCTGTAGTCCAGCTACTTAGGAGGCTTAGGTGGGAGGATCCCTTGAGCCCAGGAGTTCGAGGCTGCGGTGAGCTGTGATCGTGCTACTGCACACCACTCTGGGCAACAGAGCGAGACTCTGTCTCTAAAATAATAATAATAATAAAAGAGAGAGAGAGAGACACCTGAGACAGAAAGATGAAATGATCATTTCTAAGGTATATTTGCCTCAGTAGTAAAGAATTTTGTTGCGGAAACAGAGTGGAAACTCGATAATTGCCTACTTCACAGGTAATGTGAGGTGAGCATTGTTAGCAGGCATTATACTTGTTTAAGGGGACTCCATCCATTACTTAACTGTTCTGATTTGGTTGTGGAGAGGGCATCTTTACTGGGGATACACTTTTCACAAAGACCCCATGGCTATGATAGAGTGTTCAGAGTGGGGGTGCTTCCCAGGGTGGTTGGAAACAACCAGGACTGGGAGAAGGCCTGTTTCTGGGGACAGTGAGTCCCTCGGGCCCAGTGTCACCAGGTCACTTTGGAGGACTGGTTTGAAGGAAGATTCAAGGTGGCTCCTGATGGGGCCTGCACAGGAGCTGTTCTGCTCGCTATGGCGGCTGGCTGGGATCCTTGGCTGAGTGTGCTCAGCACTTTGGTAAACTTGGGTGAAAGTGGCTGTCGAGGGGCCCCAGGGCTGCAGCCCAGCCTTCCCCATGTACAGGTCAGCCATCTGGGTCTGACACCTTCGAGGAGCCTCGAGATGCTGCTGAGAGAAGGCAGAATATAGGGAAGGCAGTAGGCCAATGTGAGGACAAGGACGTCTGCCCAGGTCTACCTCCCTGAGAGTGGGGAGGAGAGTTGGGTGGCCAGGGTGTCAGAGCCAGGCTCTGGGAAGGAACCAGTTGGGGCCCAGCTGCCCAGAAAAGCTGGGAGTCTTGCCCAAGACCCTCGTGACCTCAGGAAAGCTACGGGGGGAATGGACTGTTTATTCTTAGGAGTGGGGGTGGAAGGACGTGCAGATACTCAGCTCAGCACAGGTGATGTGGCTGGAGAGGCCACACCCACCATGGCTCCTTCCTCTCCTAACTATGGAACACACACAGCAGGTCTCGGCGGCTGCGGAAGAGATGGACTCAGGGTCAAACCGAGAACAAGTCCCGGCTCAACCTTTGTGAGCCTCAGTTTCTCCCACTGTTAAATGGGAACAGCCCTGCCCGTCCTGAGTTCAATGAGAATTAAATGGAGGTAGGGACGGGGTGGGCGGGCCAACAGAGACAAATCTTGGAGACACCATGCTACATGCAAGAGCGGGACACAGAAGGACAAAGACTGTGAGATTCCATTTGTAGGAGCTGCGGGACTGGGCAAATCACAGGGACAGGAGGCAGGATGGGGCTGCCTGGGGCTGGGGAGGGGGAACAGGGCATTATTATTTAACCAGCACAGAGTTTCTGGTTAAGGAGATGAAGTTTTGAAGATAGATAGTGGTGATGGTTGCACAACATTGTGAATATACTTAGTGCCACCGAATCTTACACTTAAAAATGGTTGAAAGGGTAAATTTTATCAAGATTTTTTAAAAAAAGACCAGCACCTTATGGTAAACCCAAATTTGGGGTTCATGAGTTGCTGTCAGCATGGATGACCCAGGCTGCAGGCCAGGACCCCAACCGCCCCTCCGAGGCCACAGGATTTGGGAAGAGAATCATGGTAGCTAATTGTAGACAATTTTAAAAAATGTATTTTTATTTTTATTATTTATTTATTTTATTTTCATAGGCTTTGGGGGAACCGGTTACACGAGTAAGTTCTTCAGTGGTGATTTGTGAGATTTTGGTGCACCCATCACTCGAGCAGCATACATCGAACTTTATTTGTAGTCTTTTATCCCTCACCCGCTTCCCACCCTTTCCCCCTGAGTCCCTAAAGTCTATTGTGTTATTCTTATGCCTTTGCATCCTCATAGTTTAGCTCCCACTTAGAACGTATGTTTGGTTTTCCATTCTTGAATTACTTCACTTAGAATTTCTAATAGTCTCCAATGCCGTCCAGGTTGCTGTGAATGCCATTAATTCATTCCTTTTTATGACTGAGTAGTATTCCGTTGTATATTTATGCCACAGTTCATTCATCCACTCATTAATTGATGGGCATTTGAGTTGGTTCCACATTTTTGTAATTGTGAATTGTGCTACTGTAAACATGCATGTGCAAATATCTTTTTTGTATGATCCTTCTTTTCCTCTGGGTAGATACTCAGTGGTAGGGTTGCTGGATCAAACGGTAGTTCTACTTCCAGTTCTTTAAGGAATCTCCACACTGTTTTTCACAGTGGTTGTACTAGTTTACATTCCCACCAGCAGTGCAGACGTGTTCCCTGTTCACCACATCCACACCAACATCTATTATTATTTAATTTTTTTTATTATAGCCATTCTTGCAGGAGTAAAGTGGTATCGCATTGTGGTTTTGATTTGAACTTCAGACAATTTTGAAAAGAACCAAAAGATAGGAAAGTAGAACCTCATCACTCGTAATCTTCATAGTTAGCCATTCACTTATCCTCCACAAGGTTCTATATAATTTTATTCCTGTTTTATTGTTGCGGTAGTTGTTTAGCCTTATTTCGTAAATATTTCCCACAACACTAGAAACTCTACATAAAGCCTTGCAATGGTGGTGTAATATCTACACAATTCGTAGGCCTTACTTCATCTGACCAGTCCCCAGTGGTGAATACTTAGATTCTTTGCCATTGTAGAATGACATTGGGATCAACATCTCCGTGCATCCATCTCTATCTACATTCTATTTCCCTGGGAGAGATTTGTAGAAGTAGAATTACTTCAGTATGAGCAGGCGCGGTGACTCATGCCTGTAATCCCAGCACTTTGGGAAGCCAAGGAGGGCAGATTGCTTGAGCCCAGGAATTTAAGACCAGCCCGGGCAACACAGCAAGACCCCATCTCAATTATTTTTTTTTAAATAAGAAAAAATTAAAAGGAATGACTTGAGCATATTATGCCCCTTTAGATGCTAGTTCCGTGGTAGCAGGTGATTCCCAACTGGGCTGTCCTCTTTGTCACCCTCACCTGGCTGGGGAGTGCCCGGCCCAGCTCATGATCTGGCACTGCTGGCTGGTGTTGGCTCATTCTGTGTGGATAAAAGGGGACCCTGATTTAATTGGCATCATTCCTGGGAGCACTCTGTTGATCCCACTGGGGGCCGTCATGGGGCTTCTGGGATATCAAGGTGCTGGAAGCACCAGCTCAGAACGTGGGGTGACCCCATAGAGTGAGCAGCAGAGATCCTCCGGACACAGAACCGGGGCCAGCCCTCTAGACTGTGGCAGGCTCAGGAAGTAGACTCAGAAGGCCCGACAGTTCCCATGGGGAACATTTGCCATCCAGCAAGCATTGCTTTTGCCTAGAGCCTTGCAGGTACCTAAGCATTCGAAGGGAGAGATTCTTCAGGGGCATGGAAGAGAGGCAGAGGCAGAGCTGGAGAGTGGGCACCCCTGCCTTCGGCTCTTCCAAAAGCACTGGTGTGGCCCTGCCTGGAACAAAGTGGGGTCCCCAGGCCCGCCAGTCCCCACCTCCAGGTGGCTCTGGGCTTAGCTCTGCCACATACCTCCAGGTGATCTTGGGCACACTTCTGAATCTTGCTGTGCCTCAGTTTCCCCATCAGGAATAGGGGGCTGGTAATACTCATTCCTGGGGGTGTGGTTAAGGTTAAGGTTATGAATGTCAAATACCAGGGCCAGCCCCATGGAACTAAGCAGCAGAGGATGTGCCGGCCACTTGATCTTCTGCCACTTACAGAATGAGCAGACCCTCCTCTTCCCAGACCGATTTCCCCAGCAGGGTGGGCATTGAGATGGTATTTGCAGTGCCCACACAGGGTTGATGCTCTCGAGAACTCTGGGAACCTATCCCTCAGCAAGAGGCTCTGAGAGAGCCACCCCAAGGCTCTTCCCTTATGCTCGTGGCCCCTGGAGCCCACCCAGTCCCAAATCCCGGATCTCCAGAGTCCCCACCAAATTTGAGGACTTTGCTTTCTTGAGGATCATTTTCAGCCAGCAGATCCTCCTAATATATTCAGCAGACATCTGATAATTGTGATAACCCCGATGAGTGGCGAGAGAGGCAAATTAGCTAAAAGATGATTGATTTTTTTATGCGCAATTTTGTCTTCAACCTTTCTTAGCAACGTGCCATGCCAGAGTAATAATTTCTTCTTCCAGGTATTTTCCAGTACTGAGATTGCACATCTATTTATGGTTGCCTGGAAGCCTCATAATTACCATACAGTCCAAGTGCCCATTTTCTTTCCCTGACTACAAATAGGGATCAATCGAATTTTAAACGACTGCTCCGGGGCTCGCTCTGGATCGTGACCTTTGTAAATGATTAGAGCTCACCATCGTTGCTGTCTGCCCAGAAAAGCCGAGCGGGCAGAGCTTTCTAACTGGCATTTAATCTGGATGTGGGCCAAAGATATTCCAGGTGAAAACCGACAATGAGCTGCCGGGAGAGAAAGGGTTTGAGGACTTCCTCCATGTCCCATGAACACTCCCTGCATGTCCCGCCTTCCCCCTTTCTTTTGTCTGATTCCTGGGTCTTGTGGGTGTCTGTTTGCTCCGGAGCCTATTGACAGAGCTGTACCTGCCCCTGCTGAATTGGTGCCCAGGGAGGGGAAGGCTGAATTCAGAAGCTCCCAGGAAGTTTTAGACCTGCATGCAAAAATTGTTATTAGCCAGAAAGAAGACTTCTTTGTTTTTGATTTGTTTGGAGTCATTGGATTTGATCTTAAATGAGAAGCTTTAGATTCTGAAGCCCGAGAAACGTGCAGGGTAATTATTCCAGGAGGAAAAGTTGGGACCAAGATATAAGCTTTCATTTAGCTGCTCAAGTCATCCTCAGAGCTGAGTTTTCTGATTCAGGGTAGAGCCAGCTGCAGTGTGTCTGAGCCACTAGGACCTTGGTGCCGCTTCAGGGCAGCTGCTGAATCCTGCTGCAGAGCTCCCCCAGAGGAGCATGGGAGTCCTCATCTCAGGGGTGAGGGGGTAGGGAAGGCTGTTTCCCCCAGTCCCGCTCAGAATCACACATGTGCCGCCTGACAGCGGTGGAAGGCCATGTGGTACTGAGAGCTGTAGAGTGCAGCACAGCATCCCGTGCTGTGACCATGGATCCTGCCTCAGTTTCTCCAACTGCAGCTCTTAGGAATTAGCTTGTTATCTTTGTCTGTGGTCAGGGTGTGATCATGCCATTGAAATACACCCTTGTCAGCCTTGTTTCCCTAGAGCCTTATTCTATACAATAGCAAAATATTTCCTTATGGGCAGTGGTCTTTGGGCTGTCTTCTACTAACACTCTCTTGGGGTTCTTTGAGAATCCCTAAGTCCAGCCTTGGCACCTGCTATTTTTCTCTATACCTCCCCTCTTCCCTTTCCAGTCAGGCCAGTCTCACTGGGACTGACCCTACTCAGCACTAGAGCACAAGCTGCTACCCACGCAGTGCCCCAGAACACCCCACCATCACCCCTCCACCTTCCCTTGGCCACCTCTGTCCAACCCCACCTCTGTCCTAGTCTCAGCAGCAAAGGCACCTGCTCAAGACCCAGACAGCACTAACCTTGTCCCTGCTCCAGAGCCTCTGCGTGCCTCCTTATAGACAGTCTCCCTGTGCTGTTCCCCAGGGAAATTATGTTCCCTGTGGCTCCTGGACACATCCGAGGTACCAGGAATAGAGGAGGAAACCTGGAGAGGGATGCAGTGAGATAAGCCAGCAAGCTAAGCCTTATCCCATTTTGACCAGCTCTTTATCTGTTGAACATCTCTCTGTGGTGCTGCAGCTAATGGAATTCTTAGGAAAGCATCAGTTTTGCCCAGAAATGAAAGCCATCATCAAGAGTTTAAGATCTAAAATGACACACACAGTCTCAAGCAGGCCACTGTCTTGGCATGCTGCTTGCAGTCTCTGGAAAGTGTGGGTGGAGGTTGCATTCTCCCCATGGGTCATAGGCTCATGCTTGCAAAGAGTCATAACAGTAATGTGGAAAGGGAATTCGGAGGACAACTCTATCTCTTTGCCACAGATGTAGAAACAAGAGCTGGCTCAGATGAGGCACAGAGAAAGAACCAAACAGCATCGACAGCCTCCTTCCTTTGAAAGGCCGTGAACTGAACTCACTTGAGCTCTTTTTTCTGGGTGGAGAGAAAAGTGCCTGTCTAGGCGCACAATATCTTCTAGGTCCTGTGCCTAAACATCATCTCCTGTTTGGCCTTAGAAACACAGCAAAAATTGACTGGGCATGGTGGCCTACACCTGTAATCCCAATGCTTGAGCTCAGCAGTTCAAGACTGGCCTGGGCAACATAGTGAAACAAAAATATCAAAAAATAAGCCAGCGGTGGTGAATGTCTATAGTCCCAGCTGCTCAGGAGATTAAGCAGGAGGATTGCTTGAGCCCAGGAGTTGGAGGCTGCAGTGAGCTATGATTGCACCACTGCACTCTAACCTGGGTGACAGAGGAGCAAGACTCTATCAAAAAAAAAAACAAAAACAACAACAAAAAAAAGGCAGAAAAACCAAGTGCCACATGTTTACATGCCTCCTTTGTCCTCTCCTTTTATTGATAGAACAAGAGATTGTACATATCACAGGTTGGGGCTGAAGTAGTAGACAGGCCTTTCCAGTTGTCATAATTGGGTTTTAATATATAAATTCTAGCAGGCCTCAGTCATTCAAGCACAGCCCATTTCACGATATTTCAGTTATGGTACATTGAAGCATTATAGTTTAAGGCAATTGATTTAACTCTCAAATTCCGTGTCAATCTGAAAGTGTGAGATATGTTTTGTGTGCTGTTAGATGGGCTCTAAAATGTGTCCCTGGGGCTGGGCGCAGTGGTTCATGCCTGTAATCCCACTACTTTGGGATGCTGAGGCAGGCAGATCACTTGAAGTCAGGAGTTTGAGACCAACCTGGGCAACATGGTGAGACCCTGTCTCCACCAAAAAAAAAAAAAAAAAAAAAAATTAGCTAGGTGTGGTGAGGCATGCCTGTGGTCCCAGCTACTTGGGAGGCTGAGGTGGGAGGATTGCTTGAACCCGGGAGGTGGAGGTTGCAGTGAGGTAAGATGGTGCCACTGTACTTCAGCTTGTGTGATGGAGGGAGACCATGTCTCAATTAAAAATGAAATGAAATGAAATGAAATAAAATAAAATAAAATAAAATGTGTTTCCGGGCTCAGCAGCAGATCTGAGCCTGGAGCCAGAATCCAAGGAGCAGCCATGGTTGTGGGGCCCTGTGACATCATTCAACGCTAGTCCTGCATACAGTTTGGGACGGTAAACCATCTTCACTGTTGAA
This sequence comes from Macaca nemestrina, assembly GCF_043159975.1. Taxonomy (NCBI): domain Eukaryota; kingdom Metazoa; phylum Chordata; class Mammalia; order Primates; family Cercopithecidae; genus Macaca; species Macaca nemestrina. The sequence goes on along the minus strand of NC_092144.1, from coordinate 43,355,027 downwards.
GGTGCCAATGTACCTTTGTTTGCAGAGCTACCTTTTATTCACTCCCTGAAGAGCAACGACTTTGCTGATTTCAGTTTAGTTGATTTTCCCACTATTTGCATGTGTACATGTAAGTGTTTTCTAAGATGCTTACATTCGTGTCATGTTTTGCAGATGATGCATAGCAGTAGGATTTAAGTGAGAATCTTTAGTGCAAAATCTACTGCTCCTGGTAATAAAAGAAGTGCACTGTGGTGTAGTGAGGTCTGATAATTGATCCCAACCCAGGCAAACTCTATCTCTTGAATTTCACCTTTGTCTTCACACATAGAGTATTAGCAATTACTCTGATTAGAATAATGGCTTGTATTTTTAAAGTATATAATTTGCACTTAAAGTCACCATTGAATCTCTGTGCTAATGTCACTTTTGCAGAGTTTTGCCCATCCTAATGATATCCCCCGCATCACCCTCCCCACCAAAAGAAGACTCAAGAGAAAAAACAAGGGTCTGCTCATGGACAGAAAATGTTATCCTGGCCAGGTGCAGTGGCTAATGTCTGGAATCCCAGCACTTTGGGAGGGGAGGCAGGTGGATCACTTGAGGTCAGGAGTTTGAGACTAGCCTGGCCAATATCGTGAAACCCCGTCTCTACTTTAAAAAATGCAGAAAAATTAGCCGGTCGTGGTGGCGGCTGCCTGTAATCCCAGCTACTCAGGAAGTTGATCCATGAGAATCGCTTGAACCTGGGAGGCAGAGGTTGCAGTGAACCAAGATCGCGCCGCTGCACTCCAGCATGGGTGACAGAGTGCCACTGTGTCCCAAAAAAGAAAAGAAAAGGAACGAAAAGGTTATCCCCATTTCTAACATCCTCCGAGACATTTGGTCAGGAATCTGATTAGGTGGTTGCTTCATTTTCTAAATTCTTTTCTGAGTCCTTATGTTAAGAAAGGTAGGCCGGGCGCGGTGGCTCAAGCCTGTAATCCCAGCACTTTGGGAGGCCGAGACGGGCGGATCACGAGGTCAGGAGATCGAGACCATCCTGGCTAACACGGTGAAACCCCATCTCTACTAAAAAATACAAAAAACTAGCCGGGCGAGGTGGCGGGCGCCTGTAGTCCCAGCTACTCGGGAGGCTGAGGCAGGAGAATGGCGTGAACCCGGGAGGCGGAGCTTGCAGTGAGCTGAGATCTGGCCACTGCACTCCAGCCTGGGCGACAGAGCGACACTCTGTCTCAAAAAAAAAAAAAAAAAAAGAAAGGTAAAGGCAGTGCCTAAGTGTCCCAAGATTCCAGAATAATTGTCTCCTGTAATTAAGTAAACATAGCACACAGGCTTGTGCCTAGACCAACTGGCAGAGGCAAGAGCAGCAAAGGAGATGCTTTTGTGAAGAAGAATTTAGCTGAAGTGAGCAGAGCAAACTCCTTCTTCCCATGCTGCAGGGACAGGTGGAAGACAGCACCAGGGTGAAAGGGTTCTGCCATTAAATCAGTTTGGGAAGTACTCCAGGAGAGGGATGCGAGCTGTCCCTCCCATCCTAGCTCAGCCTGCATCCCCTTTCTCCTGGACTAACGCTACAGAGTCCCACCTGGTGCCCTGTACCTGGTGTCCTGCCATTCTCTGGTCCCCTGTAGCCCACTCTTCACACAAAGCCAGAGAGGACTTCGTAAAAGATGATTTGATGGCTGGGCACAGTGACTCACACCTGTAGTCCCAGCAACCTGGGAGGTTGAGGTGGGAGGATCGCTCGAGTTCAGGAGTTTGAGACTAGTCTGGGCAACATAGCGAGACCCTGTCTCTTAATTTTTTTTTTTTTTTTTTAATTATCCGGGTGTGGTGGCATGTGTCTGTAGGCTGGAGGCTGAGAAGGGAGGATCTGTTGAGCCCAGGGGTTGGAGGCTGCAGTGAGCTATGATTGCATCACTGCACTCCAGCCTGGGTGGCAAAGTGAGACCCTGTCTCTAAAAATATATAATAATAAAACAAAAAGTAATTTTAAAAAGATGACTTGATCACGTCACTCCCAATTTAAACCTGGCTAATGGTTTCCCACTGCACCCAGAGTAGGCTTGCGCTGTAGCCGCAGCCCAAGGCCTGCCTCTCCTCAGCAGCTCTTAGTTCCCCGCTCCTCCTTCCCTAAGGCTGCAGCCACCCTGGCCTCTGCCAGTCCTTGGAACTCCTCAAGCCCTTTCCTGCCTCAAGGCCTTTGCACGGGCTGTGACTCTACATGGAAACTTCTCTCTAATCTTCACAGTTGGCTTCTCCTTGTTATTTAGATCACAGCTCCGAACCACCTTGTGTGAGGCACTTTTCCCATTCGCCAACTCTGCCCCACCCCCACCCCCATGTCACTTTGTATGCCACCATTAATAGCATTTATTATTTTCTTTCTGGCATTCAGAAGGGTCTCTGAAATGCTCTTGTTTATTTGTTATTGTATTGTCTCTCCTGCCTGAATGTGAGCTTCCTGAGGACGGGTCTGTGGCCTAATCTGTCTCACTCACACTGACTCCCGGAACCATGCCCTGCTGGTGCAGTGGCTCATGCCTGTCATCCCAGCATTTTGGGAGGCTGAGACAATAGAGTTTCTTGAGGTCAGGAGTTTGAGACTAGCCTGGGCAACATAGTGAAAGCTCATCTCTACAAAAGATGAAAAAAATTAGCCAAATGTGGTGATGTGCACCTGTAGTCCCAGCTATTCAGGAGGCTGAGTTGAGACGATTGCTTGAGCCCAGGAGTTTGAGGCTGCAGTGAGCTATGATCGCACCACTGCATTACAGCCTGGGTGACAGAGTGAGACCCTGTCTCTAAAAAAATGAAAATAAAAAGAGTAATAGAATCGTGCTGCCCCTTGCAAGGCACTATGCAAATGCTGGTTGAATAACAGAATGAACAGCAGATACATGCTGTGCATTTACCCCATGTGGCCCCTGGCCCAGGTGAAAACCTTGCCATTTGAGCAGGTTTGGTATTTGGATAACTGATTAGACCTGGAGGGCTCAGAGCCGCCAGTGTTATGAAAGCCCCACCTCACATCCTCATATCTGGGTATCTTGGGCTGGGTGTGTGTGTCAGGTGCACTTCCAGTCACCTGCTCCTGACTTATAGACACCTTGCAAGAAATCACTTGCTTACCAACCTGCCATTTGGCAACAGGCAGAGTCCTTTTTGGGTGGTGGGGGTCTTACAGGACCCTTTGTCACTCCACCACTGTTCCTGTCTCTGGAATTTTGTTCCCCTCTCTTTTCTGGCCTGACCTTTGCAGCTCTCATTTCACCAAAATGACCCAAGAGGTTAGGACCAGAGCATCCCTGAGAGGGGGCACTCTGAGCAGAGCAGGCACAGGACCCTGGCAGGGCTGGGCTTGGCTGCTTCTCCTCATTGAGGAGCCTCCAGTTTTCCCGGGCTGCTGTATTGCGGAGCCTGGAAATGTCTTCTAGCTCCAGACCTTCCCTTCAGCCAATGTAGTCCATCAGCAGGGCTGATGGAGATCCAACTGTGGTCCCAGATCCCCAGGATCCCCCACAATAAGGTGGCTGCAGTGATGGCAACCTCTTGGTCAATGCTGGAACCTTGGCCTTGTCAGATAACCAGGCCTTGGAGAGGTTAGGCTGTCTCCCAGGCTCCCCCTTGTACACCTGCGCACCTGTATACCTGCACACTTGCACACTTGCACAATTGCATACCTGCATGCTCACACACCTGCACACTTGCACACCCGCACACTTACACACCTGCACACCTCAACTGCACAACTGCACACTTGCAAAATTGCACATCTACACACCTGTGCATTTGCACACCTGCTCAACTGCACACTTGCACACCTGCATAGCTGCACAACTACACGCCTGCACAACAACTGCACACCTGCATACCCGCACACATGCACACCTGCCCACAACCTTGTGCCCAGCTTCCAACTTCCATCCTCTAGCTGCCCGGGTGCCTTCGTTTTCTGGGCTTCTGTAATCATCATTCAGTAACCCTGGGTGTCTGGTCTGGTTCCTTCTCCTTGTATCTTGCCTCTTGCACCAACTCCAAGGTTTCTAGTGGTTCTTCCCTCCTCCACCTCTGTGTCACCCATCTCTTTAGCCCTCTTAGCTGGGTCCCACACGCGGCAGCCAAGAAAGTGAGGTGTGTATGGCTAAAGTCAGGCTATCCCTGAGTCTATAGAGGAGGACAAAGTGTCATAACAAATAGGTTCTTTTCTGTTCACACTACTTAGGAACCATGGTTTTCTAAATGCTTTCACAAAGCTGTAAAACGGAAACTTGATATTACCAGTAAACCTGTGAAGAAGCCTCTGTTCATCTCTATGGTGAGAGAGTCATTTCTTTCGCTTGTGGGGAATATTGTGTTGTCAGCTAAAAGTATTGATCGGCCAAAGGCCCCAGCAGGAGGATGCAGAAGACGTGAAATGTAAATGTCTTCATTTGCGAAAGGAGTTTCAGGACAGGCACCAGAGTTCAGGGAGGGGATAATGACTTCAGAAACACCTGGGGTCACCTGTGGCACTTATTATTTCTCTCTGGACCTGGGCCTGAGAGATGAGCTCTGACATATACACCTGTAAATGGTGTCTGTGCCAGATCCTGGGGATGGCTTTGGTTAGAGATGAGAGCTGAGTCCAGGGTCTTGGGTGAGAATAACCCACCAGCAGGGGCTTCAGTGATGTGACTTTTGCAGGTCAAGCACGTGAGACCCTCAGAAAACCCCTTCCTGAAGTTGAATTCCCAGTAATAAATAATGTGTGGGAGAGGGTGTGCAACAAGTGAAGAATCTGCATTTTAAGAACTGGGAATAAAAGAACATATGAAATAAATTCTCAAATAAGTATGGCTGGGTGCTGTGGTGCACACCTGCAGTCCCAGCTATTTGGAGGCTGAGACAGAAGGATCACTGAAGTCTAGGGGTTCTGCACTGTCACGTGCTGTTTGGCATCCATATAGTGACTTCCCAGGAGCAGAGGGCCACCAGGTTGCCTAAGAAGGGGTGAACCGGCCCAGGTCGGAAATGGAGCAGGTCAAAACTCCTGTGGTGATCAGAAGTGTGATTGCTCGGCCGGGTGTGGTGGCTCATTCCTGTAATCCCAGCACTTTGGGAGGCAGAGGTGGGTAGATCATAAGGTCAGGAGATCGAGACCATCCTGGCTAACACAGTGAAACCCTGTCTCTACTAAAACTACAAAAAATTAGCCGGGCGAGGTGGCACATGCCTGTAGTCCCATCTACTCAGGAGGCTGAGGCATGAGAATGACTTGAACCCTGGAGGCCTTAGAGGTTTCAGTGAGCCGAGATCGTGCTGCTGCACTCCAGCCTGGGCAACAGAGCGAGACTCCGCCTCAAAAAAAGAAAGAAGGGAAAAAAAAAAAAAAAGGGAGTGCAATTCCTCTTGAGAATAGACATGGCAGTCCAGGCTGGGCAACGTAGAGAGACCCCATCTCTAAAATGAATATAAATTAAAATAAAATAAAAATGTTTACGTTATTTAGAGATAATTGAGGATGGTTCACTTTACTTTCTCTGTGGGTTTGAAATTAATTATAAATTTTAAAAAGAGAATCAAAGAAGGAAAAACAGTCAACAGTTTAAATGAAAACACGATAGTGATTTTTACTAGAAATTAGAACCTAAACCTACCAACACCCACTGAATTCATTTTGCCCTCCCTTCTTGGCAATCTGTGCTATGGAAGCCAGTCTGTCATCCAACAATCGTAGTGATATGTTATCATCTTTATTCAAAACTCCCGAAACAATTTGGCTATGTCTTGTCAAACAAAAATACAAGTATTTACTTCTGGTGGAGATATAGAACAGGTGTGGGCTTTCAGTTCCCTCAATCTGAGAAGAGTAAACAGATACAATAACTTTGACTTCACTTCTACTCTCTAGCAGTCAGACACTTAATTTCCCCGGGATGCTAGCCATAAACAGAAGATGCTTGTTGCCATGGAATTTTTGTTCTCAAGTTTTTTTTTTTTTTTTTCCCCTCGCCTTTTCCAAGTCTTGAACAAAGCCAGTCTAGCTGAGAAATGAGCGAGTTATTTTTAGTTCTTCGAATGGGTTTTCATAAACCTTTTCTTCCTTTGGCCTAAGGCCCACTGGACCATCAAAGGGATTTTAATACTAAGGTTGGAAAAGGAGAAGAGTCTTTGTGGGGCCACTTATCTCCATGCCTGTCCCTTTCCAGCTAGAACCCTGGGCCCCCCCTAGAAAACAGAGAACCCTTGCGCCCATTTAGTGGGCTCTCTACAAGGCATCCATTGCTTTTCAGACATCCCAGCGGCACTTTAGACTAAGCACATTTATTTATTTAAGTATTTACTTTGCAACAGGGTCTTGCTCAGTAATGCAATCATAGCTCACTGCAGCCTCCACCTCCTGGGCTCAAGCGATCCTCCCACCTTAGCCTCCTGAGTACCTGGGACTACAGGTGTGTGCAACCAGGTTTGGCTAAATTTTTTTTTTGTTTGTTTTATTTTAGTACAGATGGGGTCTCGCTTTCTTGCCCAGCATGGTCTTGAACTCCTGGCCTCAAGCCATCCTCTTGCCTCAGCCTCCCAAAACGTAGGAATTACAGGTATAAGCCACCATGCCTGGCCTAGACTTTGCACATTTAAACAGTGATCCCTGGATTCCCCTCCTCATTGGAGAGATCTGCCCATGCCAGAAGCCCAGGAGTCCTCCCTGGCCCTCCTCCATTCATCCTTCCTCCTATCCCTCACCCAGACCTTTCAATTCTACTTCTCAGTATATTCCCAACGGAGGGTGTATTTTCTCCTAAAAGGGTTTGGAACTCACTTGGAGAGGAGAAGACCCAGCCCCAGCCCCAGGAGGGCTTTTCTCAAGGCTCACATCCACCAGGAAAACTCCCCTTGTGAAGCACCAGCCTCCGTTGCCAGACTTGGCAGCATCCCTTTCCTGGCTCCCCGCTCTGAGCAAAGCAGTCATGCAGTGATGGTGATGTCATCTGTACTGATGCCCCACCTCCACCTTGGGGTCAATCCTTTTCTTGGAATCAGATGCAAAGACACAATACAGCAGCAGGAAAAGAATTAACTGAAAATAAGTAATAATTCCAAATTCTCACTCACCCTTTCTTTTCTTCTCAGCTCCCCATCTACAACCTGAGCAGCAGAATGGATTTTCCTTCTTGCTTGTGGGGCCAGATCTATTCACTTGCCCTTCCTTGTAAGGGTAGAAATGACTCAGGATGGAGACCTATAGCTCCCAAGCAGGAATACGTCCATCCCTAACTCTGCCCTTGATAAGATCAGCTCCCTATGTGGCTGGAAAGGAGTCAGGAAAGATGAGGGAAGCAGTGTATCCTTAGGGGAGAAATCCCTGGTGTCTCCTTGTAAAAGAGAAGCTTGCCATCTTCCCAACAGAATTGGATCTCACCTGCCATGCTTGTGTTTTCAACCCCAGACTTCCATTATTATTTATTATTTTCACTTCAGGTATTCCAAATGTTGATAATATGGTTCCACACTTGAGGTTTGCAATTAAAAAGAGGTCTTCATAGACCTAAATGTAAGAGGCAAGACAATAAAACTAGAAGATAACGAAAAAGAAAATCAGGTGCCTTGAGTTTGGCAATGACCTTTTAGATACAACACCAAAAATGTGATCTTTTAAAGGAAGAATTGAAAAAAAAAAAAAAAAAAAAAAAAAGCCTGGGTTTAGTGGCTCATGCCTGTAATCCCAGCACTTTGGGAGGCCAAGGCAGGCAGATCACTTGAGGTCAGGAGTTCAAGACCAGCCTGGCCAAAATGGTGAAACCCCATCTCTACTAAATATACAAAAATTAGCTGGGCATGGTGGCTCACACCTGTAATCCCAGCTAGTTGGAAGGCTGAGGGAGGAGAATTGCTTGAACGCAGGAGGTGGAGGTTGCAGTGAGCCAAGATCGCACCACTGCACTCCAGCCTGGGCAACAGAGTGAGACTCTGTCTAAAAATTTAAAAATACACACACACACACACACCCCAAAAAAACCTCTTAAAAATAATAAGAAAACAATCCAATTTAAAAATGGATAAAAGACCTTTACAGACATCTTGTTAAAATATAGCAAATGAAGATATCAAAAAGATGCTCAACCTCATGTCATCAGAGAATTGTACATTTCAACAGCAACGCACTACACTACACCATTAGGATGGCTAAACACAAGACACCAACAGCACCAAATGCTGATGAGGATGGGGAGCAGTGGAACTCTCATTCATTTCTGGCGGGAATGCAAACTAAATGTACTCTCACCACGGGATTCAGCAATGTGCTCCTCAGAATTTATCCAAATGAGTTGGAAACCTACATCCACACAAAAACTTGCCCATGAATGTTTACAGTAGCTTCATTCATAATTAGGAAAACTTAGATGCAACCAAGGTATCCTTCAATAGGTTGAATGGTTAAACAAACTGAGGTATAACCACACAGTGGAATATTATACAGCAATAAAAAGGAATGAACTATGGAGCCATGAAAAGACATGGAAGAATTTTAAGTGCTTATTTCTTTCTTTCTTTCTTTCTTTTTTCTTTCTTTCTTTCTTTCTTTTTTGTCATCCAGGCTGGAGTGCAGAGGTGCGATCTCAGCTCACTGCAAGCTCCGCCTCCCGGATTCACGCCATTCTCCTGCCTCAGCCTCCCAAGTAGCTGGGACTACAGGTGCCCGCCACCACACCCGACTAATTTTTTGTATTTTTAGTAGAGACAGGGTTTCACCGTATTAGCCAGGATGGTCTCGATCTCCTGATCTCATGATCCACCCGCCTCAGCCTCCCAAAGTGCTTAAGTGCATATTTCTAAGTGAAAGAAGTTGATATGGTTTGGCTGTGTCCCCACTCAAATCTCATCTTGAATTGTAGTTCCCATAATCCCCACGTGTCATGGGAGGGACCAGGTGGAGATAATTGAGTCATGGAGGCGGTTTCCCCCATCCTGTTCTCGTGATAGTGAATAAGTTCTCACGAGATCTGATGGTTTTATAAATGGGAGTTCCCCTGAACATGCTTTCTTGCCTGGTGCCGTGTAAGATGTGCCTTTGCCTCTCCTTTGCTTTCTGCCATGATTGTGAGGCCTCCCCAGCCGTGTGGAACTGTGAGTCCATTAAACCCCTTTCCTTTATAAATTACCCAGTCTCAGGTATGTCTTTATTAGCAGCGTGAGAAAGGACTAATACAGAAGCCAACGTGAAAAGGTACATATTATATGATTCCAACTGTATGACATTTTGGGAAAAGCAAAACTATGAGACAGTAAAAAGATCAATGGTTCAGTGGTTCATGGGAAGAGAGAGTGAGGGAGAAATGAAGGGAGTTGGTTAGGGCAGTGAAACTATTCTGTATGATACTATAATGGTGGATCCATGTGAAAACCCATAGAATGTACAACACAGAGTCAACCCTAACGTAAACTATGGACTTTTGTTAATAACAATGTATCAATATGAGCTCATGAATTCTAACAAATGAAGCAAACAATGTATTGATATTGGCTCATGAATTCTAACAAATGTAGCCACTGTTGCAGGATGTTAGTAGTAGGGGAAACTGCCAGGGTGAGGGAGTATATGAGAACTGAGTGTATTTTCCACTTAATTTATCTATAAGCCTAAAACTGCTCTAAAAACTAAAGCCTGTTTTTTTAAAAAAAATTGGCCAGGTGCACTGGTTCACACTTGTAATCCCAGCACTTTGGGAGGCCAAGGAGAGAGGACCGCTTGAGCCTAGGAGTTTGAGACCAGTCTGGGCAACATAGCAAAACTCCATCTCAGAAGCAAGTTGGCTTCTGTATTAGTCCCTTCTCATGCCGCTAATAAAGACATACCTGAGACTGGGTAATTTATAAAGGAAAGAGGTTTAATGGACTCACAGTTCCACATGACTGCGGAGGCCTCACAATCATGGCGGAAGGCACCAGTAGTCCCGGCTACTTGGGAAGCTGAGGTGGGAGGATCGCTTGGGCCTGGGAGGTCGAGGCTGCCGTGAGCCATGATTGTGGTATTGCATTTCAGCCCGGGCAACAGAGCAAGACCTTATCTCTACAAAAATAAATAAATAAATAATGTAAACTTTCTATGAATCCATCCATTTGGTAGTAAATTTGACTAATCTAAAAACCTGACTAGAAGATAAGGCCACCTTTCCATAGTGTGTAGTAGTAGCAGAAATAGCAGTCACAGTGATAGTAGTAGTGGCGGTGTATAGCCTGTGCCTGGCAGTGGGCGTGTTGTCTGCCCTCCCAGTCTCAGCCCCTCTATAAAGAGAGGGTGACATTGGCCATGGTTGACTCCTAAGAATACTGCTGTGAGAGTAAGGTGGCTCCTCTGTACGAACTTGAAACCACCGCAAGCTTCCTACTAAAGCCAAGAGGCAGCTTTCCACTTTTCTAACTGGGCACACGTAGAGGTTTTTGGTTTGCTGAGCTTCTGTCCATCAGCTCATCAGCTTTTGCAGAAGGCCAGAGGTCGGGAGCCATTTCTTTATTCTTTTGCTATTTTTATCTGGAGCTTCTTCCAGTGGCAATCCATAAGACTCAAGCTATGCTGAGACCAGGCTGGAGCTCAGGTCTGAGACAGAAACAGATGTTGTGTCTGCCTTAGTCTGGATTTCCTCAAAGAAAACACTGGTTGGTTACTAACTCCATTTTATTTTATTTTATTTGGGACGGAGTTTTGCTCTTCTTGCCCAGGCTGGAGTGCAATGGCGTGATCTTGGCTCACTGCCATCTCCGCCTCCCAGGTTCAAGCAATTCTCCTGCTTCAGCCTTCTGAGTAGCTGGGATTACAGGTGCCTGCCACCATGCCCGGCTAATTTTTTATATTTCTAGTAGAGACAGGGTTTCACCATGTTGGTCAGGCTGGTCGCGAATTCCTGACCTCAAGTGATCCACCCACCTCGGGCTCCCAAAGTGCTAGGGATTACAAGCATGAGCCACTGTGCCCAGCCTTTATTTTTTTAAATAATAATAATTATTATTATTTTGTAGAGACAGGGTCTCACTATGTTGCCGTGGATGGTCTTGAACTCCTGGGCTCAAGTGATCCTCCTGCCTTGGCCTCCCAAAGTGCTGGGATTACAGGCATGAGCCACGACACCCAGCCTATTTTATTTTTTTAATACAGAGATGATTTTCTTACATAGAAAACCAATGACACTGCTGCCTTGCTGCATTTCTAGAGGTAGAGTTTAAAAGAAGAAATTTTCAGAGATGATTGCGCAAAGTAGCAAATACATGCCAAAATATTAGGGAAAAAATATGTGAGGGCAGCAATCTTAAAGTCTACTTCTGAAGCACCCAGAAACCATTTTTTTTTTTTTTACAGGCATCACACAAAGCTGGAGGGATTTCTTGAGTGAGGCTGCATCTTAGCCATGACTGCATCTCCACATTCAGGGATGGAGGAGCAGATTACACTTGTGCCTTAGTCAAGTGCGTTAGGAAGGACAGCTTCAGGACCAGGGGTGGCAGCAACAGCAGTGTCACCCTGACTAGCAGAGCTTCTCAAGTGCGTCTCACCCCTCCACACAAAGGGCTAATCCTAGCACTTTGGGAGGCCGAGGTGGGTGGATCACTTGAGCTCCAGGAGACCAGCCTGGACAACATGGCAAAACCCTATCTCTACAAAAAATACAAAAATTAGTCAGGCTTGGTAGTATGTGCCTGTGGTTCCAGTTACTTGGGGGACTGAAGCAGGAGGAACACTTGAGCCCAGGAGGTCAAGATTGCAGTGAGTTGAGATTGCACTACTGCACTCCAGCCTGGGCAACAGAGCGAGACCCTGTCTAAAAAAACAAACAAACAAACAAAAAAATCCTGCATGAAACATTTGTCTATTTCCCATTTAGTTACTTATTCAATAATTTATTTATATTAGTATGGACTCATGGCTATCTATAATATACTTTGAGTTATAATCTAACACTATGTCATTTACTTGGTTGATGAAATTGTTTCATCTTGGCCATTGGAAGTTCTTTCAGTTGGTTCCCATGTCTCTTTGATATAACTGCCATCTAGCAAGACCCTCTACTAGCGTCCCAAATGTGTAGCATAGTGACTGGAGGAACTGGTGGACCTAAAAGATGATGATTTCCTTCCCAGAATACCAAACCTTTTCAAATGCTAAAAGTAATTTTAAATCGATGCTTTCTTTTAGGGTACTTTTAGACCAACAGAAAATTTGCAAAGATAGTACAGAGAGTTCCAAAACACACTACACTCAATTTCCCCATTATTAATATCTGGCATCAGCATGATGCATTTCTCATAACTAACAAACCAGTGTTGATAGATTACTGTTGGGTAGGGTCCATGCTTTATTCAGATTGCCTTAGTTTTTACCTAATGTCCTTTTTTTTCTTTTCCAGGATCACATCAAGGAAACCACGTGACTTTTAATCATCATACTTCCTTAGGCTTCTCCTGGCTCTGACAGTTTCTCAGGCATTCCTTGCCTTTATGACGTTAACAGATTTGAGAGCAGGTGTTTTGTAGAAGGTCCCACCATCGGAGTGTGACTGATGATTTTCTCATGATTAGACTTATGTTTTAGGATGGAAGACTACGGTGGTGACATGTCATTCCCATCATGTGATATCAAGGGTACATGCTATCAGCATGACCTTGATCACTGGTTGAGCAAGGGTTTGTCACAGTTCTCCGTTGCAAAGTTGTCCTTTCATTCCCCTTCCACATTGTTCTGTTTGGAAAGAGGTTATGATGCCTAAGGAGTGGGCAGCCATGTTCCACCTCCTTCAGGGCAGGGTGTATGTGGAAGTTATATAAAATCCTGCATGGAAGCTGAGCACGGTGGCTCATGCCTGTAATCCTAGCACTTTGGGAGGCCGAGGTGGGTGGATCACTTGAGCTCCAGGAGACCAGCCTGGGCAACATGGCAAAACCCTATCTCTACAAAAAATACAAAAATTAGCTGGGCATGGTAGTACATGCCTGTGATTCCAGTTACTTGGGGGACTGAGGCAGGAGGAGCACTTGAGCCCAGGAGGTCAAGATTGCAGTGAGCTGAGACTGCACTACTGCACTCCAGTCTGGGCAACAGAGCGAGACCCTGTCTCAAAACAAAAACAAACAAACAAAAAAAACCTGCATGGAAGATTTGTCTATTTCCTCCCATTTAGTCACTTATTCAATAATTTATTTATATTAATATGGACTCATGGCTATCTATAATACACTTTCAGTTATAATCTAACATTGTATCATCTACTTGATTGATCAAATTGTCCCATCTTTGCCATTGGAAGTTCTTTCAATTGGTTCCCAAGTCTCTTTAATGTAACTCCATAAATACGCTTTATGGGGAGCACGTCCTTACTTTCTCACACTATACAATGCTTCTGACTTATATACATCAGTCCTAGAATGAGCCATTTCTCCAGGTGTATTAGGATTCTTCAGAGAAACAGAGTCAATCAATCAGAGACAGATAGATGATAGATAGATAGATAGATAGATAGATAGATAGATAGATAGATAGATAAAGTATTATAAGGAATTGGCTTACAGGATTATGGAGGCTGAGAAGTCACAAGATCTGCAGTGAGCAAGCTGGAGGCCTGAGAGAGCCCATGGTATAGCTGCAGTCAGTCTGAAGGCCTGAGAACCAGGAGACATAATGGCATAGTTCTATACAAGCCCAAACCTAAAGGCAGGAGAAGACCAATGTTCTGGCTCAAAGACAGTTGAGCAGAGAGAGTGAATTTTCCCTTATTCAGCCTTTTTGTTCTATTCAAGGCATCAACAGATTGGATGAGACCCACCAACTGGGGAGGGCCATCTGCTTTACTCAGTCTACTGTGAATCTCATCCTCCAGAAACACCCCCATGGACACACCCAGAATAATGTTCAACCAAATATCTGGGCACCCCATAGCCCAGTCAAATTGGTACATCAAATTAACCATCCTATCCTGGGGTTCCTTTTATTGGAGAATGGTATTAGAAACCAAGATCTGGGAACTAGGTGTGCTCATTGCTATTGGGGTCTTATTGCTTCTAGACCCTTTCAAATGACAGAGCAAGAAAATATAAGTATATATACTAACCATTGTAAATGCATACCTGTAGCTATATTTTTATATAGCCAAACTTATCTACATGCAGCTAAACATGAATTCATACTGATGCCTCCAACTCTAATCCATTACCACATGGGTCATCCTAATGTTCTCCCCTCACTGATCTGTAAACTACACTCTAATAGTGAGAAACATGGCTCCAACCTTCCACCACCCATGTATTTAATTGTTTAATTCCAATATGCTGGTGTAGTGGTTTCAAACTGCTAACTCTTACCCCCTTGAGTAATAATTTCATCAACTAGACTTCAGTGCCAATGTACAATTCCTTTTGCCTTAAGTCTTCACTTATCTCCGCAGTTATGTAGGTCGGCACTATTTTCACCCTACCTTTTCAGTAAAGTTATTTCATACCCTTATAATACAGTTAGATTCTTTTGTTACCATCTACATTCTTCCTGGGATCCTCCAATCTCCTAAATGATTTTTAAAATTTGTATAATTAAGAGTTCCTCTTTGTGTCGTAAAGGTCTACAGATTTGATAAATGCAATGTAATGTATCCACCATTACAGTATTACCCAGAATAGTTTCGCCACCCTAAAAAACCACCTGTGCTTCACCTATTCAAATCTCTTCCTTCCTAGAACCCCTGGCAACTGCTTACTGTCTCTAAGGTTTTGCCTTTTTCAAAATATCATACAAATGAAATCATATAGCATATAGCCTTTTCGGATTGGTTTCTTTCATTTAGCAAAATGCATATAATATTCATCCATATTTTTGCATGGCTCACTTTTTTTTTTAATCACTAAATAATATCCCACTGAGCGGACCTACCACTGTTTCTTTATCCTTTCAATTATTGAAGAACATCTTAGTTGTTTACGATTTTGGGTGATCATGAATACATCTACCCTAAATATTCACATGCAGATGTTTGTGCAGACGTATGTTTTGAAATCAGTTGGGTGGATGCTGAGCAACTAGTGTTAGTCCATTCTTGCGCTACTATAAAGAAATACCTGAGGCTGGGTAATGTATAAAGAAAGGAGGTTTAATTGGCTCATGGTTCTGCAGGCTCTAGGAGAAGCATGGTGCTGGTATCTGCTCCTGGTGAGGGCCTCAGGAAGCTTACAATCATGGTGGAAGCAAAGTGGGAGCTGGTGTGTCACATGGTAAGAGCAGGAGCAAGAGAGAGAGGGAGGAGATGCCACATTCTTTTAAACAACCAGATCTCACATGAACTCACTCATGACTGCGAGCATGGCACCACGTCATTCATGATGGATCTGCCCCCATGACCCAAACAGCTCCCATCAGGGCCCACCTCTAATATTGAGGATTATATTTCAACATGAGACTTGGAGGGAATAAACATCCAAGCCGTATCAGAGCATGATTGCCAGATTGCATGGTAAAACTGTGCTTAGCTTTGTAAGAAACTGCCAATCTGTCTTCCAAAATAGCTGCATCATTTTGGAATCCTACCAGCAATGTATGAGTTCCCGTTGCTCTGCACCCTCTCACCAGCCATTGGTATTGTCAGTTTTTTGGATTTTAGCCATTCCAATATGTGTGCAGTAGTATCGCATTATTGCTTTAATTTGCATTTCCCTAATGACAAATGACATGGAACATCCTTTCATATGCTTATTTGCCATCTGTGTATCTTCTAAGGATAGTTTTTAGATAATTTTAAAGATAATTTTTATTTTTAAATAATTTTAAACTTACATAAAAGTTGTAAGTACTTACAGTACAAAGACCCCCTTATTCTTGAAACATGACAATAAGTTGCTGGCTTTTGTTTTGTTTTGTTTTTTTGAGACCGAATCTCACTCTGTCATCCAGGCTGGAGTGCAGTGGTGCTATCTCAGCTCACTACAACCTCCATCTCCCAGGTTCAAGTGATTCTCCTGCCCCAGCCTCCTGAGTAGCTGGGACTACAGGCGCCCGCCACTATGCCTGGCTAATTTTTGTATTTTTAGTAGAGATGAGGTTTCACCATGTTGGCTAGGCTGGTCTCGAACTCCTGACCTCAGGTGATCCACCCACCTTGGCCTCCCAAAGGGCTGGGATTACAGGTGAACCACTGTGCCTGGCCCACTTGCTAATATTTGAATGTGTATTTCTTACAAACAAGGAGATTATCCTAAATAACCACAATAAATGACTAAATTTAGAAAATTAACACCGATATATAACTATCATCTCCTTGGACCCCATTCAAATGTAATCAGTTGTTTCAAGAGCAGAAGGATTGAGTATAGGATAACATGATGCATTTAATTGTCATATCTCTTAGTTTTCAGTCTGAACTGTTTTCAGTCTCTCCTTGCCCTTGGTAGTTTTGAAGATTATTGGCCAGTTATTTTGTAGATTACCAGCCAGTTTTTGCAGTTATTTTGAAGATTACTGGCCAGTTATTTTGAAGATTACTGGCCAGTTTGCCCCTCAGTTTGGTTTGACTGATGTCTCCTCATGTTTAGATTCAGGTTATGTATTTTGGGCAGAAATATCTGAGAGATGAGGCTCTGCTCTTCTTACCAGATGGCACACATTTCCAATTTCTCCTGTTACTGATGATGTTAACTTGATGAAGACATATCTGTACCTTCCAAGCCTCTTTACTACAAAATCACTCTTTTTAGCTTTGTAATTAATAAACATTTTGTGAGGAGGTGCCTTTGAGACTAAATATCTTGTTCCTCATCAAACCTCTACCCACCAGTTTTAGCATACACTGATGATTCTTGGATGAATTAGCTATTGCTATGGAGGTAGCCAGACGATGATTTTCTCACCCCATGATTCCTTATACACTTGGCATTCTACTGCAGGGAAGCATTCTGCTGTTTCTCCCCACAATTATTTAGTTATATGAGTGTGGACTCATGGATTTGTATTTTTCTTAGTGGTTTATAATTGCCCCAGGTGTGGTCAGTGGGAGCTGTTTCTGGGTCCTCTTGACATGCCTCCATCATCCTATAAGCACTTCCTTACTCTTCTGACAAGAAGATGCTTAAAGCTCATCTTTACTGTCCCTGCTCAACCCTTTTAGTGGAGACTGATATTTAGAAAATAAGATCTGGTCTGGGTGTGGTGGCTCACACCTATTTTATTAGTTTGTTCTCATGCTGCTAATAAAGACATATCCAAGACTAGGTAATTTATAAAGGAAAGAGGTTTAATTGACTCATGCTTCTGCATGGCTGGGGAGGCCTCAGGAAACTTACAGTCATGGCAGAAGGCACCTCCCTACAGGGCAGCAGGAGAGAGAATGAGTGCCCAGCCAAGGGGGAAGCCCCTTATAAAACCATCAGAACATGTGAGAACTAACTCACTATTACAGAAACAGGATGGGGGAAACTGCCCCCATGATTCAATTCTCTCCACCTGGTCCCTCCCATGACACTTGGGGATTATGGGAGCTACAATTCAAAATGAGAATTGGGTGGGCACACAATCAAACTATATCACCTATAATCCCAGTGCTTTGGTATGCTGAGATGGGAGGATCACTTGAGCCCCTGGAGGTCAAGCCTGCAGTGAGCTATGATGGTGCCAATATACTCCAGTCTGGGTGACAAAGGAAGACTCTGTCGCTTAAAAAAGAAAGAACGAAAGAAAACAAGATCTGGACACTAGATGAGCTCATGGCTTTTGGGGAGTCACTGCTCCCAGGGGCTCTCAGTGAACAGAAGTAGGAAATACATCAGTGTATGCGTGTGCATAATATATATGCAAATATACGTAATGCATACATTTATATATGTACATGCACTTTTCTATCTGCATTTATTTTTACATCTATTTATATGTATATTGAAAACCATGAATCTACCCTGATAACTCCAATTTTCATCTAATCCTAAAAGATTCTGTGTTAATTTGCTAGGGCTGCCATAACAAAATGCCACAGACTGCATGGATTAAACAACAGACGTTTCTCTTCTCACAGTTCTAGAGGCTGGAAGTCCAAGATCAAGGTGCCAGCAGGGTTGGTTTCTCCTGAAGTCTCTCTCCTTGGCTGGCATACAGCCACTCTCTTGCTACCTCTTCATATGGTTGTCCCTGTGTACACACATGCCTCTGGGGTCTCTGTTTGTCCTCACCTTCTCTTCTTATAAGCACGTCAGTCAAATTGAATTAGGGCCTGCCTAATGATTTTATTTCAACCTAATCACCCCTTTAAATGCCCTATCTCCAAATATCCTCACATTCCGAGATACGGGGGGTCAAGACATCAACACGAATTTTGGGAGGACAGAATTCAGCCCATAATGGCTTCATTTTAGTGTTTTCCTCCCTTTCCATATTTGAAACTCCCCTTTCTAACTGTGAGAAACCCGGCTCTCATTATACCCATATATTTATGTATTAGATTGAAGTCCTCTATATGCAACCAGTTGCTGCCCCTGTTCCCACACAGATACCCTCCTCATTTCATGTCATCCGAAAGACCACCAGGATTGCTAAAGAGTAGAAAGAAGGCCAGGCGTGGTGGCTCATGCCTGTAATCCCAGCACTTTGGGAAGCCAATGACAGCAGATCACCCGAGGTCAGGAGTTCAAGACCAGCCTGGCCAACATGGTGAAACCCCATCTCTACTAAAAATACAAAAATTAGCCAGGTGTGGTGGCATGTACCTGTAATCCCAGCTACTCAGGAGGCTGAGGCAGGAGAATCACTTGAACCTGGGAGGTGGAGGTTGCAGTGAGCCAAGATCACACCGATGCACTCCAGCCTAGGTGACAGCAAGACTCCATCTCAAATAAATAAATAAATAAATAAAAGTAGAAAGGAGAGCTTTATTGATGGTATCAGTTTGCAGACCGGGAAGAGACAGTCTCTGTCATGTGCACAAGGTGCCCTCTCTTTAATAAGGGAAGGGGCAGGTTTGGTTTTATGCCTCGCAGGGTCTGTATCTCACAATAGAGTTCTATGTACTCAGCAAGTTGTAGGGAAAAGTGATATATATTTTTGAGGGGAGCTGAGTTCATGTGCAATAGATGGATTTCTCTCTCTCTTTTTTTTTTTTTTTATTTTTTCACTCTGTCACCATGGCTAGAATGCAGTGGCACAAACATGGCTTACATGGAGCCTTGGCCTCCTGGGCTCAAATGTTCTTCCCACCTCAGCCTCCTGAGTAGCTGGGACTACATGCACATGCCACCACACCCGGCTAATATTTTGTTTTATTTGTTTGTTTGGTAGAGATAGGGTCTCACCAGGTTGCCCAGGCTGGTCTTGAACTTCTGGGCTCAAGCAATCCATCCACCTCAGCCTCCCAAAGTGCTGGGATTACATGTGTGAGCCACTGTACTCGGTTATGAGTGGATTTCTCTATGGGCCTTTCAGCACCTATTGAACAAAGAAACATGTTCTAATAACTTCTTCTCAATGTTTTCTTTAAAATTCCTGTGTCGAACTCTTCCATTCACTGAAAGAAAATAGTTTATGACGCATTTGAAAGAAAACATGATTCCATTTGCCTTTTATTGTTGGATGTTTCTATGGAACTATGAGGGCCCCATGGGGAAAGAAAAATGTTTTCCTAATATATTGTAAAGTTTCACTTAGAAAAGTATTTATGGGCCAGGTGTGGTGGCTCACGCCTGTAATCCCAGTACTTTGGGAGGCTGAGGTGGGCGGATCACCTGAGGTCAGGAGTTCAAGACCAGCCTGGCCAACATGGCAAAACCCTATTTCTACTAAAAAATACAAAAATTATCCAGGCATGGTGGTGGGTGCCTGTAATTCCAGCTACTCAGGAGGCCGAGGGAGGGAGAATTACTTGAATCTGGGAGGCGGAGGTTGCCGTGAGCTAACATCACGCCACTGCACTCCAGCATGGGCCAAAGAGTGAGACTCAGTCTCAAAAAAAAAAAAAAAGAAAAGAATATATGTATGTATATGTAGTATGTGGTATGTGTATGTAACATATATCCCATGTTCACTTTGAAATGGGGTTTCAGGATTAAAATGAAATGGAATTTGGCTCCTTACATCAAAAAGTGAACTATAAGATGCAGAGACAGTTTGTGCACAGCCTCTATCAGCTGCTGAGACTGGCCTAAGGTGAAGTTGCTTATCAGAAGAGAATGTTTGTAAGGGCGGTCCCCTGTCCAATTAGAGTTGTAGTGATCTGATCTGTAAATCAGCTGACAATTTGCCCGATAGCTCCTATCGTTAAGGAGTGCAGCAAGAGTGTGGTTTTTCTTGTAACTGTAGGAATTTAGAAATTTGCCGTGTCAGCCAGGCCCTGAACCCTCAACCCATAGGTAACTTTTGTTTCCTTAACCTTAGGGTCCGTCTTAGTTGATAAAGGGGGCATCAACTGTGGTCTCTCGGGTCACATCCCCTTTGGAATCAACCCGCACAGCACCACCTCCTACCCCCACTCCACTCCGTGCAGTCACTGCCTCATCCAACTGAGACTACTTTTTCACACTGGACTCCCAGCTCTTCCTGCTTTTGTTGCAACGCCCTGTGCTGGGCTGGGGCTGCAGCTACCCAGCCCTGCCCCTGCCACCTCCCAGTGCATCCTCCTCATGTCACTGGGCTCCAGAATCCTACACCAGATTTCACCAACTCCCTTCACCTTGCTGGGCTCTGGTGTTCCACGCCAGGCTGCCGGCACTGGCACTGCCCACCTCCACCCTGTAGCAGGTGCCTGTTTTCCTCGGCTCCACCTAATGGCTTTTAGATAGGAGGGAAGAAGAACTGAGCCGAGGCCAAGGGCATGACTGGATCAGCTGGGGCTTTTTGTTGCAGGTAACAGAAACCAACGCTGGCTAATGTTAGCAAATCAAAATAATCATTATTGTTATTGAAAGGACATGGGACAACACAAAAGCTTGACAGTCAGCCTCAGGTAGGTCAGGAACCAAGGTGATCTGAGGATGTGGGGGTCCAAGCAGGATTTGGGGGTGCTGCCGTCAGAATGGCTCAGCACAAACCATTGTACTCCCCAGGTCCCTCCACTTAAAACTCAAGACTCAGGCCTGGCATGGTGGCTCACGCCTGTAATTCTGACACTTTGGGAAGCCGAGGCGGGTGGATCATGAGGTCAGAAGTTCGAGACCAGCCTGGCCAATATGGTGAAATCCCATCTCTACAAAAATACAAAAATTAGTCAGGCGTGGCCGCATGTGCCTGTAGTCCCAGCTACTTGGGAGACTGAGGCAAAAGAATCACTTGAACCCGGGAGGCGGAAGTTGCAATGAGCCGAGATCACGCCACTGCACTCCAGCCTGGGTGACAGAGTAAGTGAGATTCTGTCTCAAAAAACAAAAACAAAAACAAAAAACCCCTCAGAACTCCTAGCAGGGGCTGGGCATTAAGTTGAACCCTTTGCCAGGGAGTGGGCACTGGGGTTGACTTCCTACCAGAGCCACGTGAAATAGGAAAGAAGTGGGCCCCTGAGGGAAAAGCGGGGCCTCGTTGCCCACCGAAGGGCAGGCACGCGTGGCTGAAAGCAGACGGTTGGGGACTTGTATTTTTTTCTGAGGGCTGTCATAATACGGAATGAGTTGCTTAAAACACAGAAATGTGGCCAGGTGCGGTGGCTCACACGCATAACCCCAGCACTTTGGGAGGCTGAGGCGGGAGGATCACTTGAGCCCAGGAATTCGAGATCAGCCTGGGCAACATGGCGAAACCCTGTCTCTAAAAAAAAAAAAAAAAAAAATTAGCCATGCTTGGTGGCCTGTGCCTGTAGTCCCACCTACTTGGGAGACTGAGGTGGGAGGATCTTTTGAGTCTGGGAGGTGGAGGTTGCAGTGAGCCAAGCTCACGCCACTGCACCCCAGCCTGGGCAATAGAGCAAAACCCTGTTTCAAAACAAAAACCAGAAATGTATTGTTTCCATTCTGGAGACCAGAAATCGGAAGTCAAGGTGTCAGCACAATGGGCGGTTCCTTCTGAGGGCTGAGGAAGGTCCTCTTCTATGCCTCTGTCCTGCTTCTTGCAGTCTGAGGCCCTCCTTGGCTTGAAGAGGGTGTTCGCCAAATATCTTCATAGAATCTTCCCTCTATGCATGTCTGTCTCCATGTCCTCTTTTCATAATGTCACATGAGGTGCACATGACCTCATTTTACATCTGCAACCACCTTGATATGGAGAGCCTCCAAATCTCATGCTAAATTCTAATACCCAGTGTTGGAGGTGGGGCCAGGTGGGAAGTGATTGGATCATGGGCACGGAGTTCTCACCAATAGTTTAGCACCATCCCCCTTGGTACTATACAGTGAGTGAGTTCTCAAGACATCTGGTTATTTAAAAGTGTGTAGCACCTCCCGCCTCATTCTCTCTTCCTCCTGCTCCTGCCATAAAAGATGTGCCTGCTTCTCCTTTGCCTTCCACCATGATTGTAGGTTTCCCAAGGCTTTCCCAGCCGTGCTTCCTGTTAAGCCTTCAGAACTGTGAACCAATTAAACCTCTTTTCTTTATAAATGACCTAGTCTCGGGTATTTCCTTATAGCCGTGAAAGAATGGACTCAGATGCAACTTATTTTCAAATGAGGCTATATTCTGAGGCAGTAGGGGGGAGGACCAAAACATGAATTTGCGGGACACATGACTCATAATGGTCCTCTTGGGACATCCAGTCCAGTGTCTCCCAGGAAAGACTAAGTCCCATAGAGTACCTTTTCTCACCCCGGGGTATCTCGCTCAGTCTGGAAGAAATCTCACCTGGAGAAATTGGAAAACTCAACTGATTATCTTCCTGTTGAAAAGAAATCCATTGCTTTGGGAATCTCGCCTAAATTCATGGCTACCAGTGATTCCAGCAGCAGAAAAACATCCCCTTTTCCTGCTGAGGAATGCGTGGTCACCTCAGGGCCATCACACATCCCCATGTGGTGCCCACCTGTGCACAGGTGACAGATTTCTACATAGCTGTAGTTGTCATTGTGATCACTAAGATCCAAGATCCTTTTCAAGTGTTCACAAGTTCTTTTTACTATTTTTATTTGCTAAATCAACATGCTAGAAATACAACAGCTATGTAGAAGTCAACAATATTTTGTCCATTAAAAAGGGATCATCTTACTCAAAAAGGAACGGGAACTTCAAGATTTACTATAAGATTACAGTAATCAAGACAGTGTGGGACTGGCAATAGGAGGAATAAATAGATCAATGAATAGCCTAGAGAACCCAGAAACAGATATTTATGAATACAGCCATTTGATTTTTTTTTTATTAAAAAAAAAAATAGAGATGGGGTCTTACTATGTTGCCCAGGCTGGAACAGGAAGATAATCAGTTGAGTTTTCCAAATGAACTCCTGGGCTCAAGGGATCCTCCCACCTCGGCCTCTCAAAGTACTGGGATTACAGGCATGAGCCACTGCACCCCACCACCATTTGATTTTTGACAAATGTAATGCAATCCAACAGGAAAAGGAAAGTCATGAACAAATTGTACTGGATGAACCGGATTTCCATTTGGCAAAAAAAAAAAAAAAATATATATACACACACACACACACACACACACACACACATATATATATATAATCTCAACCTGGGCATTTTGGCTCATATTTGTAATCACAGCACTTTGAGAGGCCGAGTGGAAGGATCACTTGAGGCCAGGAGTTCAAGACCAGCCTTGGTAACATACGGATGCCCCCATCTCTACAAAAGATTTAAAAAAAAAATTAGCTGGGCATAGTGGCATGTGCCTACGGTCTCACCTACTCAGGAGGCTGAGGTAGGAGGATCACTTGAGCCGAGGAGTGTCTCTATTAAAAAAAAAAAATCAATAAATAAAGTCCAAAAAACAGGCCAAAGATTTGAAAAGACACTTCACCAAGGAAGATATGAGTGGTGCATAAGAACATGAAAAACTACTCAATATCTTTAGTTATCTGGGAAACGCAAATTAAAACCACAATGAGATACTGCTACACACCAACCAGAAAGATTAAAATGGAAACGGCCCTCAGCTCCATCTGTGGGTGAGAACGGGGGCAGTCAAAACTTTCACACATTTTTGGTGAATTTTGGGGAAGTGTAATGATGTCTATAAAGTCTTCTGAAATGCATCGAAACATGGATAGTGGGGCAGATTGTATTTTCCAAAAATGACTACGACAACATCTCCCTTCCCACGTGCTCTGGTAAATGTAGCTGTGACACTCCCCTTTCCAGACAGAGAGTCTAATTCCCCTCTCCTTGAATCTAGATGGGCTTGTGACTGCCACCAGTGTTGAGTGGAACGGTCACTCAACTGCCAACAGAGTTGAGTGGAAGTGATGCTGTGTACCTTAGAAGAATGTGCCAGAAAAGTTCCTGACACTTCCATTTTACTCACTGGAACACTTGTGATTGGACCCCTGAACCATCCAGTAAGAAGTCTGACTATCTTGAGGACACCATGAACTCATGACGCCAACTCCATTGAGAAGCCACATGAAATTCCTCCATTTGCTTATCTTAATTTTCAAGTCGTCCTAGCCCAGCCTCCAGCTATTTCTAGATTTCCAAGCAGAGTGTTGAGCTACCATAGTGGTTTCTCTCAGCTCTGTATTATAGAGGAAGAGAAAGAAATATTCAGCTTCAAGTAGAATTTAGAAGTCAGGACCAGGTGGATTCAAAAACTATTTCTCAGCTGGGCACAGTATCTCAAGGATGTCATCCCAGTGCTTTGGCAGGCCAAGGCGGGTGGATTGCTTGAGCCCAGGCATTTGAGACCAGTTTGGGCAACATAGCTACAAAAAATAAAAATAGAATTTTAAAAAATGTTCTTTACAATAATTTTTTTAAAAAGTTAGTCAGGCATGGTGACATGCACTTGTAGTCCCAGCTACTCAGGAGGCTGAGACAGGAGGATTGCTTAAGCTCAGAAGGTTGAGGCTGCAATGAACTATGATTGCACCACTACACTCCAGCCTGGGTTACATAGTGGGACCCTGTCTCAAAAAACAAAACAAAAAACTATTTCTCATTCTAGGTTTCTCCCAGTGGAAGATTCAAAAAGGGCAAAGATCAGACCCAGGTCACTGTTAGGAAAGCAGCTCAGGGTAAGGGTAAAACCAAGTGCCCCACTGTAAAATTCTTCTTTAAGATATGAAATAATTTTATGGTGGTGCCTTGTAGACCCTTTCAACCAGACAAAAAGCTTCTTAAGGAAACTAACAGCATACTTTGTAGATCCTCTGTGTTAAACAACAGAACTTCTAAGAATTTTTTTTTTTTTTTTTTTTTTGAGACAAAGTTTTGCTCTGTCTCTCAGGCTGGAGTGCAGTGGCGGGATCTCAGCTCACTGCAACCTCTGCCTCCCAGGTTCAAGCGATTCTCCTGCCTCAGCCTCCTCAGTAACTGGGATGACAGGCATCTGCCACCATGCCCGGCTAATTCTTTGTATTTTTAGTAGAGATGGGGTTTCACCACGTTGGCCAGGTTGGTCTCGAACTCCTGACCTCAGGTGATCCACCCACCTCAGCCTCCCAAAGTGCTGGATTACAAGTATGAGTCACTGCACCCGGCTGATTTCTAGGAATCTTAAGGGCATTGTCCCACAGCAAATTCATGGGGAACTCAAAAGAGAGAAAGGCTTATTTTAGTTTTTGGGGTTTTTTTTTTGAGACAGAGTTTCACTCTGTTGCCCAAGGCTGGAGTGTGGTGGTGTAATCTCAGCTCGCTGCAAACTCTGCCTCCTAGGTTCAAGTAATTCTCCTACTTCAGCCTCCCAAGTAGCTGCGATTACAGGCACACACCACCACACCCTGCTAATTTTTGTAGTTTTAGTGCAGACGGGGTTTCACCTTGTTGCTCAACCTCAGGTAATCTGCCCACCTTGGCCTCCCCGTGTGCTGGGATTACAAGCGTGAGCTACCTCGCCGGGACAGAAAAGGCTTATTTTGAAGAGGTTTATTGGCTCACATCTACAATGGCTCACATCCGTAGTCCCAGCACTTTGGGAGGTCAAAGTGGGAAAGTTGCTTGAGGCCAGGTGTTCAAAACCTGGCAACATAGCGAGACCCCTGTCTCTGCAAAATAAAAACAAAATTAGATGGGTGTGGTGGTGCATGTGTGTAGTCTCAGCTATTCAGGAGGCTGAGGTGGGAGGATCACTGGAGCAGGAACTGCAGGCTCAAATGAGCTATGATGGCGCCACTGCACTTAACCTGGGCAGCAGAGCAAGATTCTGTCTCTAAAAAACAAGAGCCAACAACAATAATAAAAATAAATTTGGACTCTGAGCCCGAGCCTGATGATTTCATGGAATTAGATTTTGTGCGTATTGCAGAAGCACTGTTGTGACCAAAGAGATAAATGTGGTATCTCCAAAGATGGCCCCAACAGTTCCTGTGCCACAGATCTACAAAATGACCCTCCCACATCACCAGCAAGAGGTAGAACCTAATCCTCCCCTATTTGAATCTATGGCTGCTTTGACCAACAGGAAGCAATGATATGTAACTTGCAAGGCTGGGTTATAAAGGCACTGCAACTTCTGCCTCGTTTGCCAGAACACACTCTCGGAGCTCTGAGCCGCCGTGGGAGAAGTTCAGCTACCCTGAGGCTACCACGCTGGGAGGTAGTCTGAGCTTCATGATGAGATCACAGGCAACAGTGCTGGCAACTCCCAGACATGTGCGTGAAGCTGCCTCAGGACCATTCCAGCCCGCAGGCATCAAGTCCTCCCAGCTGAGACCCCAGACATCCTACAGCAGCAACAAGCCAATCTGTCTGAATTCCTGACTCATGGAATCCATGAACATGATAAAAATGGCTGTTTTTTCAAGTCACTAAGTTTTGAGGAATTTGTTACATAACAGTTGTAACCAGAACAGACGGATTGATATATGGATAGAGGAAAAGAAAGATAGATGGACAGATATGTGATAAAGCAAATAGAGTAAAAATGTTAATGCAGAAGCTAGGTGGAATGTGCGTGGGTATTCACTGTACGAGTCTTTCCATTTTTCTGCATGTTTAAAAATAGTTTACCATAAAAATTGGTAGGAAGGAAGAATGGAAACTGAAACTAGCTAGCATTGATTATGTATTACCATGTGCTGGGTCCTGTCAGGCACTTTCACATTCACTATTGCATTTCATCTTCTCAACAACCCCACAGGTTGGTGCCATTTTCTTCAATTTACAGATGAAAAAACTGAAGCACAGAGAGGTTAAGTCACTAACATAACGAAAAAATGGTAGTAAAGGGTCGAGACAAGATTCCAACTTGGGTATGTGTGATTCCATCACCTCTGCTGTTAACTCTTTCAAGTCTAATCTAAAGCATCCAGCATCCCTGTTCACCCTCCATCCATTTCTTTGATAGAAAGTTAAAACAACAGGCTGGGAGTGGTGGTTCACACCTGTAATCCCAACACTTGGGGAGGTCAAGGCAGGAGGATGGCTTGATCCCAGGAGTTGGAGACCAGCCTGGGCAAAATAGTGTGACCTCCCTTCTGGGCCTCTAAAGTACCTGGGACTACGGATGTGTACTACCATGCCCGGTGCACCTCTAGTACCAGGTACTTGGGAGGCCGAGAAAGGAGGATTGTTTGAGCCCAGGAGTTGGAGGCTACAAAGAGCAATGATCGTGCCATCTCACTCCAGCCTGGGTGACAGAGTAAGATCCTGTCTCAAAAAAAAAAAAAGTTAAAACAACGAATGGCTTCTAACGACTCCTTAATTTTGACACTTCTCCAGTATTATATTGTATTTTTATAGGAGGAAAAATAAAGTTCTGATTTAAGGTGTCTTCCTTCTGGGATGCGGCTGTCTCCTTCCCAGCATTCTTAGCCGCTGGTGCTAAAGAAAATCTCCCAGGTGCTAGGAAAATCTTTCCCCAGTGCGGGGCTCCAAAAGTGGCAAAAAGTCATATTTACAGTCTCCTTTTGCTCTCACTGCAGTCTGGAGGCGGGGCAGGCTCTTTTCAGGAATGAGAACACTGCGAGGCTCAGAGACTAAAAAAATGGACCAAGGTCACACAGGATTAAGGGGCAGGACGGTCTCGAACTCATGTCTGCTGGTGCTAGCTCAGCGCGCTCTGCTCGCGGTGCTCTTAACTGGTCTCCAGGCTGCTTTCCATCTAAACCACGCCTGGAGATTAAAGCTGCACTTGTTCTCCAGTGCCCGCGGTTTCTGCGGGTGTCTTCCGGCCACTGTACTTCCAGATCAGCATTCCTCTGATGACTCAATCCCGCAGAGCTTCCGCGCCCATCGTGGGCTCAGGCTTTCCGTTTTCGCCGGGGGCCGGGAAGGTGTCTGAGTGTCTCATCCATGTTTCCCGGTGGCCCTGGGGAGGCCGTGTGCGGAGACCTGGGGTGCCCATCTTCCCAGAAGCTATGGGCTTCTAGTCTGCGTCTTGGAGGCCCGGACAGGACGCGGCGCCTGTCCTGTGCGGTCGGCAGGGCTGCAGCCCAGAAAAAGCTGGGGTGGCCTTCCTCCTGCTCTGGCCCCTACCAGGGCGGAACTGGAGACCCCGCGCGCGCCGGCTGCCGCGAGGGCCCAGCTGCTCACCCCAGGCTCCGGGCGTGTTCTTGCAACTCCCAACCCCGCGCGTACGCAGCAGCTCGGATCTGGGCTGGCCGGGCCAGACCCTTCTTTAGAGACTTTGGGCAAAGGCTGGGGCCCGCCGCCACCCAGAGCCAAGCACCCCATCTGGAGGTTGAAACGGCGGCCCACAGAGGTGGTGGCACCGGACCGAGGCCGTGCAGCATGGGGGTGGCAGGGCCGCGACCCAACTGCCTCCACCCCGGGGCCCACGCCAGCGATGGGGAGCTGGAGCGCGCCGTCTGGCTTCCCCGAGGGCTTTTCCCACAGAGCCGCGGCCCAAGGTTCTTGCCTCCGCCTGGGGTCTTCTGAGCACCCAGCTCTAGAAAGCTCTGCAGGGCTTCCTGGGGGGAGGGAGAGGCAGCTGCACCGCGGCTGCTGATGGCCAGAGCCCGAGGGTCGGGTTTCTTGGCAACGGGTCCCAGACTCAGATTGCGCCCCTCCCCCACCGAGGCTCTGCGGAGTCACAGTCCGGGGACCGCAGGGCGAGCTCAGGTGTGGCCTAGGGGGCGCGTCCTGTGGGCGGGGCAGGCGTGGGCGGGGTGACCCGGGGCTGCCCCAGCTGCCTGCCCGCGATTCCCGAACACTGGCGGGGCTGCGCTGGGGTGGGGTGGGAGAACAGTGGGGTGGCGGGGGGCGGGGAGGGCCCGAGGCAGGGGCGACAAGTCTGTTTCCGCCCAGCCTCCGCCTGATCCGGCTGAAACGAGTCTTTCCGGTGGGACAGCCCAGGCCGGCCGGCCCCGCCCGGCCTCCCGGAACCGGCCCGGAGACGCGCAAGACCCCGCCCAGGCCGAAGGCGAGCTCCGGGGCCTGGCCGATGGTGGAGTAGCTGCCGAGGCGGGCGAGCCCGAGTCCCGGGTTCCAGCTTGCGCTGCCAGACTCCTGGCGCTTTTCGCCCCCGACCCCCTCTCCGATCCGGTGGGTCCCAAGGGACACCCTGGCAGAGGGTTTTGGAAAAGCTTCTTGGGTGATTCTGAGAATCACGGTCCAGCACTACTTCATTACACTTGGGGAAACTGAGGCACTGCCCCAAGGCCGCACCGCGAGTTAGCAAAGTGCAAAACCTGCGAGGAGGGGCCTGGCGGAGGCCGTGATTTTCCCAGGCCTGAGTCCTGGGGGGTCTAGGATAGACCAGAGGGGCCGGGGATTCAGGAAGGCCTGGGCGCCTGCTGCCCCGACAGCTCCGCGGGGTGAGCCCAGTCGGGGCGCCGCAAAGGTCCGCAGCCTCGCGAAAATCAACGGGGAAGACGCCTTTCTTTCCTCAATCCGGGAGTAGAGATTCCGTGTAACCTCTGCAGTCAGCAGGACAGGAAGCGCTCTCGGTCCCAGGCTGGCGCCAGCAGGGACCCGAGGGAGTGTTCACGGGAGCCAGGTATTGGAAGCGAAGCATCTTTCATTTCCTCTGCAGTGAGGTCTCTGATCGCCCGAGTCTGGTTTTTCAAAATCACATCATGTGAAGACCCCAAGGGGAGGTACCCGGGAGGATTCCTTTATATGCTCAACCTTGACTCAGACTTGCAATCGGCATTTGATCAAGAAACATGGTCAGTTCTCCAAACGCAAAATCAATCGCCGATTTTACTTTTTTACTTGGCATTTCCTTGGGATATTCTCGATCCTGGGAAGGAAAGATGATGAACTATTGTCTTCAATTCTGTCCTGCTGAGCATCCTTCCTGGATTCAGGATTTCCTGGAGCCAGACCTTAGTAGCTTCAGGTTTATGGCTTTCTGAAAACATAATTTTGATGAATTTTAATCTATTCCTCAAGTTAGAAAATCCCTTAATTACAGGAGAAAACATTTTCAAAGAGAAAGGCCAGACCTTTAGAGCAGGCCCTGGAGCCGTGCTGCTTTGAGAAAATCTCTGGGTAGGCAGGGCCTCTGCTTCAGTTGACTGGCCGGGAGAACCAGGCAAGAATATGTTTCCCACAGCTGTCAGGCCCACCTCTTCCAGTCAGTTCTTGGCTAGAAAATAAAGAATAAATAGTGGCTCATGCCTGTAACCTCAGCACTCTGGGAGGCCGAGATGGGTGGATCACCTGAGGTCAGGAGTTCGAGACCAGCATGGCCAACATGGTGAAACTCTGTCTCTACTAAAAATACAAAAAATTATCTGGGCGTGGTGGAATGTGCCTGTATTTCCAGCTACACAGGAGACTAAGTCAGGAGAATCGCTTGAACCCTGGAGGTGGAGATTGTAGTGAGCCGACATCACGCCATTGCACTCCAGCCTGGGCTACAACAGCAAAACTCTATCTCCAAAAAAAAAAAAAAAAAAAGAAGAAGGTTTGCTTAAAGTTGCTCAGGCTCCTGCAGAGGACTGTAAGGAGAGAAAGCATTGTCTTGGTTACAATTCTGTTAAAATTGGGCTTTGGTGGCCACACGGTAATCTGAGGGGGGTATTTCTCCTAAAGTATTTCCAGCTATTAAGTGAGGAAGAATCAATAGAATGTCACCATTTTGCATCCCTGATGAATGAATGGATGTAGGCACGATTAGCGGTGGCTGCTGACATCAGAAAAAGAGACCACTCCATTTCCCCACATTATGTGCCTTGAAATAAACTCAGCACAAACTATGAAGTGGTCTAGACATCTCTTGGGGCCCCACTGAACCCCCATGATTGATCAGATTCAGGTTTGATATATGGAGCTCTGGGGGATCCCAAGAGGTGCCTACACCACTGAGATCAACCACAGTGGTCCCCCTTACCCACCGTCTTGCTTTTCTTGATTTCAGTTAACCAAGTCAACCACAGTCTAAAAATAGTAAATGGAAAATTGCAGGAAAAAAAAATTGTAAGTTTTAAATTTTGTGCCATTCTGAGTAGCACAATGAAATCTCATGCTGGCCCGCTCTGTCCCACTGATAGAGGAGTTAAGAAGAAATGACTTAGGCAGATAGTGAGGGTCAAGGAAGTCCTTGGTAAGGTTTTCCTTTTAATGGAAAGCAGCCCCCAAATCATATTCTTTTCTAACAAAGAGCAGCCTGTAAAATCGAGCTGCAGACATAGACAGGCAAGCTAGAAGCTTGCACAGGTGAATGCCAGCAGCTGTGCCAATAGGAAAAGGCTACCTGGGACTAGACATGTTCAAAAAGGTGGCTCAATATTCCCTTCTCTTTGCCAGACATGTGTACAGTAAGCAGCAGGCAATATGGCCCCGGCCAAGCAAAGACTCCATTTACATAATAAGATTAGGGTGGGGTAGGCTGGACAAGGTGGCTCAAGCCTATAATCCCAGCACTTTGGGAAGCCAAGGGCCAGGGGAGGGGTGTCACTTGCGGTCAGGAGTTCAAGACAAGCTTGGCCAACATGGTTAAACCCTGTCTCTGTTAAAAATACAAAAATTAGCCAGGCATAGTGGTGGTTGCCTGTAATCCCAGCTACTTGGGAAGCTGAGGCAGGAGAATCGCTTGAACCCAGGAGGTGGAGGTTGCAGTGAGCCAAGACTGTGCCACTATGCTCCAGCCTGGGCAACATAGCAAGACTCTGTTTAAAAAAAAAAAAAAAAGATTAAGGTGGGGTAGCTGGCTTCCCTGCGAGTTATGTAAACGTCACATGTAGTCCAACCAATCTTTGGGCCCGATGTAAATCAGACACCGCCTCCTCAAGCCTGTCTGTGAAATCCAGTGCACTCCTCAAGGGCTGGAATTCCTACTTGGGCCCCCCGCCGCCCGTCTCTTGTGGGCGAGAATTCTCTTTTCTCTTTCTTTTGCCTATTAAACCTCCGCTCTTAACCTCATTCCACGTATGTCTGGGTCCTTGATTTCCTTGGCATGAGGCAATGAACCTCAGGTATTTACCCCAGACAACGAAGCCACTTCACCACCCTGATGCGATCATCCCCTTGTGTATCCACACTGTCCATGCCACCTGCCCATTAGTCACTCAATACCCGTCTGGGTTACTACATCCACATTCACGTAACTCTTATTACAGTACATTGTTGTAATTGTTCTATTTCATTATTAGTTATTGCTGTTAATCTCTTGCTGTGCCTAGTTATTATTGTTAATCTCTTACTGTGCCTAGTTTCTAAACTTTATCATATATATTATATATGATACATATATACATATATATATATGAAGAAACATACTCTACAGTATGTAGGGTTTGCTATTGTCCATGATTTCAGGCAGTCACCGGGGGTCTTGAAATGTATCCTGGAGGATAAGGGGGGACTCTTGTACTAATTTACATGAAATGAAAACTACAGGGGAACATGTTAAACAGCACTATGGGGACATAATCAAAACAATCCAGCTCTTGTAAAACCGCAGGATAAACGACCCAGTTCTTCAATAATGAATTGCAAGGAAAATAATCACATTTAGATTCTGAGTCAAACAAATGATAAAAAGAAAAAAAAAAAACCCTAACGTTTTTAGGACACTTGTGAATTTCAATACTGATGGGATTATTTGATATTTTAAAAGTCTTCTTAAATTTTTTAGAAATGGTAATATTACGGTGGTATTTTTAAAGTTATCTTTTGAAAATACAGGCTAAAATATTTAGAGGGAATGATAGCATATCTGGGATTTATGTGTAATTAGTTTTATATGGGAAAAGGGAAGTGAGTGAAGGTATAGATGGGAAAATGATGGGGCATTAGTAATGGTTACATGGTCGGTCACTCTGTTATTCTCTCTATTTCATATCATGTTTAAATTGTTTTTTCAGAGTATTCTGAAACTTGTGAACCGGTATTGGAGTCTGGCTGAATTGCCCGGGCTGGGGCTCAGGACAATGGAGACTCAGTGCACTTTGCAGATACCCCTTCTCACGTGTCCCTTCGGCAAATGATACTGAGGACCTTTTGTTTTCTTGAGCTCCTGAAATGATGGAGCTCACACTTGAGATTAGGAAATAATGAAGAAGGCCAGGTGCTACGACTCAAGCCTGTAATCCCAGCACTTTGGGAGGCCGAGACGGGCGGATCACGAGGTCAGGAGATCGAGACCATCCTGGCTAACCCGGTGAAACCCCGTCTCTACTAAAAAATACAAAAAACTAGCCGGGCGAGGCGGCGGGCGCCTGTAGTCCCAGCTACTCGGGAGGCTGAGGCAGGAGAATGGCGTGAACCCGGGAGGCGGAGCTTGCAGTGAGCTGAGATCCGGCCACTGCACTCCAGCCTGGGCGACAGAGTGAGACTCCGTCTCAAAAAAAAAAAAAAAAGAATCAATATTTGATATGAGGACTAGCAGGTGAAAAGGAGTTTTTAGCATGGTGTCTATTCATCTGTAACATAAGGTGGTTAAAGTTAGACTATATCTACAAGTAGTCCTAACGATTCTGTGATTATAGCCTAGCTGTTTTCTTCTGTATGTCTCTCCGAGGAGTTGAGAGAACCAGCCCCCACACCATGTACTTCCTGTCATCGTCCCTGATTTTATTAGCTGAAGCAATCTGACTTGAGTGCCTGGTCTTGAATCTCCCACTTGTGTTCGGAGACCCAAATATTGTCATACAAGTCCATGGTCTTTTTCAAGGATGGTCTCTCGGGCTCACAGATTCATCTCTGCTCATTCAGTTCCCAAGGCATTTCACTAAACAGCCTTACCTATACTTTTGCTGGTGGCTATGCACAGCCTTGGTAATAAAACCTACTTATGCTTCAAAATGTGAGTGCCTGCAGCAGATGCCCTCGGTCTTCCCAGCTGTTCTTGTCCAGCATGCAGCCTGGCCTTCAGGTTAACTAGTTCATCCTGATACTCTGCCAGAATGTGTCGAACTTTGTGCTTTGAAGGCTCTTTTCCCTATGTGGCATGAACAACCTGCTAAGGTCAAGCTTGCAACAGCTGTAGTTATTTGATAAGTGGCTGGCTGTTATCACCTCTCCACTCTGTTGTGCAAAATTGTTTGTGTGTGTTCTGCTTATTCTTTTCATCTTCTCAGGGTTGTTTTTTATTTTTATTTTTCTTTGAGACAGAATCCCACTCTGTCACCCAGGTGTTGGAGTGCAGTGACACGACCTCGGCTCACTGCAACCTCCACCTCCCAGGTTCAAGCGATTCTGTTGCCTCAGCTTCCCAAGTAGCTGGGATTAGAGGCATGTGCCACCATGCCGGGCTAATTTTTTTTTGTATTTTTAGTAGAGACAGTTTTGTTGGCCCGGCTGATCTCAAACTCCTGACTTCAGGTGATCCCCTTGTCTCAACCTCCCAAAGTGCTGGGATTATAGGCGTGAACCACCGCACCCGGCCCATCTTCTCAGTTTTTGTGGATGTGTGTACTTTAAAAGGACAATTTCTGAAACTTTTGGATAAGTAAGATGAGAATCTTTAAATATGATTGCTATATGTTTATTGAATGGGTTTACCTGAGACATAACAGAGAGGCAAACACAGTGTCTTCTTAGGGACCTAGCAAGCATATTACAAGATGACCCAGAGCCTGACAGAAGGCTGAGAAGGCTAGAAGCATCCCTAATTCTTGCTGCTATAAACCAAAGGTATACTTCACTACGAGAAAAAGTACTGGAAAGTTAACTGGAATGTATTGTATGTTTCCAGTGACTGCTCAAACGCTTCTTATACTAATTTAATTAGAATAATTTACCTTAACAGAGAACTATAATTTTCTACTCTTTCCAACCAGTTTTACCAACTTATACTTTTTAAACCCACCCAGATGGAATTTTTGACTTCAAAGCCAGTACCCTAAATCTTAATTTTTGTGCTAACCATCGTTATAGGTGAGGAATTATGCTAAAGGAACAGTTGAGAGCTCTTCTTCTGGCTCTGGAACGCCAGTCTGGATCAAATGAAACTTCCCACCTTAAACAACTGGAACAGTTAGATAATTTTAAAAATCTGTTTTAAAATATCAGAAACTGGCCAGACATGGTGGCTCATGCCTATAATCCCAACACTTTGGGAGGCCAAGAGGGGTGGATCACTTGAGTCCAGGAGTTCGACACCAGCCTGGGCAACATGCTGAAACCCCATCTCTACTAAAAATACAAAAATTAGCTAGACCTGGTGACATGCACCTGTAGTCCCAGCTACTTGGGAGGCTTAGGCAGGAGAATCGCTTGAAACCAGGAGGCAGAGGTTACAGTGAACCGAGATAGTGCTACTACACCCCAGCCTGGGCAACAGAATGAGACCCTGCCACAAAAAAAAAAAAAAAAAAAAAAAAAAATCAGAGCTACCCAGTGAGGACTTGAGGAGGGAAGATCCTAGAGAAAGGGAAGTGCCTAGAAAGATAAGCCTAACATTTGGCACTGTTCTTCTCCTCCAGGCATTTGCTTCTAGGAGCAGTGATTTAAAGGCTAGGAAGCTGGCAGTCTCAGAAAGGCTCTGGTAATACCCTAGGCTTTTGGTTAGAGCCTCTGATCAACTCTCAAAAAGATGCAGCCTTTATTCAAATCAGATTAAGATGCTCTGCCTCTATACTAACTGTTTGACAAAAGCAAAATAAACTCTTTGGAGAAAGATACCATCATCTACAGCATCACATTGGTTCTACAATTTTTCATACAAAACATGCAGCATTTGTTCAAAATATATGAGACATATCAGAAGACAAGACCAAATGACTCAAAACCAAGAGAATAAATAGAAAATAGGCTTGGCATGGTGGCTTACACTTATAATCCCAATACTTTGAGATGGGAGGTGGGAGGATCACTAGAGGCCAGGAGTTTGAGACCAGCCTGGGCAACACAGTGAGACACCATCTCTACAGAAAATTAAAAAAAAATTAGTGTGTGGTGCACACCTGTAGTTTGGGTGTGCAACTTGGGAAGCTGAGGTGGGAGGATCACTTGGGCCTGGGGGATGGAGGCTGCAGTGAGCTGTCATTGCACCACTGCACTCCAGCCTAGGCAACAAAGTGAGACCTTGAAAAAAAAAAAGAAAGAAAAACAAAGAAATAAAGAAAAATGAAGGAAGGAAGGAAGGAAGGAAGAAAGAAAGAAAGAAAGAAAGAAAGAAAGAAAGAAAGAAAGAAAGAAAGAAAGAAAGAAAGAAAAAGAAAGAAAGAGAAAGAAAGAAAGAAAGAAAGAAAGAAAGAAAGAAAGAAAGAAAGAAAGAAAGAAAAAGAAAATAGCAACTGACCCACAGGAAATGTAGTTATTGGAGGTATCAGATGCAAACTTTAGAATAACCTCTGATTGATAATTCAAGGAGACAAAAGACAAAGTGGAGAATTTCAATTGAGAATGGAAACATATAAAAAAGAATCAATGGAATTTCTATAACCAAAAAATATAATTGAAATGAAGAACACATTAGATGAGTTTAAAGCAGATTAGACACAGATGAAGAGATAATTAGTGATTTGGAAGATACATCAGAAGAAACTATTTGGACTGAAAACAAAGAAACAAAAGTATGGAAAATAGAGAAATGGTATATCACATATTGAACATAATACTATCGTAAGTGTAATTGAAGTCCCAGAAGAAGAGGAAAAGGAGAGAGAGAATAAAACAGAAGCAATATTTGAATAGATAATGGCCAGGAATTCCCCAAAATTGATGAAAGACATGAATCACAGATCCAAGAAGCCCTGTAGTATTGTTGTATTATGAATACAGAGAAAATCATTCATAGGCACATTACAGAAAAACTACTGAAAACAAAATAATAAGAGATACTCTTAAATGCATCCAACTAAAAGGACAGATTACCTTTACTGGAACTACAATAAGACTGACAGCTAACTTTTCAACAGAAACCATGGAAGCCAGAAGCCAGTGGAATGACATTTTAGTGCTGAAAGGTCAATCTAGAATTCTATAACCAGTAAAAATACTTATTAAGAATGCAAGTCAAAAGAGGGTATTTTTAAATGGACAAAAATGAGAGCACTTGTCACTAGTAACTGTGCACTAAAAGAAGTACTAAAGGAAATATTTCAGGCAGAAAGAAAATGACCGATGGAACTTTAGAAATGCAGGAAGGAATAGAAGGCAGTATACAGCAGAGAGGGTAAAGGGATAAATCTTAATGAAGATTGACAAAAATAATAATGGTTTTTCTGGTTTTATTTTTAACAAAATGTCCAAAAGAATTTTTTTTTTTTTTTTTTTTGAGGTGGAGTCTTGCTCTGTCACCCAGGCTGGAGTGCAGTGGGACTACAGGTGTGCCCACCAAGTCTGGCTGGAGTAGCTGGGACTATAGGCATCCCCATCACATCTGGGTAATTTCTGTATTTTCAGTAGAGACAGGGTTTTACCATGTTGGCCAGGCTGGTTTCCAACTCCTGACATCAAGTGATCCACCCACCTTGGCCTCCCAAAGTGCTGGGATTGCAGGTGTGAGCTGCCGTGCCTGGCCTGTATGTAAGAATTAAAACACATTACAATAGAACAAAAAGTGGGAGGGAGTGAATAGAGGGTTATAAGCTATGTTAAGGTCCTTGCATTTTTGACCAAATGGTAAAAATTACTCGTTAATTTTAGATTTTAATAAGTTAAGGATGAATCTTGTGATCTTAGTTTTCTTGGGCTGCATTAACAAAATACCACAGACTGGGTGGCTTAAACAAAAGAAATTTACTTTTCACAATTCTAGAGGCTGGAAAGTCCAAGATGTGAATCCCAGCAAGATCAGATTCTGGGAAGGGCTCTTATTCTGACTTGCAGATGTCCACCTCCTTGCTGTGTCCTCACGTGGCAGAGAGAGGGGAGGTGAAGGTGGGACAGAGTGTGCTCTCTGGAGCCCCTTCTTATAAGGACACTAATCCTATTGGACCAGGGCCCTACCCTTATGACCTCATTTAACTTTAATGACGTCCATAAAGGCCTTATCTCCAAATATAGTCACACTGGGGATTAGGCCTTCACATATGAATTTTGGGGGAATGCAGTCCAGTCCATAGCATAACTATAACATAACTACTAAAGGAATGGTTAAAAAAAATTTTATATATATATATATATATATATATATATATATATACACAAACACACACACATATATACATACATATATATATATCACTAACAAGCTAAAAGAGTGGGAAATGATATTAAAAAAGTTTTTCTTTCTTTTTCTTTCCTTCCTTCCTTCCTGCCTTCCTTCCTTCCTTCCCTCCCTCCCTCCCTCTCTTCCTCCTTCCCTTCCTTCCTTCCTTCCTTTTTTTTTGATGGAGTTTTCACTCTTGTCACCCAGGCTGGAGTGTGATGGCACAATCTCAGCTCACTGCAATCTCCGCCTCCCAGGATCAAGCAATTCTCCTACCTCAGCCTCCCAAGTAGCTGGGATTACAGGCATGCACTGCCACTCTTGGCTATTTTTTTTTTTTTTTTTAATTTAGTAGAGACAGGGTTTCACCATGTTGGTCAGGCTGGTCTCAAACTCGTGACCTCAGGTGATCCACCCACCTCAGTCTCCCAAAATGCAGGGATTACAGGCATGAGCCACTGCGCCTGGCCAAAAAATGTTTTTCTTCACCTCCTTGTTCTTCACCTTTTTGCAAAAAAAAGAAAGAGAACAAAAGGAACATAAAATAAATGAGACAAATAGAAAAAGAAGTAGAAACACTGTAGATTTAAATTCAAATGTATAAGTAATTAGATGAAATGTAAATAGACTAAATACTGCTATCAAACTACAAAAATTGTCATACTGCATAAATGACCAAAATCCAACTACATGTTGAGACACACCTTAAGCATAAGAACAAGAAAAGCAGAAAGCACAAAGATGGGCTGGGCGCGATGGCTCACGCCTGTAATCCCAGTATTTTGGAAGACTGAGGTGGGCAGATTACTTGAGGTCAGAAGTTTGAGACCAGCCTGGCCAACATGGTGAAACCCCATCTCTACTAAAAATACAAAAATTAGCCAGGCATAGTGGCACATGCCTGTAATTCCTGCTTGGGAGGCTGAGACAGGAGACTCGCTTGAACCCGGGAGGTGGAGTTTGCAGTGAGCCGAGATCACACCACAGCACTCCAGCCTGGGCAACAGTGTCTCAGTCCCTCTCAAAAAAAAAAAAAAAAAAAAAAAAGTACAAAGACGGAAAAAGATCTACCATGCCAACAATGACAAAAATAGTTGAGCAGCAGAAGGATGGATCTTTCTAATGTGACCACATGAATTGGCCACTATCAGTGGCGGTTAGTAGAAATGTGTTCTTCTGATGTGCATTACATCAGATCAGCTAGGTCCTGGATACTTGTGAAGCTACTCATTTTCATATAGCAGCTCAAAGACAGGGTCACACTCTCTCTTGTCCATACTCACAGAAGCTGGTGGAGTTCACAGCTCCAGAGAGAGGCAGACCTGTACAGAGAGGACTCCAAATCAATGAGCATGCGCTGTCCCCAAGACCCAGGAACCTGACCACCGAGCGACCTGCCCTTCCTGGAGAGTCTGTTTGCTCCTTCCTGTTGGCCTCCCTCAAATATGTATTGGGCACCTATTCTGTGCCAGGCGTTGTTTGAGGCACAATGGGTTCTATGCTGAAGAAGACAAAACCATGGAGCTCACCTTTTGGTGCTGGTGACATTTCAGCCAGCTCTAAAACTGTGAAAAGGTATCTACGGAGGAATAGAAAACAGTCAGGCATTTCTGGTGAGCGAGCCACAGATGCAGAAGGGCAGAGTGTGTGCACAGCATTGCAGTGGGGCGCTGGGAGTGGGTGCAGAAGGGCAGGGCGTGTGCATCACATTGTAGTGGGAGCCGGGAGTGGCTGTAGAAGGGCAGGGCATGTGCATCACATTGCAGTGGGGAGCTGGGAGTGGATACAGAAGGGCAGGGCGTGTGCACCGCATTGCAGTGGGGGTGCCAGGAGTGGAGGCAGAAGGGCAGGGTGTGTGCATGCATTGCAGTGGGGCACTGAGAGTGGAGGCAGAAGGGCAGGGCGTGTGCATTGCATTGCAGTGGGGAGACGGGAGTGGATGCAGAAGGGCAGAGCGTGTGCACGCATTGCAGTGGGGCACTGAGAGTGGAGGCAGAAGGGCAGGGCGTGTGCATTGCATTGCAGTGGGGAGACGGGAGTGGATGCAGAAGGGCAGAGCCTGTGCATGGCATTGCAGTGGAGCGCTGGGAGTG
The DNA here is from genome assembly GCF_043159975.1 of Macaca nemestrina. Taxonomy (NCBI): domain Eukaryota; kingdom Metazoa; phylum Chordata; class Mammalia; order Primates; family Cercopithecidae; genus Macaca; species Macaca nemestrina. Next base: position 43,314,452 of record NC_092144.1, on the reverse strand, counting down.
GATGCAGAGGCAAGGACAGTTCATTGGGCCTGGTTCAGGAATTGGCCAGGGAGTGACAATCATCTGTGACACCAGAATCTGTTGTCTGGAAGATCAGGGGTGCCCCCCGCCAAGGCTTCTCTTCCTCTTCAGCAGCCAGCCTTTCCCTTGAATACCCCTCTATCCCCTCTCAGCTGCCGAAGCTTCCTGCGTGAGAACCTCAGTGTGGTATCCCTTTTCCAGACACCTTTCCCTGGGAGTTGGCTGCACCTGGACCATGTCACCTGTGGGTATTTGGAGAGGATCCATCTTTAGTTTCACAGCCCATTTGGCTTGAATCATGAATCAAATAACATTCGAGAATAAGACTCTTTGCTTAGCATTGAGAAACGAACTTGTACTACTGCCTCTCCCCTCTCAGGGCAGGAGTCTTTGAGAGGCTCTGGACAGCCTCATTTTCTTCCTGATTAAAAAACTTACTGCAGAGGCTGGGGCCAGTGGCTCGCACCTATAATCCCAGCACTTTGGGGGGCTGAGGTGAGAGGATCATTTGAACCCAGGAGTTCAACAGCCTGGGCAACACAGCAAGACATCATATCTATTTAAAAAAAGAAAAAAGAGGCTGGGCACGGTGGCTCATGCCAGTAATCCCAGCACTTTGAGAGGCCAAGGTGGGCGGATTGCCTGAAGTAAGGAGTTTGAGACCAGCCTGGCCAACATGGTGAAACCCCATTTCTATTAAAAATATAAAAATTAGCTGGGTGCAGTGGCGGGTGCCTGTAATCCCAGCTACTCGGGAGGCTGAAGCATGAGAATCACTTGAACCCGGGAGGCAGAGGTTGCAGTGAGCCAAGATCACACCACTGTACTCCAACCTGGGTGACAAAGCGAGACTCTGTTAGAGAAGAGAAGAGAAGAAAAGAGAAGAGAAGAGAAGAGAAGAGAAGAGAAGAGAAGAGAAGAGAAGAGAAGAGAAGAGAAGAGAACTTCCTGCAGAAGGCCGGCAAACCCCTGAGAGCAAAACCATCATCACATCTTACCTTAGTCAAAAGAGACCTTTTTGTCCAGAGAAATGTTGTTTTGTTGTAGTTGTTTTGAAGTTATGATGTTTGACTCAGAAGAGAAATCTGAGACATGACTCTCACTAATGGAGTAATCTTAGCACACTGGGAGAGAACGCAGGTAATTCTGCAGAGACTGTTAAATAGATGCCTTCATCATTAAAGTTTTCAGATGATAAACCCCTTGCTCATAGAGGAAAAATATGATTTTCATGTAATTATAAAGTAGTAGTACCCCTACAACTGGATGGCTGAAACTCTGTTTTCCTTTGAATAACTGCTTAACCGTTGAAAATGAGAGGGGGGACTCTACTAAACAGTTCACAAGTGTCTTAACTCTGGGAATCTTTGTAACATCAAGAGTTCGGTGTCATTATTATCTCCATCTGCAGATTCATTTAATAAGCTACGTCAACTGTTACCATTCTCTTCCAGGCCCTTATTTAAAGCACTTGACACAGTAACATCTTGTTCTTCACAGCCACATTACAAGGTAGGATTCATTCCCTCATATTTTAGATGAGGAAATTGAAGCTTTGAAGAGAACAGTTCACGTGCCTGAGATCTTAGGTGGTGGCAGGAACTATTCTACGTAGCCTGTTTTTTCCCCTTGACTTTAGACCCATATTCTTTCCAAAATACTATTTTATCTAAAAAAAAAAAAAAGGTGGGTGGGGAAAATTTTTCTTCCTAGTTATTGATGTTTGTGAAATACTTACAAAATTCAAAGCTAACAGGCCAGATACAGTGGCTCACGCCTATAACCCCATGACTTTGGGAGGCTGAGGCAGGAGGATCTGTTGGGGCCAGGAATTCAAGACCAGCCTGGGCAATGTGATGTGACCCCAATCTCTACAGAAAGCTAAAAATTAGCCAGGCGTGGTGGCACGCACCTGTAGTCCCAGCTACTCGGGAGTCTGAGGCAGAAGGATGGCTTGAATCCAGGAGTTCAAAGCTACAGTGAGGTATGATCATACCACTGCTCTCCAGTCTGAGTGATGACAGAGCGAGACTCCATCTCAAAAAAAAAAAAAAAAAAAAGAAAGAAAGAAAAAAGATGGAAGGAGGAGGAAAGGAATCCACCTTTAGAGAGTTATTATTATTATTATTATTATTACTATTGCTATTTAGACTGAGTCTCGCTCTGTCCCCCAGGCTGGAGTGCAGTGGCACCATGTCGGCTCACTGCAACCTCCACCTCCTGGGTTCAAGCAATTCTCCTGCCTCAGCCTCCTGAGTAGCTGGCACTACAGGCACCAGCCACCACACCTGGCTAATTTTTGTATTTTTAATAGAGACGGGGTTTCACCGTGTTGGACAGGCTAGTGTCAAACTCCTAAGCTCAAGTGATCCGCCCATCTCTGCCTACCAAAGTGCTGGGATTACAGGCGTAAGCCATCGCACCCAGCCAAGCCTCTATTATTTTTTATTTCATTGATCTCTATAATCACCTGATGGGAGAGGTGTTGATAGACTGCAGATTAGAAATTAAGGCACCAGGAGGTGAAGTAACTTACCCTGAGATCCCAGCTTACACATTGAGGCGCTGACCTACAGATGCCATGTCTTTTGACTCTTGGTCTAGTGCTCTTCCTGGCATACTAGGCAGCTGAGAAGTGGGCTCCCTAGAGATCTTCTTCTACACTTGTGGAGCCCCTGGGCTTGGGAGTGGCATTTGGGGAGACCAGGGGAACACATTTCAGGCTCTGCATCTGCTCTCCTGATGGGTAGAGATGGCCCAGGTAAGGTTCAAAGCTGGAGCCTCCTCCACCCCTTGCTCACCCTGTGGCCCCCTGCCTGCGGACTCGGCACCAGCCTGGCATCTCCTGGCAGGTGATAGGATGAGCAGGGGAAGGTGGGAGAAGGCCTTGGTCCTTGTGGGGGATCCTCTGGCCATCATGGTCCTGGCTTTCCCTTGACAGTTTCTGGAAGGTTCACATACTCATTAGGAACTGGTGTGTACGTAAAATGTCTTCTTTAGCTGGAGCAAGGTATTCTCCTGATCCACTTGGCCAACAATATGACTCTACAGCTAGACAGGGAGAAAAGAGAAAAGAAGACTGTTCATTGGTGTCTTAGTCTGCTTGGGCTGCCATAATGAAATACCAAAGCCTGGGTGGCTTAAACCACAGAAGTTCTAGAGGCTGGGAAGTTCAAGATCAGGATGATCCATGGTGCAGATCTTGTGGAGAAGCAGAGGCAGAGCAGGGCTGAGGCATCTAAACCGTCACTCGGAGCCTTGACTTCACCCAGAGCACACAGGTTGAGGTCCTGCCAGACACCGGTGGCTGGGTCCCAGAAAGAAAGATCTGGTTAGTACCTGAGGTCTCCTGAGGATAGGAGGGAGGTGGCTGGGGCAGGGAGGCTGAGGTACATACACCCAGGGGAAAATGGGGCAATGGCGTCTGTAAAATCTCTTTGGCAGCCGAACCTACAAGGTTCAAACTTTAGAGGTTTAAAAATAAGCGAATTTGGAAGGATATAAAAGATACACAGGCCACTTAATCAATGACTTCACCTTCAAATAGGGGCAGGAGCCACCTTCTTTGGATTCCAGGTGCCTAGCCCAGGTTCCTTGGAGGAGGATCTTCCCTCCCCACCCCCTACTCCACTGAGCTCACTGGGGAAACAGCATGAAGCCCACTGGAGGGCCATTTTTTCTCAGCAGGGGAGGCTGGCACTCTCCTGTACTCCAGGTGTCACTCTGCCAAAAGGCTTCTGAAAAAGACGGGATGAAGAGCAGGCAGCAGGGCAGGGGCTCTTACTCACTACCCCTTTAAAATCATAATATAAGGCCAGGCATGATGGCTCATACCTGCAATCCCAGCACTTTAGAAGGCTGAGGCGGGTGGATCATTTGAGGTCAGGAGTTTGAGACTAGCCTGGCCAACATGGTGAAACCCCATGTCTACTAAAAATCCAAAAATTAGCTGAGTGTGGTGGTGCATGCTTGTAATCACAGCTACTCGGGATGCTGAGACAGGACAGTTAGATTCGGGTGAGGGCTCCCTCCCAGGCATGCAGACAGCTGCCTTCTTCCTTTATCCTCACATGGCAGAGAGCTCTCTGGTATTTCCTTTTCTAAGGGCACTAATCCCATCATGAGGCCTCCCTCTCATGGCCTCATCCAAACCTAATTACCTCCCAAAGGCTCCGTCTCCAAATGCCATCCTGTTGGGGGTGGGGGTGGGGGGTCTTCAATATATGAATTTTAGGGGAACACAATTCAGTATATAGCAGTTGGGTTTTTGTCTTTGGGCAAATCCCTTAATCTCTTACCAGTGTAATGGGCATATTACATTTTATATATATATATATATATATATATATATTTTTTTTTTTTTTTTTTTTTTTTTTTGAGACATGGTGCTACTCTCTTGCCCAGGCTGCAGTGCAGTGCCGTGCCGTGATCTCGGCTCACAGCAACCTCTGTCTCCTGGGTTCAAGCAATTCCCCTGAGCTGGGCGAGGGGCAAGCCTCCGTGACAGTGGCCCGCCTGTTGAGGCGACGGCCAGGGGATGGCGGCCGTGGCTGATTGAAGTCCCTGTTTCCCTGGTACAAAGGCAGCATAATTAATCAGGCAGTAATGAATTCAGGTGGCACCAGCTTGTCACCTCGAGAGATAGGTTATCTGGGAAGGCTGGAATTCAAAAGAGGGAATCAGGTCACCATTAGGATTTTTCAACATTAAATGTTAATATTAAGTGAGAATTTATTGGAATTTGACCAAAATTTGATCTGTTCACCTGCAGGAACCCCTCCCCCAACTCTCTCTCTCTCTGTCTGTCTCTCTCTCTCTCTCTCTCTCTCTGTCTCTCTCTCGGCTCTTGGGGCAGGAGTATCCAGGGTGCGTGGGCCTCTGGCCCCCACCAAGGTTTTCTCAGCGGTGGGGGTTGGGGGACACTCTGTGTGTGCTCCTGTTACCCAGCATCCTCTGAGGTGGGAGCTGCGAGGAGGGGGATTGGGAGGGCTCCTCTCGCTAAGAAGCCTAGCTCCCCAGTACTCTGCATCCAGAGGCTCAGGGGATGAACCAGGGTGCTGACCCCGTAGGGAGAGTATGGGTGTTGCCTAGGGGTACAGGGTGCTGAGGCCAGGCCCTGCCCACACTCACCCGCACACTCCTCATCGTCCAGGAGGAGTCCGGCTCAGCTCAGCCAGGGTCATGGGCACTGCAGACAGGCTGATCTGAACTCAAATCCGTCTTCCCAAGGCCCCACTGGGAGGTTTGGGGCAACTCTCAGAACCAGGTGTTGGCATCTGTCAGTGTCGTGGGGTTAGAGGAAGTGGCAATTGTGCTTGTTCAGGACTTGCGTAAAGCAGGCACTCACTGTGGAGGCTCCTGCAGGTGGAGCCCCTCAGAGCATCACATCCCAGGCCAAGGCCAGTGAGGAGGCCAGCCCATTTGTGGCTGCACAGCTCTGTGCGTTCACAGGGTAGCCTACAGCTGCTGTAGCCTACACCCATCTCCAAAGTGAATTAGGTGGTTTGAGATCCCATATGTCCCCAGCACCTGTGTGTGCCTAAGCAGGGAAGCAGCAATGGTTTGAAAAGAGAAACGAGATGTACAACAGGTGCATGAAAAACTACACATCACTAATCATCAGGCAGTGCAAATGAAAACCACAATGAGGTATCTCCTCACACCTGTTAGGATGGATATTATTATTATTATTATTTGAGATGGAGTCTGTCACCTGGGCTGGAGTACAGTGGCATGATCTTGGCTCACTGCAACCTCCACCTCCTGGTTCAAGCGATTCTCCTGCCTCAGCCTCCCAAGTAGCTGGGATTACAGACATGCGCCACAACGACAGTCGAGTTTTTGTATTTTTAGTAGAGACGGGGTTTCACCAAGTTGGCCAGGCTGGTCTTGAACATCTGACCTCAGGTGATCCACCCACCTCAGCCTCCCAAAGTGCTGTGATTACAGGCATGAGTCACTGTGCCTGGCTCGGATGGCTATTATTTGAAGAAAAACAAAAAAGAAGGCAATAAGTGCTGGCAAGAATATGGAGAAAAGAACACTGGTGCACTGTTGGTGGGAATGTAAATTGGTGCATCCGTCATGGAAACCAGTGTGAAGGTTACTGGAACAAATAAAAACAGAACTACTATATGGTCCAGCAATGCTGAGTATCTCAAAAAGATACTCACACTCTCATGTCCATTGCAGCACTATTCACAATAGCCAAGATATGGAAACAACCTAACTGTCCATTGGTGGAAGAATGAATAAAGAAAATGTGGTATATGCACAGTGGAATACAATTCAGCCTTAAAAAAGGAGAACCTGGCCGGGTGCGGTGGCACACGCTTATAATCCCAACACTTTGAGAGTCCGAGGTGAGCAGATCATAAGGTCAAGAGATTGAGACCATCCTGGCCAACATGGTGAAACCCCGTCTCTACTAAAAATACAAAAATCAGCTGGGTGTGGTGGCGGGCGCCTGTAGTCCCAGCTATTTGGGAGGCTGAGGCAGGAGAATCGCTTGAACCCAGGAGGTGGAGGTTGCAGTGAGCTGAGCTCACACCACTGCGCTCCAGCCTAGCAACAGAGCAAGACTCCGTCTCAAAAGTAATAGTCCCAGCTACTTGGGAAGCTGAGGATGGAGGATTGATTGAGCCCGGAAGGTTGAGGCTGCAATGAGCTGTGATTGTGCCACTGCACTGCAGCCTGGGTGACAAAAAAATACCCTGTTTCTAAATAAATAAATAAATAAATAAATAAAGGGAATGGGAGAATCTTTGGGAGGTGATGGATATATTTATGGCTTTGATAGTGGTGATGGTTTCATGGCTGTGTATAAGTATTCCATCAAGTTGTATGTACCTGTATGTACAACTTTTTACATGTCTATCATAGCTCTGTAAAGTGGTTTTTTTTTTTAAGACAAACTACTCATTTTTTTTTTTTTTTTTAGGGGCAAAGAATAAGAACAGGCAATTCACAGAAGAAGTGTGAAAAAGGACTTGTGGCCGGGCGCGGTGGCTCACGCCTGTAATCCCAGCACTTTGGGAGGCCGAGGCGGGCGGATCACAAGGTCAGGAGATCGAGACCACGGTGAAACCCCGTCTCTACTAAAAATACAAAAAATTAGCCGGGCGCGGTTGTGGGCGCCTGTAGTCCCAGCTACTCGGGAGGCTGAGGCAGGAGAATAGCGTGAACCCGGGAGGCGGAGCTTGCAGTGAGCCGAGATCGCGCCACTGCACTCCAGCCTGGGCGATAGAGCGAGACTCCGTCTCAAAAAAAAAAAAAAAAAAGAAAAAGAAAAAGGACTTGTACAATGTATTAAAAAAAAAAAAAGTTTGACCCTACCAAATCTTAAGGGAAATACAAATTAAGCAACACTTGTCACCCATCAAAAGGGCAGCAATTTAAGAGTTCGATAGGTACTAGCAGGCCTGTAAGGGCGCTGCTCCCAGAGAATGCTGGTGCCCCGTGTATCAGCACAGCTGCACTTTGGAAGCCCTTAGAGCTAGAAATGTGCATACCGTGAAACCCAGCAATTTCCCTTCTGTCTTATCTACCCTCCAGAAATGTATATGTGCACAAAGAAAGCATCTCTGAAGCAGCATTGGAAATAGCAGAAGGCTAAATGCCCATCAATATCAAAATGTCTCAGTAGATAAAAGCAGTTCACAGCATGGGGCTTTATACAAAAATTTTCTTAAAGTGACTTGGATCTGTGTGTATGCAAATAGATCTTTAAGAGGTATGGTTAAGTGAAAAAAATGTATAGAACACTATATGTGTAAAAAAAATCAATCAAACTCATCAACAATTCGCATGCCTCGGCCAGGCACGGTGGCTCACGCCTGTAATCTGAGCACTTTGGGTGGCTGAGGTGGGCAGATCTCTTGAGGCCAAGAGTTCGAGACCAGCCTGGCCAACATGATGAAATCCCGTCTCTACTAAAAATACAAAAATTAGCTGGGCGTGGTGGTGTGCTCCTGTAGTCTCAGCTAGTCAGGAGGCTGAGGTTGGAGAATCGCTTGAACCTGGGAAGTGGAGCTTGCAGTGAGCCGAGATCATACCACTGCACTCCAGCCTGGGCGACAGAGCATGACTCCGTCTCAAAAATAAAAATAAAAATAAAAAAATTCACACGCCATAGTTTTAATGAAGTCCAATGTATGTTGCAAAAACAGGAAACATTTCTGAAAAAAAAAAAAAAATTCCAAAGTCAGTGCTTCAGTGCTTACCTATTGGGGAGCTGAAGGGGGTAGCCATGGATTTTTAGAGGTCCAAGGAGACTTTAGGCATCTCTGTAATGTTACAGGGTCTTTTGGAGGCAAACGGGTTAAAGTTCCCCATGTAAAATAGAGGTTAGTTTTTGAAAGAGGCTTGGCTGGGTAAAGAGACTGCATCTAGGGGCTCTGGGCGTAATGCAAAGTGAAAAGCTGAGAGAATGGCTGGGAAGGAATGTTAGTGAAAGGTACTTTAAACAAACACCCTCTGGACTTGCCCAGGGGGAAAGGGAGGAGAGTGAGAAAGCCAGGAAGCCTGGAGCAGCAGGCGGGGAAGGGAAAAGCCAGATTTGGACCAGGCATTGGAGATTGCTTTGTCCTTAGTGTGCCTGACTTCTCAGCAGGCTGGGAACACGCGGAAATGCATTTCCTGGTGCTTAAGTGTCCAGCTGGGACAACAGAGGTTCTTCCCACAACCCCTCCTCCTCCCTTTAGCTAAGATCTGTTTACCCTACTGCTCAGACAGGAAGTCTTGATTATTTTTGAATAGGGACCTAGAATGAAAAATCAGTGGTCCGGAGGCACCATCCGGAGGAAGTGGAGTGTGGTCCTGGGCATGCGTGCTCTGCCCAGGGCCGTGCGGCAGGGCAGGAGGTCTACCCCTTCCCACGGAAGCTGCGGGTCCTCAGGCTTACAGGGTGGATCCACGATTGTGGCCGCCTGGCCAAGCCTCAGCCCTGGGCTCAGCATCCCTGCCCAGAGTTAGGCCTGTGCAAGATAACAGAGTGAAAGCAAACCTGTCTCCAAGGCTCCATGGCATGTGGGCTCTGGAGTCTGATCTGACTTCACATCCCAGTTCAGCCCTGAGGCCCGCATGTGTATCTTTGCGCAACCTCAGACTTGTCATCGCAGTTGCTGGGGACTAAGCAAAATAATGTGTATTGTAGAGCGCTCAGCTCCATGCATGGCACTCAGTAAGTGATGGTGCTAGTTAGTGATAATGATGCTGATAAAATACATCCCCTCCTGTCTTTTCAAGACCTTTATCAGAACAGCATACCAGCTGGGTGTGGTGGCTCACACCTGTAATCCTAGCGCTTTGGGAGGTCAAGGCGGGAGGATTGCTTGAGGCCAGGAGTTCCAGGAGTTCCAGACCTGTCTGGGCAACATAGCGGGATCCTGTCTCAACAAAAAATTTTAAAAATTAGCAAGGGGTGGTGATGTGCACCTGTAGTCCTAGCAGCTTAGGAGGCTGAAGTGGGAGGATCTCTTGAGCCCAGGAGTTGGAGGCGGCAGTGAGCTGTGATTATACCACTATACTCCAGCCTGGGTGACACAGTGCGACCTCATCTCATAGCGAGAGAGAGAAAGAGGGAGAGAAGCAAACCATTATATAACATGAATGTGGCTTCCAATGGTATTTAAACAAAATAATTTACCTTTAGCATGATGTATGAGAAAAGCTCTAATTCAATTCAGTAACTCTCCCATCCTGGGTTTGTTGAAGTTTTATTGTTAATCTGTTTCCTAAATCTTTGTGAAGGTTTAGGAGGGAGACTCCAATGAACTGGGCTTGCCAATGGCCAGTAAAGAAGTTGTTTCTAGGGAGGCAGAGGCAGAAGGATAGCTTGAGCCCAGGAGTTTGAGACCTTACCTGGGCAATATAGCAACACCCCATTCTCAGTAAATAAATAAATAAACGAAAAGAAAAGAAAAAAAAAGAAGTTGTCTCCTCCTCCCTGAGTTTTCAGAGAAGTGGTTCCTCCACAACCATGTTAGCTGGTCCAGGCTGGAGCCTGGCGAGGCCGAAGCAGGGGGTCGGCAGGCATCTCTTCCCCAGGGCAAGGCCAGGACCAGGATGACAGCAGTGAAGCACTTGCCTGGGGGCAGCCTTTAAGGAGGTGCCCAATAACCCAGTAATAAATAGATAATATTTTAATGCAGTATTTTAAAAATAAAAACTAATGCAAAAAAAAAAAATCTAAGATGAACAAAATTTCACCATACTAGACCACACTTCTCGCTGCTCAGGCTATCTTCCCGACCCTGTCCGTTCTCAGGTTCCTAACATTACCTTTCCTGGGTTCTCTAGAGCTGGTCTGTGTCTGCCTAGGTCTACAGGAAGGGAGCTGGGAGGTAGGTTTTGTGGGGATGAGCTGGGAAACCTGTCTTTTTTTTTTTTTTTTTGAGACGGAGTCTTACTCTGTCAGCCAGGCTGGAGTGCAGTGGCATGATGTCGGCTTACTGCAACCTCCGCTTCCCGGGCTCAAGTGATTCTCCTGCCTCAGCCTCCTGAGTAGCTGAGATTACAAGCGTGCATCACCATGCCCAGCTAATTTTTTTGTATTTTCAGTAGAGACGGGGTTTCACCATGTTGGCCAAGCTGGTCTTGAACACCTGACTTCAAATGATCCTCCTACCTCGGCCTCCCAAAGTGCTGGGATTACAGGTGTGAGCCACCGCTCCCAGCCCTTGGAAAGCCTTCTGAACACAATCTTGTGTGTGTGTGTGTGTATGCATTTTTTTTAATTTTTATTTTTTGATAATCTTTTTGAGACAATAAGAGATTTAAACAAAAGAAAACATAGAAACAAGGCTAGGAACACGAGGGTGTCTAGTAGAATAAGCAGATTTCAAAACTGTTTTGGAGAAAGCTTTCTACTTTCCATTGTCTGATCTTTCAGAAAATACCCAAGGATTTGCAAAACCAAGAACAATTTCTCAGTTTTAAGTGCCTTCCCCTTCCCCAAACAAAGCTGCTGCCATACGTACAGGGCCAAGTGTACACACTGTCTTCCCCTCCAGGATCTGAGGGTTTTGTTCATCTGGCTTGAGAGCTCAGTGGATTTGGTTTCAGGCACACCCCTTCTCAGTCTGAGGCTCATGCCTCCAACCCTGGCCAGTGGGGCTGGAGGCCCAGTCCACAGGGATATGTCCCCACCGCCCGTGGAGGAGACAAGAAGTGACAGCAATCTACATACGAGGTGTTGGCTTATGAGACAAAACATTCATTGGTTGAACCTCCTCCAGAAGAAATGGGATTAGGGGAGAGGAGAAGACAACAACCAACCCACCTATTTCTGGAAGTTGCAGGTTGTGTGATGAAACCACATTTGTTGCAATACAATGGATTCAAATCCAACTGAATAAATGATAATTACATAGCTATAGGCATACATCCGGCCATTCTTTTCCATATTTCAAAACAAATTAATTTGGAAATATTTAGAAATAAGATAAACTGTTTGTGGCCAATTATTTGTGGGATGGGTCCAAACACTGCTGGGAGGTCCCCGGATCTATCAAGGATAGCAGGGGCTGGGTCAGGTGAGGCGGAGGACACCCAGGAAGAAGAGGGACCCCACTTCCAAAAGAGACAGTAGCAGAGGCCTGAAGGTGGGATTTGTTTCCTTTTCAGGTGAACAATGCTTTTAAAAAAAGAATTCTATAATTTGTTATATTAATGATATACTTTAAATTATCCCAAAAAAATGCCATACAAGTGCACGAGAAGATAGAAATCCTTTTTGTCCTTCCTTTTTTCCCGTGGACTTCATTTCAGAATCACTAAATTTTGCGGCACCTTGGTTTTTTTTTTTTGTTGTTTTGCCAAAAAGAAACTTTTCTGCTCAATAGTACATTAATGCAGAATAGAAATAAAGATGCTTTAAAAAATTCTTTCAAGCACAAAAGGAGATGGTTTTCAACAGATAATTTTACATATTTACATATTTTACCTTAAGCATTTTGTAGTCTCTGCCTACTGGTGAATGGATCAGATTTTTACACGCTTTCAAAATGAACCAGTTTGGCTTCTAAGCCATTGCAAGGACGGAAATGAATTCTAACTTTTTTTTTTTTCACTTCATTTTCGCATCTTCACATTTCCTTATTTCACATGGTTTCAAATAAAATGCCTCCAGCACGATTTTTCCTTGCTCAAGAGCAAAGTGAATGTGACTTTTCGGAGGGGTCACAGGATGCCTGGGAGGCCTGTGGCTGTGGCTGGACCGCTGCCTGCTTTCAGCTTGACTGAAGGGCTTGTCAGAGTTTTCATCTCCTAAGAAATGAGCCCCCGGGCTGGCCAGAAGCAGGAGACGGCAGCAGTTTGACCCCCACACTGGTTTTTTCCCACTGACATCAAATCCTGAGGTTTTAAAATTAATCCCACACAAAGACAGTTCTTCATTGTGGTGCCTGTTTGAAATTAGACCAGCAATAAGGACCTTTCTGAGATGTCTCGTTTGTTAAGATAGGCCCCTGTTGGAGCTGAACAGCTGCCTGCCAGAGAGGGGGTGGGAACGGGGAGGGACAGTGCGTGGGTGAGACACCCCAGCAGCCCGGTCAAGGTGACTGCCAGGCCTGGCCTGGGGTGCCGCCGGGTGGCGCCAGGAAGTGGCTGAGGGCCCAGATGGCTGGGGTGCCTCGGGCCCCTGTGACCCGGAGCCACCCATGCTTCCCGGGTCTGAGCCCGATGATTGTCCCCGCTGAGAACCGCTCTTCACCTCCAGGTCACACAGATTCCTTGAGTTCTAATCAGTGTTTTTGTTAAAGGGAACTGGAGACATAAAAGGAACTAAAACTGAACATTAGCAGCTAAATAATAATAATAAAATAAAGCAAAGAAGGCAGTAATTTCTCCACGGAAAAGAAGCCCCCTGCTTCCCCTGGGGGTTCAGGGTGGGAGCTGGGCAGGACACCACAGTCACCCCTGCTTGTTTTGCACGAGGAGTTGTGGTTTGGGGGGGTTTCTTGTTTGTTTGTTTGTTTGTTTGTTTGTTTGTTTGTTGGAGACAGGGCCTTGCTGTGTCACCCAGGCGGGAGGGCAGTGGTGTGATCACAGCTCACAGTAGCCTCAGCCTCCTGGACCTCCTGGGCTCGAGCAATCCTCCCACCTCAGCCTCCTGAGTAGCTGGGACTACAGGTGCACACCACCACACCTGGCCAATTTTTTTTGTTTTCTATTTTTTGTAGAGACAGGGTCCCCCTATGTTTCCCAGGCTGGTCTTGAACTCCTGGGCTCAAGGGGTCCTCCCGCCTCAGCCTCCCAAAGTGCTGGGATTACAGGCATGAGCCACTGTGCTGGTCCTGCACGAGGAGTTTTTGTTCCCCTCGCACCGTGGCTTCCACGGCAAGCTGCCACACCTGGAACATGCTGGGAGTCCCGGGCAGCCGGGCAGGCCAGCCCAGTTGCAGGAAGCTAACTCTACTCTCTGCAGTGGGGGCGACTTAGTAGGCTCTCCAATGGGCATGGGGCACTGGCCCCCATCCATAGCTTCTGTGCTGCCTACGGGCTCTTCACCCAGCGACTAAGAAAACATTTCTCAGGGAGAACAAACAATTACGGCACATGAATAGTAACTGAGGAGTATTTAGAGCTTATGCGGTTTGAATGTGACCTTCTTCCCAGACTAGACTGGAATAACAATTTAGTTATTTTCAATAACGGCTATACTTCGAAATAATTCGTGGAATCCTTTCCATCAGTGACTCCATTCGAAGCCCTGGTTCAGTGACATTGGTCATTGTGCCACTGTGACCTGCACACGGGTCTTGGTCTTTAGAAACAGTGCATGTTAAGCACTTTTATTGGTGCTGGACAATACTACATAACCGCTGCTATAATTTCCTGGTCTTCTTATTTGGAAAAGGACTCCGCGGTGTGGGATTCTGAGATGCCCAGGAAAAGTGCACGCTGCAGAGGTTTTATCTCGTTTGAGTTGTTTCTTTTAACCCTTGGTGGTGGTTTTTGAAGGGAAGGGGCACTTGAAGGCAGCCTGAGTATTTTGTAAACAACCAAAGCTGATTTCTCAAAAGAGCGCTTTTTGTAGCATAATGGTCTCTGTCAAACTCCTCTCTCTATTCTGAGTGCTGGAGATGTGCTGGGTCTGGTCCTTGAGGCCGGAAAGTTAGAATGAGGATGGCTCCTTCTCTGTTTTAATCTATTTCACCTCGCTGAGGCGGACGGATCAGAAGCTCACAAGGAAAACCAATGCCCTTTCCCGCAGCGAAATTAACCAGAATCACGTGGAAAACAATCCAAGCCTTGTAGGAGAGGCGAGCCATTAAAATATGCCCTGAGCAATAGACTGCACCCAATCTTGCAAACTCACTCGCCAGGCAGCAGCAGACAGGAGGCTGCTCCCTGGGATGGAGGGAGCCTTGTTGTAGTGCCACAATTAAAATCAGCTCCTCTGCCAAAAAATAAAAGGGAGGAGGGAAGAAGGAGAACATCAAAGACAGATTGAAATGTGTAGTTAGTAATAAGAGTGGTCTCCTCTTGAACCAAAGCCTGCAGCGATTCACGGCCCCCTTGTTAATGAGAAATTTTGACCTCTGGTTTGTAAGTTAAACTTGTAATCCCAGCTAATGAAGTAAATCACTTCCAACTTGAGTCTGTTGTTCCCTCTCCGCTTTGCATACTGGGTCTGAGAGCGAGGATCCGGGTCCAGGCACACAAATGGAGGGGAAGCAGAATTATTCTGTGACTGTATGGTTTCTTGCATGGTGAGATTTTCTTGCTCACGGTCATCCTGTGGGCATGCATTGTGGGCCCATCAGCTGTTTTGTTGTAACTTGCGTATTGATGAGAGAGAGCCTGTTAGACTCTGGGTTGAAGGACACTGTGCAGGGAGTTCCGCCAGGGACCCTACACACTACATTCCTTCATTCTTTAACAAATAGAAATGTGCGGCCCGGTGCAGTGGCTTACACCTCTAATCCCAGCACTTTGGGTGGCCAAGGTGGGCGGATCGCTTGAGGCCAGGAGTTCGAGACCATCCTGGCCAACATAGTGAAATCTCACCTCTACCAAAAATACAAAAACTAGCCAGGTGTGGTGGTGCATGCCTCTAATCCCAGCTACTCAGAAGGCTGAGGCATGAGAATCCCTTGAATCTGGGAGGTAGAGGTTGCAGTGAGTCAAGATCACACCACTGCACTATAGCCTGGGTGACAGAGTGAGACTATGTCTCAAAAAAAAAAAAGGAAAAAAAAAAAAAAAAAGAAAAGAAATGTGCATTACTTAGCTCTATGCCAATGATTAAACATCAGGTTCAGTGCTTTGCACATGGTAGGAGTCAGTGCATATTTGTATAAGAAATGCTGCTGAATGGCCAGGCGCGGTGGCTCACACCTGTAATCCCAGCACTTTGGGAGGCCAAGGCAAGTAGATCACCTGAGGTCAGGAGTTTGAGACCAGCCTGACCAATATGATGAAAGTTTGTCTCTACTAAAAATACAAATACTAGCTGGGCGTGGTGGCATGCGCCTGTAATCCCAGCTACTCAAGAGACTGAGACAGGAGAATCGCTTGAACACAGGAGGCGGAGGTTGCAGTGAGCCGAGATTGTGCCATGGCACTCCAGCCCGGGCAACAAGAGCAAAACTCTGTCTCAGAAAAAAAAAAAAAAAAAAAAAAAGGAAAAGAAAAAACAATGCCGCTGAATGGAGAAAATGCTATTTGGGTGACTTGGGGTTTTGAGGGAAGAAAGCACAGCTAAGGAATGTGAGTCCTAAAAAGGCAGGGCTGAGGAGTTTGAGCCGACTGACTTCTGGCTTTATTGAGATTTCTGGGCTAGAAGGGAAAGAAAAGCCATGTGTGAAACTGGATACAGCTGGGGCACTAAGGGCTTTCTTCTCCTAGTGACAGATTATAGCTGCGAGAAATGGTCTAAAAAATTACCCTATTTTAATTGCATGAGGGCAAAAGTAGGGTATCACACTATTGTTGTGTCTAAAATAGATTTCATTCAGATAGTTGTTGACATTCTGCTTAATACTCCAAGAGACCTATTTTTATTTGATTTAATGATGGTTCACGTTCTATTTTTTCCCAGCTAGTCTAAATTCTGTCAGTATTTTCCAGATTACTTTGTAAGTTATCTTAGCATCTGATTGGGCAACAATTTTATTTTATTTTATTTTTTAAAAGTTTATTTGTTTATTTATTTATTTATTTATTGTTTGCTAGGAGACAACACAGTCGTGCCGTATGTCACCACCCTTAGAGCAGTAACCTTTGGGGTTGAACTGTTTGGAGGGTGAATCTTTTGGAGTGGTTCTTTTTTTTTTTTTTTTTTTTTTTTTTTTTTTTGAGACTGGGTCTTGCTCTGTTGCCCACTCTGGAACACAATGGTGATCACAGCTCACTGCAGCCTCCAACTCCTGGGTTCAAGCGATCTTCTCATCTCAACCTCCTGGGGTGGTCTTTTGCGGAATACTGTTTCTCCCACAAGTGGAGAATGCCTTTTCTGGAGTTCAGGCCACTACCCCCCCTTCCTAGGCTTTACCGGTGGCGGGGACATGGTAGCCCCTCTAACCTGCTGAGACCACAGGGAATCGGTGTGAGTTTCCAGTGGGGGAGAGGCGGGTGCAGCCCCCTCCTCTGCAGTTGGGGTCTTTGTGACAATTCCAAACCCCAAATGGAAAATGGGTCTTATTGAGAAGATAAGGGGAAGCTGACCCCTTTCCCCCTCTCTCTTATATCGGACATTCTTGTCTCATATCCCTTGGCAGCTATCGACCTAAAAGGTTTCTGGAACCTTCTTCAAGTTCTCTGGGCACAGAGAGGGAGTTTGGCAGGGGGATGTTTTTAAACCACTGACTCCTGTTATTTCTGTTGAAGGGCACGCAGACATAGCCTCCTTGTGTCTCTCTGGTTTTTCATTAGACAAAGCAAAGCACTGGGGCATTTTTCCTGTTTGTGTGACCCCATGGAGAGCTCTGGGATGACCCCCCAGGCAGAAAAAGTCACTGACCGGTGTCTGAAATCTGAGGATGTCGGTGGCCTGAGGCTGGGCGAGTAGGTCTACTCCAAACAACGGCGCATTCTTGATCAAGCGATTTGAATAATTTAATTTTTTTCCTCTGAACGTGAGCATGTATAAAATGTTAATTTCGTCAACAAGTGGAGAAAATGCCACAGTGAATCTGTTCTCAGATGGGATACCTGCTATGTGGAGAAGCCTGGTGAGAGGGCCGTGAACATCACCATGGTTTATTAGCTGCACAGGCTTTCCCCTTTGTTTCTATTCATTTAATTCAAAGCGAAACAACTCAGCATGCAAAACTAAAATTAGCTGGGAAAAAAAAAAGGTGTAAGTGAATAAACAGGCTGATCCATTAGAGTTGATGGGTTATGGGCTCCCTTGCCACTCCTCAGACAGCGGCCTATTAAAAGTGGTAATGTCCGCTGCCAGCAATGCCTCCGGCAGGGAAAGAAGGCCGAGGCAGGCCTATTTCACATGCATCAGACACAAGAATTAAATAGACCAATGTTCCCTAAAAGACTGAAGTACATCTCTTTCTGACGTTCATTTCAGGCAAAAATTCATTGATCTCAGTATGTCCCTTGGCAATTATAAAATATTAAATCCAAGTCACACTTTTCTAGTTGGCTTAATTTTTTCTCTTTTCACAGCTTTCTATTTGATCAATTTTAACAAGTCAGGAATAGCATCTAATAATAAAAAAAAAAAAGTGCAGAGTTTTAAAAGTTTGTTCTTTTGACATTCTTTCCTTTATATTTTGTTTTGGGTTTGCATTAACTTTGTGTTATAAAAAATGACTTGGATGCTATTTTAACAAACAAAACATGAGACAGCCAGAAGGTTCTTTATTGAGAATGATGTTCATTAGTAGTCATTCAATGATAAGGACACAGCCTGATTTTAAAGATTTTTTTTTTTTTGCATACGTCTAAACAACCTTCTTATTGTTTTGTAGTCATTAATGTTCTCCCATTCCAAAACTACCATGTGGTTTAAGCTAGGAGTATCAGATAGGGCTAGAGGTTTGCCTACGCTCCACTGAGACTTACAAAAGATGCATATCCTTTTTCCCTATTTTTCTGCATATGTAATTTTTTTAGCGTTTGAAGTTTGTTAATTCGGAATATAACATAAATGCTAGCATAGACACACACGATAAAAATGCAGAATTTGGGAGCCTATTTTCATTAGAATATCAATACGGGAATTATCTGGGGAAAATGTTGCATAATAGTAACTTTACACTCCACTTCTTGCCATAAATTAGGCAAACATTCTCCAAAAGTTATAAATTTATTTTTATAAGATATAGAATCATCCCATATGAAATAACAAATACTGAAATAATAAAATCCGTGATTTCCTCCCTATTTTAGGTTTTCCTATGAGAACAGTGATATTCGTTAATTGTCTACCATGTATTGATGACTTCACTAATTTCTTTTTTTTTTTTTTTTTTTTTTTTTGAGACAGGGTCTGGTTCTGTCACCCAGGCTTGAGTGCAATCGCATGATCTCAGCTCACTGCAACCTCCACCTCCTGGGTTCAAACTATCCTCCCACCTCAGCCTCCCAAGTAGCTGGGACTACAGGCACATGCCACCATACCCAGCTAATTTTTGTATTTTTGGTAGAGATACGGTTTCGCCATATTGCCCAAGCTGGTCTCAAACTCCTGGGCTCAAACCATCCTCCCTCCTCAGCCTCCCAAAGTGCTGGGATTACAGGCTGTTTTATTTCTATTCTTTCATTTAACGGATTACAAATCCATGAGGTCATGGTATAGTCTCCACTTTTCAGATAAGAAGTCCAAGGGGCCCACAATCACCCAGTCACTACCCTCCTTGGCCAACCAGGCCAGCCCTTTTGGGGTTTGTGTGCAGCAGGATTGGAAATAAAGGGGAGGGAGGGAAGGTCAGGGTCAAGAGGGAGAGACCTGGGAAGAGTGCCGCGGAGTGTTGAAAGACCAGCAACTGCAGCCTTCCAGACAAGAGGCAGGAGAGAAGGGACAGGTTTAAGACGCAGCACTTGTGATCTTGTATCTCCTTCAGAGTGTTTGAGAAATGACAGGATTGAACTTGTCTGACTTTGAAATTACATTTAAGCTGATGGATTCAGTTTCTTTGTCTGAGACACTGACCTGAGACTGGACCACATGGGTGACAGCTTTATAAGCACTAAGGTTGTTCTGAATGGCCAATTATAAACAATGTTTCAAAGAGAATTCCAAATCAAGACTAAGCATAGGGACACGAAAGCTCTAAGCCCAGTGGCTCTGGGTTCTCAACAGGCCTTGCCTGGGTCTCTAAAGAAGCCTCAGGTGTTTTTATCTGCACACTCTTTGTGGCTGCCATTGTCATTCTCCTTCTATTCCTGTTCTTCCTTCATGCCCAGACCTCTTCCTCTTTCTCACCATGCAATAGTCATGAATCGTATTTTTCATTCTGAGGGGAAAAGAATTTGGCCCTTTCAGATGATTGGTGTCCTCAGGGCCCAAAATGTGCTGTGAGCCATCCGTCACATCTGCTTCTGGGACCCTAAGGCTAGGGTCAGCAATGTATACCACTGTGGTGAACCCATCTACCTCTGGGCGTCCCACAGTGGTGTCCCCTCTCCGAGTCACCAGCTCCCTTTAGGGCCTGCCCCTTCGTGTGCCTGCTAGGACCTCTTCTACCACTCCAGCACCTAGAACATGGCTTTTCATGGAGTCGGTGTCCAGGAAAGATCTGTTGCACAGAAGCATGGATGAATGGACAAATGGGTGGGAGGATGAATGGGTGGATGGGTGGGTGGATGGATGGATGGATGGATGGGTAGGTAGATGCATGGGTAGGTGGATGGGTGGGTGGATGGGTGAGTGGGTGGTTGGGTGGAATGGGTGGATGGGCAAATGGGTGGATGAATGTGTGGGTGGGTAGGTGGGTGAATGGGTAGATGGATGGGTGGTAGGTGGATAGATGAGTGGAGGGATGAATGAGTGGACAGGTAAATGGGTGGATGGGTGGGTGGGTGGGTAGGTGGGTGATATGGTTTGACTGTGTCCCCACCCAAATCTCTTTTTGAATTGTAGTTCCCATAATCCCCACGTGTCATGGGAGGGATCCAATGGGAGGTAATTGAATCATGGGGGTGGTTACCTCCATGCTGTTCTTGTGATAGTGAGTGAGTTCTCATAGGATCTGATGGTTTTATAAAGACTTTTTCCCTGTTTGCTTGGCACTTTTCTCTCCTGACGCCTTGTAAAGAAGGACATGTTTGCTTCTCCTTCTGCCATGATTGTAAGTTTCCTGAGGCCTTCCCAGTCATGCAAAACTGTGAGTCAATTAAATCTCTTTTCTTTATAAATTACCCAGTCTCCGGTATTTCTTCATTGCAGCATGAGAATGGCCTAATACAGTGGGTGAATGGGTGAATGGGTGGATGGATGGGTAGGTGGGTAGATGGATAGATGAAAGAATGGATGGATAGGTAGATGGGTGAGTAGGTGGATGGGAAGAAGAGTGGGTGGATGGATGGGTGGATGGATTAACAGATTGGAGGGTGGTTGACAGTATCTTATAAATTCCTGTTAAGAACTAAATATGCTGCATCGCCAAGGAACATAGCATTTTTGAAAGACCTAAGAAGAATACTTTACCCAAAAAATGTGACCCAAAATCAAGGTTTCTGAAGGTGTGCTCATCTGACCATCTGTTTTGAGAATCACCTGAGTTGAGGCTGGGCACGGTGGCTTACGTCTGTAATCTTAACACTTGGGAAACTGAGGCAGGCAGATCACCTGAGGTCAGGAGTTTCAGACCAGCCTGGCCAACATGGCGAAACCTCGTCTCTACTAAAAATACAAAAATTAGCCAGGCGTGGTGGTGGGCACCTGTAATCCCAGCTACTCAGGAGGCTGAGGCAAGGAGAATTGCTTGAACCGGGGATGAGGCTGTAGTGAGCCGAGATCATACCACTGCACTTTAGCCTGGGTGACAGAGCAAGACTCCATCTCAAAAATAAATAAATAAATAAAAATAAAAATAAAAAAGAGAGAGAGAGAGAGAATCACCTGAGTTCCCTATTCATTTGAGTCCCTGAGCTCTGCCACAGCACTACAAACCTGCTGAATCAGAAATGCATGTTTTCAATAGGCACCCCAGGTAACTCTTGTGCATTTCACTGTTTGAGACCACTGCTTTTCTACAGGTAAGCTTTCAGGAGTTAGGCAGTCTGGTTTATTGGAGATGGGGTAGAAAGTCTTACTTGGTCTTGGCAGCTGAGACCTTCTTTTTGCTCTCTGCATCAGCCATGGCAGCCCTGGGATCCAGCCCAGCCCTCCTCAACATGAGATTGAGGTTGGGTGGATGGATGGATGGGTGGATGGGTGGGTGGGTAGGTAGATGGGTGGGTATGTGGATGGATGGGTGGGTGGGTGGGTGGATGGATGGATGGGTAGGTGGATGGGTGGGTATGTGGATGGATGGGTGGGTGGGTGGGTGGGTGGATGGATGGATGGATGGATGGATGGATGGATGGATGGATGATTGTGTAGATGGATGGATGGGTGGATGGGTGGATGGGTAGGTGGATGATTGGGTATGTGGATGGGTGGGTGGGTGAGTGGATGGATGGATGGATGGATGGATGGATGGATGGATGGATGGATGGATGATTGTGTAGATGGATGGATGGGTAGGTGGATGGGTGGGTAGATAGATGCCACCAGGCAGAGGCTATACTCTCACAGCCCCCACCCAATTCTACCCAAAGCAGGATTACTTTTCACACCCTGAGAACAGGGTGCGCCTTTGCAGCTTTCTCTTGTCCCCACCCTCCACTCCACTGCCATGCACAGCCAGCTCCATGGGTCCCAGGAACCCTTGAGGAGAAAGTCCTCCAACCTCTCGGGGTCTGCAGTTTATGCACAAAGGCTAAATACAAGACTGTCCAATTACCCTCAAGAAGAGGCCCTAGGTATTCGTTCTCTCCAGATTCCACCTCCTCTGAGAGGAGTTCCTGGAATATAGCAGCTGTTGGTGTGGGCTAACAAAACTGTTTCTTCTTAGGTGGAACCTCAGTTAGCTCATCTGTAAAATGGGGGTAAAAATAATAACTTCTTTGCTTTGTTCAGCAGAGGGCAGCTTGGTTGTTCCAGACACTTCATGAATGTGGGTGCCTTGTACAAGCCTAAAAATGCACAAACATAAAGGTATAGATGCACATGTGCAGATTTTAACCTTGAGTCCTGAAGTACCTCTGGGGTGATTTCCTTCCTCCACTGGTGGAGCTGGGGCAAGTCTGTCCTCCTCCCCAAATCCGAACCTTCGTGAGCCTTAATGGAAAAATGTGCCTCTTGGAGCTCAGTGTGCCATAAAATTTTGCAGAGGCTTTGAGAGTTACAGCATCTCTCACATTTCTATTTACATATTTGATTTTCTTGTTGTATTAGGAATTTGATCAGGTTTGTGATCATCGTACTGAAGTATCTATAAACTACAGCAGCGACCACTATCTATGAATGGGCTGTCTTGCGGGTGTTTGTATTCAATGCGTATTCCAAGTAGCCAAAACACTGTATACATCCCCATCCCATGTTAACATCATGTTTTTTTGCCGAACATAACGCGTTTCTGGAAATTCTCAAATCTTTCGCTCTGAAACTCGACAGTATTATCATTCAAATGGCAGGGAGAAATTTGGCTTCAAGAACCTGTGTAAAGAACCCTTTGGTGAACTGGATTTCCCTCTAAGGACATACTCATTTTGAAGGTCATGGTGGTGACTAGCCAGAGCGGTGACCTGAGAATAACCTTTCTCTGCTACCTGTGTTTGTGCTCCACGGTGTTAGCATTTGGAAGTCTCTTTCCCTTCGAGTTTCCACAGCTAAATAAGTTGCAGCCCCTTCAGCTATACTCATAAAAATTTGCTTCCAGACAACATGGTCTGTTTATTGTGTAATAATCGAAATGGCACTAAATTGCCATGATTGCTGAACACTTAGGAATTGTATTAACCTCTTAAGTGCTAAGTGGTTCTCTGTCATCTTTCAGCTCAGATATGTGGCAAAAAATTTTTCTGTCCCTGTGCTTCCTTCACTCCATGTCCTCAGGCCCAAGTCGTGCCCTGGTAGCCGGCTGGACTCTGCTTGTACCCTGCTAACCAGAAGAGTGTCCTTCCTGGGTTTGTGGCAGAGATGGGAAGCTGTCCCCAGCAGGGCACCCTGAGAGACTGGATCGGCCAGTATTGGCCCACAAGGCCCCGTTTCTGTCCCCTGGTTTCAGCTGTGCGGTGCGTTTTGATGACAGTCGCTTTACAGCTTGGTTTGAGAACAGACTCTCCAGAGCCGTGGGGGTAGCTGGCCGTTCTGCTGAAGCCACTTTCTTGGAGAAGCTGCTCCTAGAGGGGCCAGTCCGGCTGCCCTGCAGGAGGCTGGGTTGCAGTGGAGTCCCTGGGCCCTGTGCCCGCACTGCTCCTGCGAGCGGCAGGCCCGGGAAGGAAGAGTTAACCAGAAATGGAGCGGCACCGCTCCCGGGCAGGCAGCCTCGCTGCAGAACAGAGCAGCGTTCGTGCTAAGGCAAGTCATTTCCCGAAACACTGCAGACACACGGCCTCAGGCAGCCTAAAACCTTTGGAGACCAAAATGGCTCGCAGGGGTTGGAAGTAATAAGGTGTTTTTCCCTTCTTTCTCCTTCACTGAAATTCTGCGAGGTTGCTCTGCATTTGCTGGGGAACAATGGTGTTGTTCTTGTGTTTTCTATGGGTATTAAGATCCATTACGCTGTGACATTTTTAAGATTGGTTATCCTGTAGTTTGGTGTTAAATTGAAGTTGTTTGTTTTGAATTTAATTCTTTCATTTTTCAAATGGAAAAAGGCAGCTCTGTGGTGTGCGGTGTGGCTGGCTTACCGAAGTGTGCCTGGAACTCGCTTTTGAGCAGATCCCTTTGCCATCCCAGGAACCTCAGCAGAATTAGCCATGAAAGAACATGACCTATTTCCCTACTGGAAAGTCTGTGAGGATCCTTGGAGACGATTTTCAAAACTGGGGACTGGGGGTCGTCTCCATTGCGTCTCGAGAGAAACAGGAGAGGAGCTGGTTTTCAACAGAATGTTATACATCCAATCTGCTATGCTTAATGCAGCCTGAATATAATTATTACTACTCTCTGTTTACGACAGCAGCCGAATCAGCTTCCATCCAACAAATGGCCCAGCAGCAGTGGGCCAGCCGCCGCTGAAATGACATCTGTTAATTCTTTGTCAAATACCTTCTCGGTCTCCCTTTCTCCCAAACAGCTCTGTGGTTAATTACGACTTGGGCGTCTGACACAGTCTTTCGAGTGGAGAGACAAGCTTAGGGGCAGGCAGAAATTTGCCTTCAAGAAATTCCCTTCTTTCTCTCTCTTAAAAGAAAAAAAAAAGCCATAGCAAATTGTTTAAAATAAACATTCATTCGTGGCACCAGAATAGGCTGTTGGAATATGATTACAGGGTTACTGTATAGTGTTGTGTCGAGAGTCCCAGCCCTTCATGGAAAAAAGAATCACATCAAGTCCTTGTGAAACCATAAAAAAGTTTCCATCAGGAGAACATGGGCAGCTGTTGTTACCCTTGGCCATGTGAGCCAAGGACCTAGTACATGTTCGTGCTGCCATTATCAACTGAGTGAATGGTGAAAGGCAGTATCATCTTAATTGGTCACTGGAAGTTGAAAAGACCAATCTGATAAACCAAAATGTAGGCCCAGCCCAACTAAGGAGGTGCTTTACTTTAAAAAAACAAAACAAAACAAAACAAAAACATTTTAAATCTTTTTCTTTTTTAACTGTTTTAAATTTTTTATGTTTTGCCTGGGCTCGGTAGCTCACACCTGTAATCCTAGCACTTTGGGAGGCCGCGGTGGGCAGATTGCCTGAGCTCTGGAGTTCAAGACCAACCTGGGCAACATGGCAAAAGCCCATATCTACTAAAATACAGAAATTAGCTGGGCCTGGTGGCATATGTCTGTAATCCCAGTTACTGGGGAGGCTGAGGCAAAAGAATCGCTTGAATCTGGGAGGCAGAGGATGCAGTGAGCCAAGATTGCACCACCTCATTCCAGCCTGAGCGACAAAATGAAACTCAGTCTCAAAAAAAAAAAAAAAAAAAAAAAAATTATGTTTTATAGAGATGGGGGTCTCACTATGTTGCCCAGGCTGGTCTTAAACTCCTGGCCTCAAGCAATTCTCGTGCCTCGGCTTCCCAAACTGCAGAGGTTACAGAAGAGGTGCTCTACTGTTGTGTAGGCCAGATTTCCTCCCTGGAGCCTGTGCGTAGTGGCCAGCATCCGCTACTGGACCTGGTGTATCTGGGTGCCTCCCTGCCTTCAACTCCCGTCCCTCCCTCCACAGCAGGAGCTGTGGAATCCTGGGCCTTCACTTTGGCCTCCTCCTCTGGAGGTAACTTCAAGCACAGGACTGATATTTGTGGACCTAGCGTTCCAGCCCTCTGTTGCCTGCCTGCTTGCCGACCCTGGGTTCTCGCTGTCTGTGCTATGCAAATGCCTGCTGGCTTCTCAGGTGGGGTTCACCAAAGATTTGGCCAGGAGATACCCCCATAGGACCAGAACCACTGAGACCTGGCGTGGATGTCTGTCCTTGAAAAATGCAGGACGTCCTCCCTGCCTTTGCCCATCTGTGGAGCCAGCCATGCCCCAGGAGGGTCTCCCAAGCCCTTCCCAGCATCAGTGAAGCTCCTGATGGCTGCATCCTGGCTGCACAGCTAAGCCCCTGTCTTGAGACCAAGGGGAGTATCTTGCAGCCTGGGAGATTCCAAAGCTTTCCATGTAAGACCCCAGAGACTCCCATACTTGGCCTTTGGTGGAGGCAGCCCTGAGAATCCTGTCCAGTCACAGACATGAACAAGACCTATTCTCTGGTTAGCAGACAGCAATGGAAACTCATTCCATTCTGACCTTCTCGGATACTATTTCCAACTTCTTTGCCATTTCTGATAGAAATACATTAGTGCATTTCAGAAACCCCATAATCTGCCCAAATTCCTTCTTTCCAGCAGCATCTTTTGAGATGCCACCCAGATGGGCTCTGAGGGCTGCTCCTGGCCCTTCCCAGCAGAGGGGGTCTCAATTCTTTTTTTTTTTTTTTTTTTTTTTTGGACACGGAATCTCACTCTGTCGCCCAGGCTGGAGTGCAGTGGAGCGATCTCGGCTCACTGCATCCACCTCCTGGGTTCAAGTGAATCTCATGCCTCAGTAGCTGTGATTGCAGGCATGTACCAACCATGCCTGACTTTTTTTGTATTTTTAGTTAGAGACAGGGTTTCACCGTGTTGGCCAGACTGGTCTCAAACTCCTGACCTCAGGTGATCTGCTCGCCTCAGCCTCCCAAACTGCTGGGATTACAGGTGTGAGCCACCTTGCCTGGCCTGAACTCAATTCTTAGAAGCCACAAGGGGAGACGGAGTCTCTGAGGGTCCCAGATGTACGCTGCTTATATAGACACTCTGGAGCTGCCCCAGACATTGATTTCTTCAAATGCTAGGTGATATGGTTTGGGTGTGTGTCCCCTCCAAACCTCACGTTGAAATGTGATCCCCAGTGTTGGAGGGGGGCCCTGATGGGAGGTGTTTGTGTCATGGGGATGGATCCTTCGTGAATGGCTTGGTTCTCTCCTCGTGGTAATGAGTGAATTCTTGCTCTGAGTTCCCTCGAGATCTGGTGTTTAAAAGAGCCTGGCACCTCTCTCCCCTCTCTCTTGCTCCCTCTCTTGCCATGTGACACACAGCTCCCTTTTTCCTTTTGCCATGAGTGGAAGTTTCCTGAGGCCCCACCAGAAGCAGGTGCTGATGCCATGCTTCTTGTACAGCCTGCAGATCTGTGAGGCAAATAACCCTCTTTTCTTTATCAGTTACCCAGTCTCAGGGATTCCTTTTCAGCAACACGAAAATGGGCTAGAACAAACCAGGAGTTCTAAGGTGCCCTCTGGCCAGCATCTTCTCTTAAGTCCATCTGGCACCACAGCAGACAGAATACATTACAGAATGGCCACGCAGGTCAAGTGCTGTTTCACTGTCAGTCTGGTCTCCTGTAAGATGGGATGTCGGTGCCTCTTCCACAGGGCTCGGGCAAGGACTGAGATAATTTATGGGAAGCCCTTAGCATGATGCCTAGGACACAGATAACATTTGTTGTGCATTGTAATTTTTTTCTTTTGTTTTTAATTTTTAGAGACAGGGTCTCGCTCTGTCGCCCGGGCTGGAGTAGTGAGTGGTGTGATCACAGCTCACTGTAGCCTCCAACTCCTGGGCTCAAGTGATCCTCCTGCCTCAGCCTCCTGAGTAGTTGGGAGTACAGGTGTGCACCACCATGCCTGGCCAATTTTTTAAATTTTTTTATAGATGTGGGATCTCACTATGCTGCTCAGGCTGGTCTTGAATTCCTGGGGTCAAGCGATCCTCCCGCCTTGGTCTTTGCTCAGGAATCCAGCCCAGTCCAAGCAGACAGTGAGTTGTGGAGTGGAGGGAATGACTCTAGAAGGAAAGGGAAGTGTCATTTCTTCATGGACCAGTGCACCAGGATCCTGACTCGTAGGACACCAGAAGGGTCCTAGGCCCTGAATCAAAGTCAGACATTTCGGTTCCATGCTCTAGTGCTGTATCTCGGGTCTCAGTTCTGAATAAACCTGTGTGAGACAGGTCCTTCCAGCTTTTCTCCTTTTGGGCAACCAATCCCTCCAAATAATATAAATAATTTGATTCAAAATAAGTTATGTGACAGGCGCACACTTGGGAGAGAATACTGAAATGAACATACTGGTTTTGCTCCCTGCTGGCTTCTTGCCAGTGGGCTGTGGCTGTGAGACAAGCTTCCTAAACTTACCTCACACGCAGCCAGGCGTTCAGGCAAGATTGTAGGTGGTCCTGTGCCCCTTCTCAGAGCCCTGCTCCTGGCTCATCCTGGCTTCCACCCTGTAGACAGCATCTCCCCCCACTCCACATGCTTGGATAAACTGCCGTATGTCACCACTGTGTGCCCCAGAGTTTGAGTCTGTATCTGAGGAAGGGAGAGAAAGGAGACGATTAGAAGCTCACACCCGTCATCCCAACACTCTGGGAGGCCGAGGTGGGCAGATCACTTGAGGTCAGGGGTTCGAGACCTGCCTGGCCAACATGGCAGAACCCTGTCTTCACTAAAAATACCAAAAAAGAAAAAAGTAGCTAGGTCCGGCGTGGTGGCTTACACCTGTAATCCTAACACTTTGGGAGGCCGAGGCGGGTGGATCACTTGAGGTCAGGAGTTCAAGACCAGCCTGGTCAATATGGTGAAACCTTGTCTCTACTAAAAATACAAAAATTAACAAGGTGTGGTGGCATGCACCTGTAACCTCAGCCACTCAGGAGGCTGAGGCAGGAGAATCGCTTGAACCCAGGAGGTTGAGGTTGCAGTGAGCTGAGATCAAGCCACTGCACTCCAACCTGGGGACAGAGCGAGCCTCTGTCTCAAAAACAAAACAAAAAAAATATCCAGGCACAGTGGCAGACGCCTATAGTCCCAGTTACTTGGGAGGCCGAGGAAGGAGAATTGTTTGAATCAGGGAGATGAAGGTTGCAGTGAGCCAAGATCACGCCACTGCACTCCAGCCTGGGTGACAGAGTGAGTGAGACTCCATTGCAAAAAAAAGTCAAACCCCCTCAAGCACCAACCCTACCCCGAGATCATGCCCAATGCGTCCACTGGCCTCCTCTTTGCATCCTTCCCCCATGGGCAGGTGCAGGGAGCGGGCCATGGACACTACCTTGGGAGTTCCCTGTCCCACCAACACCCCCACCTGCTTGTCCAGGACAGAAGTAGGGTGGGCCCTGGCTTCAGGGTGGGCCCTAAAAGGTGGGTTGGGGTCACTCACAAGGCCCATCCCTACCACCTCCATGAGGCTGAGACTTTGGTGCCATGACTGAAGCTTTCTTTAGACTCTGTCCTGGGGTGCACATGTGGATTAAATTAGAGCAATATGTTTTTCAAACAGCATCTTGGCTGAAAAGTCATGCAGATAAATGGAAACAAACCCAGCTTTATGTGAATGGAAAGGGGTTGGTGGGAGGACCGCTTCCGCCTGAAGCACCACTGCAGGCCAGGCTCCCCTCCTGGGCTCTCCCCACCCCCACCCCCTCCCCCTCTCCACCCTCCCCCTGCAGCCCTGACTCCCTGGCCTAGCCCAGGAAGGCCTCAGCAGAGGCTTCCCCTGCCACTCCACATCCCCTCTCCAGGCCCCTGCTCCAGCCTGCCTGGCCTCCCGCTCCACCCGTCAACTGTCTTCTCCCGGGTCAGTCTGGCACCACGATGGAGAAGGCACATTTGAGTCACTGGGCAGGTCCAATGCTGTTTCCCTGTTAGTCTCCTCATCTGTAATTGAGGATGTTGATGCCTCCTCCAAAGGGCTCCAGCAAGGACTGAGTGAGAAAATTCACGGGAAGCCCTCAGCGTGGCCTAGGACACAGATAACATTTGTTGTGCATTCTCTCTCTTTTTTCTTTAATTTTTAGAGACAGGGTCTCTGTTGCCCAGGCTGGAGTATAGTGGTGCAATCAGAGCTCACTGCAGCCTCCAACTCCTGGCTTCTAGTGATCCTCCTGCCTCAGCCTCCCAAGCAGCTGGGACTATAGGTGCACGCCACCACATCCAGCTAATTTATTTATTTATTGGGGGGGGGTCTTGCTATGTTGCCCAGGCTGGTCTTGAACTCCTGGGCTCAAGCAATCCTCCTGCCTCAGCCTCCCAAAGTGCTGGGGTTACTGGTGTGAGCCACTGTGTACTTGGCTTCAATTTTTTCAGTCTTACAAAAAGTTTAGAAAAGATAATTTTAGAAGATACATTACCTTTTTATTTGTTTTCAGAGACAGGGTCTCATTTTGTTGCCCAGGCTGGTATTGAACTCCTGGGCTCAAGTGATCCTCCCACCTTGGCCTCCCAAAGTGCTGGGATTACAGGCGTGAGCCAGCTCTTCTGGCCCATTGTCTTTATTATTATGTTGTTGTTGTTGTTGTTATTATTATTATTATTATTATCATTTTTATTATTACTACTCACCATCTCACCTCTTCTCAGCAAACAGCTCACTCCTCCCCACTGACCACCACAGCTGAGCCCTGTCTGGGCTCAGCAAGGGCTGAGATAACAGCAAGGGTAACAGCAAGGGTAACAGCTGTTACCTTTGCTGGGGTAACAGCAAGGGCAGAGACAGTAGCTATTGAATGAATACTTGTTGGCGGATTGGCTTGTGATGAGGGGTTTTGGTATTGTTAGTAGGAGGGAAGAGTTGGGCATGCTGTCCTACAAAGCGACCTGAATCCGTCCCCCCCGGGCCCACTTCCAGGTCCTGTGTGTGGAGCTGCTCGCAAGGCCCCCTGGGAAAACTGAGATGGCTGCTGCCAGGCATCCATTCAAGATGGCAACTTCCCAGCAATTCAAACACTTGGTCAGGAACTGATTAGTCACTAGATGACATAAGAGTCCAGCAGTCGTGATTTAGATTTTTTTAAACCACTTTGTTCTGTAAGCATTTTTGGGTACTTGGACTCAATGAGCCCCTTCCACATAGGAAGAGAGCATTAGTGAAATCCCTGCTGTTCCAAGAACTTCCTCACTCACCCCAGGGCCCACTGGCCGCTGCCTCACCAGAAATCCCTCAGCCGCGTTGACCGCTCACTCACCTGATGCCCCCAAGAGACTGTACTCTTCAAGGAAGAGCAGAAAAAGAGTTGTACCCTGCTTTGTGCACCTGCCCTCAGTGATGGGATACTTAACACAGGCCTCCCCTGTGACAAGTGCTTGGAAAACCTTTAGTGACTGATGGTACTTATAAATGCCAAGTTAATATCAATCATCTTTCTTGTTTAATCTTTTTGTTTGTTTGTTTTGAGATGGAGTCTTGCTCTGTTGCCCAGGCTGGAGTGCAGTGGCACAATCTCAGCTCACTGTAGCCTCTGCCTCTTGAGTTCAAGCAATTCTCCCATTCCAACCTCCCCACTAACTGGGATTATAGGGGTGCGCCACCACACCTAGCTAATTTTTGCATTTTTAGTAGAGATGGGGTTTCAGCATGTTGGCCAGTCTGGTCTCAAACTCCTGACCTCAGGTAATCCACCCACCTCAGCCTCCCAAAGTGCCGGGATTACAGGTGTGAGCCACTGCGCCTGGCAGTTTTGTTTTGTTTTGTTTTGTTTTTTGAGATGGAGTCTCGCCCTGTTGCCCAGGTTGCAGTGCAATGGCACGATCTCAGCTCACTGCAGTGTCTGCCTCTCCGGTTCAAGCGATTTCCGGCTAATTTCTGTATTTTTAATAGAGACGGAGTTTCGCCATGTTGACCAGGCTGGTCTCAAACTCCTGACCTCAAGTGATCCTTCCACCTCGGCCACCCAAAGTGCTAGGATTACAGGTGTGAACCACTGCTCCTGGCCACCTTTCTCATTTAATCTTTATTAAGGATTAGTAAAGATTATCTAGTAAAGAGATAGAGAAAGCCCGAGAGGCTGCCTTTTAGATGGTCAGATGGTCAGAAGTCCTGCATTCACATTGGCGCTGGCAGCTCTGTGTCTGCACTTCCCTCTTCTGGACACACCAGCATCTCTTTGAAGGCAGGGACTCCATCCATCCCTCGCCTGGCAGCATCCTTCCAGCATCTGGAATGTGGCAGACGCCGCACGTAGATGTGAGTGCATTCGTAGAGAAGAGGGAGTGGGAGACGGAAATTACTGAGAAAATGGCAATGCAGGTTTATTTCACTCTCCGGATACTGTCACAAAATTCTGGTTGTGGGTGGATGGGGAAAAAAAACCAAAGGCCATGTGATAGCCCCTCTGGGCTGTGACCTTGAAGGAGGATGGCCCTGGAGGGAATAAATGGCCTTCTTCACTCTCCTCTCTCATTCCCGTCTTGGGCCAGAGAATCCCAGGAGCCAGATCCAACTAAAAGTCAGAGGCTCGGGAGACATTGATGCGGTCCACACGGGCCAACCTTGAGGGCGGATATGAAAGGCACAGGAAACACTTGGGCTCCCGTGGAAAGGTAGGGAAGTGGTTCTCGTTTCTCAGCAGGTTTCTCTGATCTGTACCAAGGGGCCTTCATACAGCTTTGCTAATCCTCTCCAGCTCAGATACCAATGGATTCTCAATTCCCCCATAGAAGACAAGCAGAGGGAGACTCAGATAGAAATATGGTAAGAGGCCGGGTGCAGTGGCTCACACCTGTAATCCCAACACTTTGGAAAGCCAAGGTGGGCAGATCACTTGAGCTCAGGAGTTCAAGACCACCCTGCCCAACATGGTGAAACTCCAACTCTACTAAAAACACAAGAACTTAGCCAAGTGTGGTGGCAGGTGCCTATAATCCCAGCTACTTGGGAGGCTGAGGCAGGAGAATCGCTTGAGGGGTTGCAGTTAGCCAAGATCATGCCACTGCACTCCAGCCTGGGCAAACAGAGCAAGACTGCATCTCAAAAAAAAAAAAAAAAAAAAAAAAGAAAGAAAAAAAAAAAGAAAAGAAAGAAAGAAAGAAATGTGGTCAGAGGCAGACCTCTAACACATCCATTCATCCCGCACCTTCCTAGTACCAAATCTCAGAAGGGAGATCAGAAGTCATGGCCAGGCACAGTGGCTGTTTCCTGTAATCCCAGTGCCTTGGGAGGCCAAGCCAGGCAGGAAGATCATTTGAGGCTGAGTGTTAGAGACTAGCCTGGGCAACACAGCAAAACCCCCTCTCTACAAAAAATAAAGAAATTTGCCATGGTGGTGCACACCTGTAGTCCCAGCTTCTTGGGAGGCTGAGGTGGGAGGATCGCTTGAGCCCAGGAGTTGGAGGCTTCAGTGAGCTATGATCGTGTCACTGCACTCCAGTCTGGGTGATAGAGCGAAACCCTCTCTCTAAATAAAATAAAATCACAGCAGGGCTCCATCTCCAAAATCATTTGGGATTGTTGAAGTTAGAGTGCATGGGAAGGAGAAAATAGATTTCTTTTTTTAGGAAAAAAGTTACGATCTACAAGCTACTCAAACACCTGTTCTTTAGAAGACAATGGGCAGGTGGAAAGTTAGGAAGTCAGTTTCTTTAGGAAGTCAGTTTCTTTGGGTTTTTTTTTTTTTTTTTTTTGAATAAGGATTTGATGCTGGAGTCTTCAGAATCTGAGTTTATATTAAAAATGTGGAAGTGCCAAACCTCAAAGCAAGTCTGTGGAGCCAAAGTGAGTGGGATGGTAGCAGAGAAGAAAGACGCAGGCGAGGCTGTGATGCGGCACGGAGCTGGAGGCCCTGTGGGCTCGCTCATCTCGCATTCTGCACCGCGCAGGAGGTGTGGGATCGCAGCGCTTGCGAGCGCCTGTTCATAGCTTATTGCCACGGGGGAGGCGTGCGGGCAGCAGCAGCCCAGGCGTTCAAAAGACCTGCATCGCTGTCAGAGAGCTGGGGATTGGATCTCTGCAGAGACACCCCAGAGTCTGGGAAACTCCTTATTTGTAGGCAGTTTTCAGTTGTCCACTTGCTCCAACACTGCCCCCTTTTATGGGGCTGCAGTGGGAACCCTTTCTTAGGGTCCTGCTGAGCACCTCTCTTTCTGGGCGGTATATATCCTTCTGTAGCACATTCTCTCTCTTGCTATCTGGCTCTCTCATATATATGAGCTCACCATGTTGATACATATAGATCTAGATCTAGTTTATTCATTTTGATTCTTCAATAGTATTGCATTGTATTATCCATACTTTTTTTTTTAACCTATTGCTCAATTATTAGAAATTCAGCATATTCCTTCCAGGCTAACAACGCAAGCGCAAGCCTGGGCAACACCGTGAAACCCCGTCTGTACAAAAAATATCCAGGCGTGGTAGATCATGCCTGTAGTCCCAGCTACTCAGGATGCTGAGGTGGGAGGATCCCTGGGCCCAGGAGGTCAAGACTGCAGTGAGCCGTGATCATGCCCCTGCACTGTAGCCCTGGGTGGCAGAGCGAGATCCCGTGTCAAAAAAAAAAAAAAAAAAAAAAAAAAAAAAAGCGAAGCAAAAAAACCAGTGCAGTGCTCAACACATTTTGAGCACCTAACCTAGTGCACATAACCTTGAGCATTGCAGGGCAGATAGCTAAATGAAGAAATGTCAGGTGATGTGGGGAAGTGCATCTTCAAATTCCCTAGCTCTTGCCAAATTCCTCATCAATTTGTTCTCTGAAGATACACTCCCATTAGGAACACAGAACGGTTCCCATTTCCCCACATCCTTGCCAACAGTCTGTTATCTGACAATCACATTTTGCCATTCTAATTTCTATTTTCCTGGTTGAGAGTGAGTTGACATCTTCTCACATGCTTGTGGATGATTTGATGTTTTTTCACTCATGATTCGCCTAGTGATATCCCAGCCATTTTTCATTAGGTTGTGTTTTTCTGATTGCTTTATAATCGTTTATGAAATATTCTGGATACTAATCTTTTTTGTTGCTGTTGTTATATGGGTTGTAAATATCCTCTCCCAGTCTGTCGGAGTGTTGTTGTTGTTGTTGTTGTTGTTGTTGTTGTTGTTTAAGACAAAGCCTCACTCTGTCACCCAGGCTGGAGTGCAGTGGCGCGATCTGGACTCATTGCAACCTCCGCCTCCCACGTTCAAGCAATTCTCCTGCCTCAGCCTCCGGAGTAGCTGGGATTACAGGCACCCACCACCACGCCTGGCTAATTTTTGTATTTTTAGTAGAGACAGGGTTTCACCATGTTGGCCAGGCTGGTCTTGAACTCCTGACCTGAGGTGATCCACCCTCCTCAACCTCCCAAAGTGTGGAGATTATAGGCGTGAGCCACTGTGCCCAGCCTGTCAGTTGTTTTTTAATATTGAGGTTGGTGTCTTCTGATATGTAGAAGTTGTGAATTTTAATGTAGTAGAATTCTTTTTGTCCTTTGTGGTTTATAGTTTTTATATATTATTCAAAAAGAACTTTCTCTACCCCCAATGGCATAAAAATATTTTTCTTTCTTTTTTTCTTTAATTCCAACTTATTGAGGCATAATTTTTACAAAATAAAATGCACCCATGCATTCTGACAAATGTATACAACCATGTAACCACCCTCCACTCAAAAAAGGTATAGAACATTTCCATCCCTATAGCTGCTTCCCAGCTCCTGCCTGGTAGGTAATCTTCCTTCCTAGCCCCTGCTCTAGGCAGTGGCCAATCTGCTTTTTGTCAGTATTTCTATTTCATATCAACAGAATAGTACAGCACATACTCTTTTGTATCTGGCTTCTTGTGCCTGGCAACATGCTTTTTTTTTTTTTTTTAGTTCTGGGGTACATGTGCAGGTTTGTTACATAGGTAACCTTGTACTGTGTTTACCTAGGAGGTTTGCCATGGTGGTTTGCTGCACCCAGCATCATACTTTTGAGGCATCGTTTTGTTTTGTTTTTTGTTTTTTGAGATGGAGAGATGGAGTCTTGTTCTGTTGCCCAGGCTGGAGTGCAGTGGCATGATCTCAGCTCACTGCAACCTCCGCTTCTTGGGTTCAAGCAATTCTCCTGCCTCAGCCTCCCGAGTAGCTAGGATTATAAGCATGCGCCACCATGCCTGGCTAATGTGTTTTTTTTTTTTTTTTCTTTTTTTTTTTCTAGTAGAGATGGGGTTTTTGCCACGTTGGCCAGGCTGGTCTCGAACTCCTGATCTCAAGTGATCCGCCCTCCCCGGCCTCCCAAAGTGCTGGGATTACAGGCGTGAGCCACCTCTCCCTGCCGAGGCATCTTTTGAGAGATCACTTACGCTTTTGAGAATCAGCCATGCCATTGCACATACCAGCAGTTTATCCTCTTTTGTGCTGAATAGTGTTCTGTTGTATGGATGTACCGCAGTTTGTGTTTTCACTTATCTGTCATTTGGATTGTTTCCAGTTTTTGGTTTTTATGAGTAAAGCTGCTATGAACATTTGTGTACAAGTCTCAGTACACCTAACTAATGGGTGTATGTTTTTCTTTCCCTTGGGTAAATATCTAAGTGTGGAATCTCTGGGTCATGTGATGAGCGTATTTTTTTCCCCTGTTCAACTTCGTTTTAATTTTTTTATTTCAATAGGTTTTGTGGGGAACAGGTGGTGTTTGGTTACAGGCATAAGTTCTTCAGTGGTGATTTCTAAGACTTTGGTGCACACATCACCCGAGCAATGTACACATAGATACGGTGTATATATACTATACACTGTATGTTTAGTCTTTTATCCCTCACCCCCCAACCCTTTCCTCTGAGTCCCTAAAGGCCCTTGTATCATTTTTATGCCTTTGCATCCTCATATCTTAGCTCCCACTTATGAGCGAGAACATATGATGTTTGGTTTTCCATTTCTGAGTGATTTCACTTAGAATAACCGTCTCCAATTCCATCCAGGTTGCTGCAAATGCCATTGTTCATTCCTTTTTATTGCTAAGTAGCATTCCATGGTATTTCTATATCACATTTTCTTTATCGAGTGTATGTTTAATGTTATAACAACTGCTAAACTGTTTGCAAAGTAACTGAGTGATTTTACACTTCCTCCAGCCAGGGATTCGAGCTCTAGCTCCTCCACCAGAGCTCAGAATTATCTGTGTTTTTCATTTTAGCCCATTTTAGTAGGGATGCTTATTGATATCTTATTGTAGTTTTAATTAATATTTTCCTAATGACTAATAATATTGAGCATTTTTCATGTGCTTCTTAGCCTGTGAAATGTTTGTTCAAATCTTTCACCCATTTTAAAATTCAATTGTCTTCTTCTTATTGAATCTTTTGTAAGATATTATTATACAAGTCTTTCTGTAAGATCTGTGTATTGACAATATTGTCTTATACCTTTTGTCTTGACTTTATTTATTTATTGAGACAGGGCCTCTCTCTGTCACCCGGGCTGGAGTGCAGTGGTGTGATCCTGGCTCACTGCAACCTCCACCACCCCCCAAGGCTCAAGCAATTCTCCCACCTCAGCCCCCCAAGTAGCTGGGATGGCAGGCATGCACCACCAAACCTGGGTAATTTTTTGCATTTTTAGTAGAGACAGTGTCTTACCATGTTGCCCATGCTGATCTCAAACTCCTGACTTCAAGACTTTATTTTTAAAGTGCCTTTCAGAAAGCAGTTTTTCCTATTTTGATGAAGGAAAAATATTGTCAAGTTTTTCCTTTATGATTAGTGCTTTTATGTCTTGTTTAAGACATCTTTGCCAATCCCAAGCTCACAAAGATTGTCGTCTCTATTCACTTATAGAAGTTTCTTAATGTTATATTTTGCATTTTAGTCTACTACTCTATTTCAAGTTAATTTTTGTGTAAGGTGAGACATAAAGGTTTTGCCTATGGATGTCCAAGTGTCTGGGACCATTTTCTGTGAACACTGTCATTTTCCTGATGCTAAATAACCTTAGCACCACCTGTGTCAAAAATCAAGCAACCTTGCCGGGCACGGTGGCTCACGTAATCCTAGCACTTTGGGAGGCTGAGGCGGGTGGATCACTTGAGGTCAGGAGTTCGAGACCAGCTTGGTCAACATGGTGAAACCCCGTCTCTATTGAAAATTTTAAAAAATAGCTGGGCATGGTGGCACACGCCTGTAATCCCAGCTACTCAGGAGGCTGAGGCACGAGAATCTCTTGATCCCGGGAGGCGGACGTTGCAGTGAGCCGAGATCACAGCACTGCACTCCAGCCTGGGCAACAGAGTGAGACTCCGTCTCAACAAAATACAAATAAAATAAAAATCAAGTAACGAGAGAAGGGTGGGTTTATTTCTGGACCTCTATTCCGATCTATATTTCAGAATCTATATTCACTGATCTATCTGTCTACCCTGACATCAGCACCATACTGTCTTAATTGCTATTATTTTTATTGAAAGTCTTGAAGTTAACTGTAAGTCCTCCAACCTTGCTTTTCTTTTTTAAAAACTGTTTTGGATATACTAGGATTTTACATTTCCACGTAAATGTTACAACTGACTTGTTAATTTTGACCCCCCCCCAAAAAAAAGAAAGGCCTGCTGATATTTTGTTGATTGGAATTATTTTGATTCCATAGATCCACTACAAGAAAATAGACATTTAGTAACACTGAACGTGAACATGAACTGTCTTTGCTTATTTAGGTCTTTTCTCGTTTATCTCGTTTTGTAGTTTTAAGTGCAAAGGTCTTACCTATCTTTTATTGAATGTATTTCTATATAATTTCATTGTTTTAGACACTATAGCAAATGTTTTAAAATTTCATTTTTCAGTTGTTTCGTGCTAGTATGCAGAGATAAAGCTGGATATATATATTTATGCATATTATATACATTATTTATGTATTATATACCTATACAGATACATACAACATATACATATTATATACATACATTATATACATATATTATATATAATACACATATATTATACACATAATATATTATATATACATATCTTTAGTATATAATATATACCATACATATAAAAGCTTGTATCCTGAGACTTTACCAAATTCACTTATTTCTAGTAGGCTTTCAGACATTCTTTAGGATTTTCTATGTATAGTATTACATCATCTTTGAAGAAAGAAAATTTTACCTCTTTCTATAGGGTCCGTATATTTTTTATTCCATTTTCTTGCCTTATTGCATTAGCTAGGATGTAAAGTACAATGTTGACTAGAAGTGGTGAGAGTAGATGTTTTGTTATTCCTAACTTTAGGATGAAAACATTAACTCTTTCATGACTGTGATGTTAACTGTAGATCTTTCACAGATTCCCTTCACTGGGTTGAAGAAGTTCCTTTCTAGTCCAAAACCAAGTTTTTGCTGAACTTGTTTTTACATGAATGAATGATGAATTTTGTCAAATGCTTCTTCTTGAATCTATTGAGACAATCATATGAATTTTTCTTCTTTATTCTGTTAATGTAGTAAATTATGTTGATTGATTTGAAAATGTTAAGCCAGCTTTTTGTTCCTGAGATAAACCCTATTTGGTCATATGTTATTGAACTTAATTTGCTAATGTTTTGTTGACGACTTATACACCTAATTTAATAAACATATTGGTCTGGAGTTTTTTTTTTTTTTTTTTTTTTTGGTAATGTCTCTGTCTGGTTTTGTTGTTAGAGTTATGCTTGCCTCATAGAATGAGTTGGGAAATGTTCTCTCCTTCTCTACTTTCTGAAATAATTTATGAATGCTTATGAATGACTTACTCTTTCAGTGTTTGATAGAAGTCCCCAGTGAAATCATCTTGGCCTAAAATTTTCTGGTTGGGCACGGTGGCTTATGCCTATAATTTCAGCACTTTGGGAGGCCAAGGCAGGCAGATCACCTAAGGTCAGGAGTTCGAGACCAGACTGGCTAACATGGTGAAACCCCGTCTCTACTAAAAATACAAAAAAATTAGCCAGGTATGGTGGTGCACACCTGTAATCCCAGCTACTCGGGAGGCTGAAGCAAGAGAATCACTTGAACCAGGGAGGTGGAGGTTGCAGTGAGCCCATATCATGCCACTGTACTCCAGCCTGGGTGACAAAGGGAGACTCTGTCTCAACAAAAGAAAATAAATTAAAATAAATACATAAAATTTGCCAGAAATTTTAGAAATTATGAATTAATTAAAATTTAAAAAACAGATGATGGATTATTAATACTTTGTATTTCTTCCTGAGCCAGTTTTTTGAGTTTTTTAAAAAAATACTACATAATATTTTACATATTTATGGGGTACATATGATATTTTATTGCATGTGTAGAACGTGTAATGATCACGTCAAGGTATTTGTGATATCCATCACCTTGAGTTTTTATCATTTCTTTGTGTTGGGAACATTTCCAGTTCTCTCTTCCAGCTACTTTGAAACATACAATACAGCCAGGTGTGGTGGCTCACACCTGTAATCCCAGCACTTTGGGAGGCCGAGATGGGCAGATCACCTGAGGTCAGGAGTTTGAGACCAGCCAGGCCAAGATGGTGAAACCCCATCTCTACTAAAAATACAAAAATTAGCTGGGCGTGGTGGCAGGTGCCTGTAATCCCAACTACTCGGGAGGCTGAGGGGGGAGAATCGCTTGAACCTGAAAGGCGCAGGTTGCAGTGAGCTGAGATTGTGCCATTGCACTCCAGCCTGGGAGACAAGAGCAAGACTTCATCTCCAAAAAAAAAAAAAAAGAGAAGAAAAAAGAAACATAGAATACATTGTTGTTAACTATGGTCACCCTACTTTGCTATTAGAGTACTGTTATTAGAATGTATACCTCCTATCTACCTGTATGTTTGTAGAATGGACCAACCTGTCTTCATTTGCCTCTCCTCCCTACCCTTTCCAGCCTGTGGTAACCACCACGATGGCTCATGCCTGTAATCCCAGCATTTTGGGAGGCCAAGGCAGGTAGATCACTTGAACTCAGCCTGAGCAACATGGCAAGACCCCATCGCTACCAAAAATACAAAATATTAGCCAGGCATGGTGGTGTGTGCCTGTGGTCCCAGCTACTCAGGGGTTGAGGCGGGAGGATCGATTAAGCCTGGGGGGCGGAGGATTCAGTGAGCCAAGATTGCACCACTGCACTCAACCCTGGGTGACAGAGCAAGACCCTGTTTATATATATATGGAAAGAGCAGCAATTTGACTTCTTATTTTCCAATTTGGATGCCTTTTGTTTCTTTCTCTTGTCTGATTACTCTGGCTAGGACTTCTGATACTATGTTGAGTAGGAGT
Organism: Macaca nemestrina; assembly: GCF_043159975.1. NCBI lineage: Eukaryota > Metazoa > Chordata > Mammalia > Primates > Cercopithecidae > Macaca > Macaca nemestrina. The sequence continues at coordinate 43,273,761 of NC_092144.1, read as the reverse complement.
GGTGAAAAAAGGCATCCTTGTGTTGTTTCAGTTCTTAGGGGAAAGGCTTTTACCTTTTCCCCATTCATTATGATGTTAGCTGTGGTTTTGTCATATATGGCCTTTATTATATTGAGCTATATTCCTTCTATGCCTGGTTTATTCAGTGTTTTTATCAAATGCTTTTTCTGTATCTATTGAGATGATCATATGTTTTTGTCTCTCATTCTGTTGATGTGATGTATCACATTTATTGATTTGTGTGTGTTGGATGATCCTTGCATCCCTGGGATTAATTTTCATGTATTTGTATAGTTTTCAAAGTTCCACTTGATTATGGTGTTTTTTGTTTGTTTGTTTTTGTTTTTGTTTTTTTAAGGCAAAATCTCACTCTGTCACCCAGACTGGAGTGCAGTGATGCAATCTCAGCTCACTGCAACCTCCGCCTCCTGGGTTCAAGTGATTCTCCTGCCTCAGCCTGCCAAGTAGCTGGGACTACAGGCGCCCACACCATGCCCAGCTAATTTTTCATGGTGTATTTTTTTGTTTGTTTGTTTGAGATGGAGTCTCGCTCTGTCACCCAGGCTGGAGTGCAGTGGTATGATCTCAGCTTACTGCAACCCCCGCCTCCCGGATTCAAGCTATTCTGCCTCAGCCTCCCGAGTAGCTGGGATTACAGGGGCCTGCCACCACGCCCAGCTGATGTTTGTATTTTTAGTAGAGATGGAGGGTTTCACCATCTTGGCCAGGCTGGTCTTGAACTCCTGACCTCAGGTGATCCTCCTGCCTCGGCCTCCCAAAGTGCTGAGATTACAAGCATGAGTCACTTCACAGGCCCTTTTTGTTTGTTTGTTTTTATTTTTTATTTATTTTGTGTGTGTGTGTGCTGCTAGATTTGGTTTGCTAGTATTTTGTTCAGAATTTTTGCAATCGTGTTCATCAGGGATATTGGCCTGTAGTTTTCTTTTGTTGTTGTGTCTTTGTCTGGTATCAAGGTAATTTTGGTCTCATAGAATGAGTAGGGAGAATTCCTTACTCTTCAATTTTTTTTATTAGTTTGAGGAGAATTGATATTAGCCCTTCTTTGGAATCTTGGTAGAATTTGGCAGTGAAGCCATCCTGTCTTGGACTTTTAATTACCGATTCCATCTCATTACTCATTATTGGCCTGTTCAGGTTTTATATTGCTTCCTGATTCCATCTTGGTTGGTTGTATGTGTCCTTGATTTATGCATTTACTCTAGGTTTTCTAGTTTGTAAGTGTATAAATGCTCATCATAGTCTCTCATGATCTTTTGTATTTCTGTAGTATCAGTTGTAATGTCTCCTTTTTTGTTTTTGATTTTGTTTATTTGGACCTTCTCTCTTTTTTCCCCAGTTAGTCTAGCAAGTGGTTTATCAATTTTGTTTATCTTTTCAAAAAACCAACTTTTCATTTATTTATCCCTTGTATTTTTAAAGTCTGTATTTCATTTAGTTCTGTTCTGATCTTTATTATTTATTTTCTTATACTAATTTGGGTTTGGTTTGTTCTTGATTTTCTAGTTCCTTGAAGTACATCATTAAATTATTTATTTTAAATTTCTCTACTTTTTGATGTAGGCATTTATTGCTATAAACTTCTCTCTTAGAACTGCTTTTGCTATATCTCATAGGTTTTGATACGTTCTGTTTTGATTTTCATTTATTTCAATAAATTTTTTAAATCTCCTCTTTCTTTCTTGACCCAATGGTCTTTCAAGAGTATGTCATTTAATTTCCATGTATTTGTACAGTTTTCAAGGTTTCTCTGGTTATTGATTTCTAGTTTTATTTCATTGTGGTCTGAGAAGATACTTGATATAATGTTAATTTTGAAAAATTTTTTGAGACTTGTTTTGTGTTCTAACATATGGTCTATCCTGGAGAATGTTTCATGTGCTGATGAGAAGAATGTGTATTCTGCAGCTGTTAGATGAAATGTTCTGTAAATTTCTGTTATGTCCATTTGGCCTAATGTGCAGTTTAAATCCAATGTTTTTTCTTAATTTTCTATCTAGATGATCAGTGTAATGCTGAGATTTGGGTGTTGAAGTCTCCAACTATTTCTGTGTTGAAGTCTATCTCTTCTTTTAGATCTAATAATATTTGCTTTATATATGTAGGTGCTCCAGTGTTGGGTGCATATATGTTTAGAGTTGCTATATCCTCTTGCTGAATTGATCCCTTTTTCATTATACAGTGACCTTTTTTGTCTCCTTTATACAATTTTCGACACAAAGTCTGACTTATATAAGCATAGCTACTCCTGCTCACTTTTGGTTTCTATTGGCATAAAATATATTCTTCCATTCCTTTGTTTTCAGTCTTGTAGGCAGCATATTGTTAGGTCATGTTTTGTTGTTGTTGTTGTTTTTCCATTCAGTCAGTCTATATAAGTGGAAATGTAGGCCATTTTTATTTATTTATTTTTATTTTATTTTACTGTTGTTATAATTTTGGGGGAGATGAAGTCTCTCTCTGTTGCCCAGGCTGGAATGCAATGGCACTATCTTGGCTCACTGCAACCTCCGTATTCCAGGTTCAAGCAATTCTCCTGCCTCAGCTTCCCGAATAGCTGGGATTACAGGTGCAGGCCACCATACCTGGCTAATTTTTTTGTATTTTTAGTAGAGATGGGGTTTCACCATGTTGGCCAGGCTGGTCTCAAACTCCTGACCTCAGGTGATCCATCCGTCTCAGCCTCCCAAAGTGCTGGGATTACAGGTATGAGCCACCACACCTGGCTGAAATTTAATTCATTTATATTCAGGGTTATTATTGATATGTAAGGGCTTATTCTTGTCATTCTATTTCTTGATTTCTGCTTGTTTTCTATACCCTTTGTTCTTTTCTTTCTCTCTTTTTGTTTATCACTATGGTTTTGTGATATTCTATACTCATAACATTTGAGGGTTTTTTCCTCTTTCTTGTTTGTGTGTTTGCTCCTCCAGTGGTTTTTATATTTTTGTGTATTTTCATGATGCTAGTATTGATCTTTTACTTCCAGGTGTAGGATTCCCTTATGCATTTCTTGTAGGACTGGTCTAACGGTGATGAATTCTCCAGCTTTTGCTTGTCTGGGAAAGATTTTATTTCTCCTTCATTTGTGAATGAAAATTCTGCCAGGTAGAGTATCCTGGGCTGGCAGGTTTTTGTTTTTGTTTTGGTTTTCCATCACTTAAAATATATCATTCCATTCTCTGCTAGCCTGTAAGTTTTCCCCTAAGAAATCTGCTGTAAGTCTGATGGGGGTTCCTTTCTAGGTGACTAGATGCTTTCTCTTGCTGTTTTTAGAATTTTCTCTTTGTTTTTGACTTTGACAGTTTGACTGTAATGGTACGTGGAGAAGATCTTTTTGAATTGTATCTATTTGGGGATCTTTGAGCCTGTGTATCTGGATGTCTAAATCTCTTGCTAGTCTTGGGAAATATTCATCTGTTATTTCATTAAATAGGGTTTCTAACCCTTTCATTTTTCCTTCACCTTTTGATACACCAAAAATGTGAATATTTGCTCACTTTATAGTGTCCCACATGTCATGAAGGTTTGGCTCATTCTTTTTCTTCTTTATTTTTATCTGACTGGGTTATTTCAAAAGATCTGTCTTCAAATTCTAAGATTCTTTCCCTCTCTCTTTCTTTCCTCTTTTTTTTTTTTTTTTTTTTTTAATTTTATTTTCTGAGACAGAGATTCACTCTTGTCACCCAGGCTGGAATGCAATGGTGCAGTCTCAGCTCACTACAACCTCTGCCTCCTGGATTCAAGTGATTCTCCTGCCTCGGCCTCCCAAGTAACTGGGATTACAGGCATGTGCCACCATACCCAGCTAATTTTGTATTTTTAGTAGAGATGGGATTTCACCATGTTGACCAGGCTGGTCTCAAACTCCTGACCTCAGATGATCTGCCCACCTTGGCCTCCCAAAGTGCTGGGATTACAGGCATGAGTCACCTCACCCAGCCAAATTTTAAGATTCTTCTTCTGCTTGGTCTAGTTTATTGTTGAAGTTTTCAAATATATCTTGTATTTCATTGAATAAATTATTCAGTTCCTGAATTTCTGCTTGGTTATTTTTTCTGCTTGGCTTTTTGGTAAATTTCTCATTCATATCCTGAATTCTTTTTCTGATTTGTGTTGTTTTACAGAATTCTCTTGTTTCTCATTGAACTTCTTTAGTATCAATATTTTCAATTCTTTTTCTGGGATTTCATTAATTTATTTTTGAGATCTGTTGCTAGAGATTTCTTGGGTTCCTTTGGCGGTGTCACATTCATTTTTCATTTTTCTTGTGTCCTTACATTGATATGTGCACATCTGGTGTAACAATTGCTTCTTCATTTTTATTTTTTTGAATTTGCTTTCATGGGGGAGGACTTTTTCCTTAAGAGGTATCTATGGTGTTGGTAAGTAGGGCACTTTGGTTTAAATTCTGGGTGTGTACAGTAGTGTAGTCTCTGTATGATTTCTTTGGCTGTAGACATTGCCAGCGGTGTCTGCAATTTCTTCAGTGGCTGAGGGTGTGGTTGTTAATGGAGGCTGTGATGAAATTTTGTTGAGGACTGGGGTGCTAAATGGGCCAGTCTTCAGTCCCCAGTGGTGACATTAATGGGCTGAACATGCCTGTCCTTGGGCCTCAGGGTGGCATACACTGGTACTTGTGTTAGCAAGCCTATTCTTGGGTCTCCTGCTGGCTTTCTTGGGTGCTAGGAATGACAGCAGTCAGACAGGTGGGCAGGCTCTTGAGCTCCTGAGCAATGGAGGTAGCAGTGGTGAGACAACCCTCTGGGACCCAAGCAGTCCACATTGGAATTGGTAATGGCTGTGACAGGTTGGGCAGGCTGGTCCCCAGACCCACAGATGGCACATGCAGATGAATACCAGCTGTGGCAGTAGTGGGAGCTTGAGTGGACATGACCTCAGACCCCAGGGGGAGGGCTCAGGTGCCACTAGTGATGGACTAGGCTGGGCAATCCCCGGGACCTTGGACCGTGTGCACAGGTGATCTCCAGGCCCCTGGATGGCATGCTTGGATACTTTAAGGTGGGTGAAGCCAGGCCAGGTGGACCTGTCCTCAGGCCCCCCCAGTGCTGCATGCAATCTCTGGCTGGTAGGCAGAGGTGGGGTGAACCCCAGGCTGCTCATAGAAAGCTCAGGTCGGGCCATCAGCTGCTGCACTGTGGCCTTGCCACTGGGGAGGACGAAGTTGGTTTCCCTGGCAGCAGCCATAGACAGGCAGCTGTGGGGCAGTGTACAGGCTTTGCTCACACTCATGCCTTGGCCCCCGGCAGCCCTCGGTGGCAGTGGTGTAAGCAGTGGAATTTGTCCTTGGGGTGCATGAAGATGTGCAACCGTCCCTCTGCTGGGGGTAAGGGGGTGGGATTGCTGCCTGTGGCTCCTGCCTCAGTACAGTGCCAGGGCAGACTTAGTCTAGTAGGGGCCTGTACTCTCAAAATGGTGCCATGTTGCAGCTGCTCAGGACCCAGGAGTTTGTGGGACCCAGCATGAATTATCTTTCTGGATTTATACCTTTGCATAGCCTCTAGGCAGCTCCCTATGCTCCTCTTGGGACTTGCGAGGGTCGACAGGCTCTCCCTTGGCTAGGATTATAGGAGTCCATGGCAGGAATGTGGATCTAGGGTCCTTCACTTACCTTTCCCTACATTAGAGGGCTACTCCAGACTTGTAGCCAATCTCAGCTGAATAGGCTGCCTCATTTCTTTCTCCTTCCTTGCTTTCAGTGCTTCTCTGTTGAATTCAGTGTTCTCTCTTAGATGATCTATTCAAAGTGTGATTACCTGTGGGCTGTTTTGGTTCATCTCCATGGAAGAGATGAATACCAGATGCATCCAGTCAACCGTCTTTCTGAGTCAGTTTTGATACTTTGTATCTTTCAAGAAGCTTGTCCAGTTCATCTGTTTATCGATTTATTGGCATACATTTGTTTATAATATTTCTTTATTATTCTTTAATGTCTATAGGATCTTTAGTGATGACTTCTCTTTCATACCTTATGTTGGTTATTCATGTCTTCATTCCTTTTTGTGATCATTTTAATTAGATATTTATAATTTTGATTGATCTTTTCAAAGAACCAGGTTTTTATTTCATTGGTTGTTCTATTATTTGTACATTTTTAATTTTATTGATTTCCACCCTGATTTATATTATTTCCTTCAATTTCTTTCTTTCTTTTTTTTTTTTTTTTTGAGACGGAATCTCGCTCTGTTGCCAGGCTAGAGTGCAGTGGCGCAATCTCAGCTCACTGCAACTTCCGCCTCCTGGGTTCAAGCGATTCTTCTGCTTCAGCCACCCAAGTAGCTGAGGCTACAGGTATGTACCACCACGCCCAGCTAATTTTTGTATTTTTAGTAGAGATGGGGCTTCACCATGTTGGCCAGGCTGGTCTCAATCTCTTGACCTTGTGATTTCCCCTCCTCGGCCTCCCAAAGTGTTGGGATTACAGGCATGAGCCACCGCGCCCAACCGATTTTCTTCTACTTCTTTTAGGTTTAATTTGCTCTTCTTTTTCTAGCTTCTTATGATGGAAGCTTAGATCAGCTTAGATCAGGACCCAGTGGTGATAGTCACTTGAAACTTTGCTTCTTTTCTAAATGCTTTTAAGTTTTCCTTTAAGCATTGTTTTGGTGCTCTCAACTCCACTTTAACTGTGTACTAATAACTTAGTGTGTTGCAGTTCCATTTACTCAGTTCAAGATATTTTCTAATTTTCTGAGTGATTTCTTCTTGACTCATAGATTATTTAAGACGGTATTGTTTAATTTCTAAATATTTGGGGATTTAATAGCTATCTTACTGATTTTTAAGTTAACATTTTATGGTTAGAAAACATACTCTATGATTTCAATCCTTTTAAATGTATTGAGACTTGTTGATACTACAGTATACAATCTATGTAGCAAACGATTCATGTGCACTTGAAAAAAATGTGTTTTTCACCATTATTATGTGTAGTGTTCTATAAATGTCAGTTACGACAAGTTAGCTGATAATATTGTTCATGTCTTCGGTTGGGCATGGTGGCTCACACCTGTCATCCCAGCACTTTGGGAGACAGAGGCGAGTGGATCACCTGAGGTCAGGAGTTCGAGACCAGCCTGGCCAACATGCTGAAACCCTGTCTTTACTAAAAATACAAAAATGAGCCAGGTGTGGTGGCACGTGCCTGTAGTCCCAGTTATTGGAGAAGCTAAGGCAGGAGAATTGGTCAAATGTGGGAAGTGGAGGTTGCAGTGAGCCCAGATCGTGCCCCTGCACTCCAGCCTGGGTGACAGAGTAAGACTCCATCTCAAAAAAGAAATTGTTCATGTCTTCTATATTCTTACTTGATACTCTGTCTACTTATTTGATCAATTAATAAAGAGGATTCTGGAAATCTTCAACCATAATTGTAATTGTATCTGTTTCTGCTTTTTAATTATATTATTATTTCCTTTGCACATTTTGCAACTCTGTTATTAAGTGCATGAAATTTTAGGTTTTTAATGTCTTCTTGATGAATTGAGCTTTTCATCATTATGTAATGCTCTTGTTTATTTCCAATAATACTCTATCCTGATGTCTACATTGTAACATTTTAATATAGCTACTTCAGTTTTCTTGTATTTGCATGATATCCCATGTTTCCGTTTTTCACATTTATCTGTGTTTTTTATTTAAAATTTATTTATTTATTTATTTATTTATTTTCTTGAGAAAGGATCGTGCTCTGTGGGCTGGAGTACAGGGACACAGTCATGGCTCACTGCAGGCTCAACCTCCTGGGCTCAAGTGATCCTTCTTCCTTAGCCTCCCGAGTGGCTAGGATTACAGGTGTGTGCCACTATACCTAGCTAATTTTAAACACCTTTTTGCAAACATGGGGTCCCACTATGTTGCTCAGGCTTGTCTCAAACTGCTTGGGCTCCAGCAATCTTCCTGCCTTGGCCTCCCAAAGTGTTGGGATTACAGGCCTGAGCCATTGTGCTCTACCTTAAAGTGTTTCTTAAACAGCATATAATTTCATCGTACTTTTTTATCCAGTTTGACAATTTCCACCTTTTAGCGGTTAGACCATTTACGTTTAAATTAATTATTGGTATGGCTGAGTGTTGGTGCCCTGTCTTGTTTGTTTCTTTCTGTTCCATCTTCATGGTTCTTTTGCTCCTCTTTCCTGCCTTCTTTTAGATACATATTTTTTTTCTTTATTCCACTTCTATGTTGGCTGATTAGTAATACTTTTCATTTTACTTTTAGTCATGCTGTAAGGTTTACTTTATGTAATGCCTCCAAGTAACATTATATTACTTCATGTATAGTATAATAACTGTACAGTAGTATACCTCTATTTACGTCCTGCTCTCTGTACACTTGTCACCATATAGTTTACTTCCGCATATGTTATAAACCTCAAAATGCATTTTTACTGTTTTTCTTTAAATAATCAAATATAGGCCGGGCACGGTGGCTCAAGCCTGTAATCCCAGCACTTTGGGAGGCCGAGACGGGCGGATCACGAGGTCAGGAGATCGAGACCATCCTGGCTAACACAATGAAACCCCGTCTCCACTAAAAATACAAAAAAACTAGCCGGGCGAGGTGGCGGCGCCTGTAGTCCCAGCTACTCGGGAGGCTGAGGCAGGAGAATGGCGGGAACCCGGGAGGCGGAGCTTGCAGTGAGCCGAGATCGCGCCACTGCACTCCAGCCTGGGTGACAGAGCGAGACTCTGCCTCAAAAAAATAAATAAATAAATAAATAAATAAATAATCAAATATATTTTTAAAGTTAAAAAGAAGAGAAAAGGAAAGGCTTAAATTTATTTACCTATCTACCATTTCCACCTCTCTTCCCTTATTTGATTTTTATTTTGGGGGAGTAGGGGTAGGGCAGCAGGGCAGAGTCTCAATTTGTTGCCCAGGCTGGAGTGCAGTGGTGTGATCTCGGCTCACTGCAAACTCCGCCTCCCAGGCTCAAGCAATTTTCCTGCCTCAGCCTCCCAAGTAGCTGGGACTACAGGGGCCCGCCACCATGCCCGGCTAATTTTTATGTTTTCAGTAGAGACGGGATTTCACCATGTTGGCCAGGCTGGTATCAAACTCTTGACCTCAGGTGATCCCCCCACCTCGGCCTCCCAAAGTGCTGGGATTATAGGCATGAGCCACTGCAGCTAGCCCTTTATTTGATTTGATCCAAGTTTCCTTATTTGATTTGATCCAAGGTGTCATATTCCTTCAGCCTGAAGAACTTTTTTTGCTATTCCTTGAGGTGAAGGTCACTAGTGATATATTTTCTCAAATGGTAAAAGGAAAAAAAAAGTCAACCAATAATTCTATATCCAGCAAAAGTGATCTTTTTTTTCCTTTTAGCACCTGAAGATGTTATTTCATTTTCTTTTTGATTGCATTGTTTCTGACAAGTCAGCATTAACTCTTATCTTTGTAAGCCCTGTATGTAATGTACCTTTAAAATATTTTAATATAACTGCTTTGAAGTTTATTTTTATTACCTGTTTTCAAGCATTTAATTACGATTTATTTGTGATTATCCTGCTTTGGGATGTCAACATTCTTTGATCTATGAGTGTAAATATTTCATCAACTCTGGGAAATCTTGGACCATTATTTCTTGAGAAAAATCTCCCCCACTTCCTTGTGTATCTCCTTTTTTACGTATTTTAGACTATTTCATATTGTCTCATGTGTCACTGCGACTGTTTATTTGTTAAAGTCTCTTATCTTTCTTCTTCACTTTGCCTCTATTCTATGTTTTCTGTTGCTATGTCTTCAAGTTTGCTAATTTTGTATGTTTAAAAGTATGCTCTTTGGCCTGGAGCAGTGGCTCACGCCTGTAATCCCAGCACTTTGGGAGGCTGAGGCAGACAGATCACCTGAGGTCAGAAGTTTGAGACCAGCCTGGCCAACATGGAGAAACCCATCTCTACTAAACACACAAAAATCATGGGCATGGTGGCACGTTCCTGTAATCCCAGCTACTTGGGAGGCTGAAGCAGGAGAATCGTTTGGATCTGGGAGGTGGAGGTTGCAGTGAGCCAAAATCGTGCCACTGCACTCCAGCCTGGGCAACGGAGTGAGACTCTGTCTAAAAATAAAATAAAATAAAATAATGAAATAAAATAAAATACAAAATTATTCTCTTTTTCAAACTTGCTGGGTTTTTTTTCCTTGTAGACTCTAGTTACTTTATTGTAAGTCCCAGTCCTTTTATCTCTTATCATCTTACACCCTTGGAGCCCTTTCAAATTGTTCTTTTACAACACTATTTTACAGTCTCTTTTAATTTGTCCTTTTGCCTTGAATTCTCAGGGCAATACTCCTTTGTATGTTGTGTCTGCTGACTCTACTTCAAGATGAATTATTTCTTCACACATGTACATTTTAAAGCTGTGAGCTCATCTTCAGTGGAGATTGTCTTTGTCGATGGAAGAAGCTCTGTGTACTTGGAGTCATAGGAGTGTTGCCACGGAACAGAACTAGGATTTTTTTTTTTTTTTTTTTTTTTTGAGACGGATTCTCGCTCTGTCGCCCAGGCTGGAGTGCAGTGGCGCCATCTCGGCTTACTGCAAGCTCCGCCTCCGGGTTCCCGCCATTCTCCTGCCTCAGCCTCCCGAGTAGCTGGGACTACAGGTGCCCACCACCACGCCCAGCTAAGTTTTTGTATTTTTAGTAGAGAGGGGGTTTCACTGTGTTAATGTTAGCCGGGATGATCTCTATTTCCTGATCTCGTGATCCGCCCGCCTCGGCCTCCCAAAGTGCTAGGCTGGTCTTGAACTCCCGACCTCAAGTGGTCCTCCTGCTTCAGCCTCCTCAAGTGCTGGCATTACAGGCACGAGCCACCACACCCGGCCTGAACTATGCATTTTAATGCCAAGAAAGTCCAGAAGTTTCACTACTCTGGGCTGGGTTTTGAATTTCCTCACCTTGGGGCTTATAGAATGTGAGTAGTATGAATTTGGATCCGGTACCCACACATATATATTCTCGGTTTTTATTTTCTCATGAGAGGTTGTCGGGGGTTTGTTCTTTTGTTTGCTTTGTTTTTTTTTTTTTTTTTTTTACCATCTAGAGGTTCAGGCAAAGAGATTTTCTTGTTGCCTCCCTCCCGTAGTGTTTCTCTAGTTTCTTCTCACATTGGGGAACAGCCTTTCCAGAGCCCCAGCTTTACACACATACTGTGGTTCCAGCTCCCCCCCTGGAGTTATCTGTGTCCTCGTCCTTTTTTTTCAGCAGATGTTACCCCCCAGTCCCTGGCCCCTGGCTTGGCATCTAGTCTGATAGGCTCACGGCTGCTTCAGCTTCTGCCATGAACTCACTTCTCTGGCCTTGAGTTGTTGCTCCATTTCTGGTACTCAGGGATTTAAATTTCTTTTGCTCTTTCATGATCCGCCATGCATTTTTTTTTTTTTTTTTTTTTTTTTTTTTGAGACAGAGTCTCACTCTGTCTCCCAGGCTGGAGTGCAGTGGTGCAATCATAGCTCACTGCAGCCTCGACCTCCTGGGCTCAAGAAATCCTCCCACATCTGCCTCCCAACTAGCTGGGACCACAGACACATGCTACCATGCCTAGCTAACTTCTTGTATTTTTTGTAGAGATGGGGTTTTGCCATGCTGCCCAGGCTGGTCTCGAACTCCCAGGCTCCAGCAATGCACCTGCCTTGGCCTCCCAAAGTGCTGGGATTACAGGTGCGAGTCACCATGCCCAGCTGGCATGCATTTTAAAATGCTTTATTAATTATTATTAACTACAGACTGAATATCCTTAATCTAAACATCTGAAATTCAAAATGCTCCCAATTTTTTGAGCGCTGACATGACACTCAAAGGAAATACTCAATGAAGCATTCTAGACTTCAGATTTTTGGATTAGGGATGCTGAATCCATAAGTACAATGCAAACATTCCAAACTCTGAAAAAAAAAAAATCTGAAATTCAAAATATTTCTGGTCCTAAGCATTTCAGATAAGGGATACTCAGTCTATATTATTACATTTCACCAAATGTTTCTGTTTGTGTGTGTTGGGCAGGGGTTTCTGTTAGCTCAGCCCACCATGGTGCTGGGATTGAAAGCTCTATATCGGTTTTTTGACGATCATTTCTCTTCCAGTGATTCTGCTTTGTCTAGCTGAGAGCTATCTTCAGTCAAACTTCATATGTATTATTTAGTCTTTTTTATGTCTTGGATTTTCCCTGGGAGAATTTTTTGATCCTGTGTTCTAATTCACTGCCTCAGTTTTCTTTTTTCATTATCTAGTCTGTTGTTCACTGCCTCCTGCCTCTTTTGCATTTTATTTTTTTATTTGACATTCAGGCTCTCTTGCATGTGAAAATTGAGTGATCAGCTTTTTCATCTCCGAGAACATTTCTGTCCCTAGATTGTTCCATTTTCGTGTTTTTTTTTTTTTTTTTGCTCTTATGTTTTAGATGCAATGACCTCTGAAAATTGTGAATATGAATTAGATTCTTTACAAATTTTACTCTTTCTTGCATATCTCTGTTGGACCACTGTGGGGGTCATCCCAAATCCTAAATTTGGGGGTTCCAGAGTCCAATATACTTCTTAGAACTTTTAATAACTGCCCTATAGCTCACCCTCATCCCCAGCCCCTGAAGTTCTGAGGTCTTAGCATCGTTCTGCTAGACTCTGCTATCCATCGGCTTCTCAGATGAGATTTCCCTTTGCAGGAATCGTGGGCTAGTCTCGTGCCATTTCCTAGTTTCTCATAGCGATGGGGAGTTTTCCCTATCATGTTAAAAAGCAGATGTGATGCTGAAAATCCACATTAGGCCTGTGACAATGTGAGGATAGCTCATCCTTTTATCATCCCCACTGTCCCTACCTCCCTGCCTCCTTTCCTGCCCCGCTAACTCTGAATGTCCTCTCTTACCCACACCTCCTGACACACGTGTTTTTGCCCTCACCTGGTTTCTAATGCACTTCAACAACCAAAACAACCTCTATTCAATGTGCCCTGTAGAAAGATGGGGAATGGCCCCTCCACGTCCAATATGGTGAGGACTCCGTATTGCAAGGGAGAGAAAACCCAGTTCAAACTGACATAAGCCATTAAAGGAAACGTATTTGCTCACATAAACTGAAAAAGCTCAGGCTGTTTCAGCTGTGGCTGGAGGGCCCAGTCTCCTGCCCCAGCCCTGAGCCCTGTTTGCCCCTCCTGGGCATCTGTTTCCTTCTTGGTCTTTCCCAGAGGTGAGAAAGTAGCTGTCGGCTCCAGCAGAAGCAGGAGACCCCATGCACACAGTAAAGTTCCCTCTGGAGCTGCCTGGATAACACTTCCATCTCTGAAACAGTCATTGTGGATGGGGAGGGTGGTGACATGCTCCTAGTCACTGTCCTCAGCCAGAGACAGGCCCACATTGGGTGCCAAGAACTGAGATGAGAGCACAGGGTCCTCAGAACAGGTCCGATTTATCGTTTGGGAGGCACTGTGTGCTGGGCCCATGCAAAATGTTCACTCAGATTGACGCAGGACAGGCAAGCCACAAAGTGGAGCTTAGCCCGTTAGGGTTCTTGGCTTTGCCCAGGAAATAATTGAAAGGCAAGCCAGAGGCTGGGTGCCGTGATTTACACCTGTAATCCCAGCACTTTGGGAGGCCAAGGCAGGCGGATGGCCTGAGGTCAGGAGTTCGAGACCAGCCTGGCCAACATGGTGAAACCTCGTCTCTACTAAAAATACAAAAATTAGCCAGGTGTGGTGGCGGGCGCCTGTAGTGCCAGCTACTAGGGAGGCTGAGGCAGGATACTTGCTTGAACCTGGGAGGCGAAGGTTGCAGTGAGCCGAAATCGTGCCACTGTACTCCAGCCTGTGGGACAGAGTGAGACTCTGTCTAAATAAAAAACAAAACAAAGGCAAGCCAGAGGTAGAAGAAAACAGCTTTCCTGAAGCAGCAGTGTTGCAGCTCAAACCCTGTTGCAGCTCTGTCACTGCTCCTGCAGAGCAGGGCAACCCATAGGCAGAGAGTAACAGCTCAGGGCAGTTTTGCAGTCAGATTTATACCCACTCTTATCTGCAAGCAGATTAAGGGGTGTTTTATGCTGAAATTTCTAGAAAAGAGATAGTAACTTTTGGGTCACTGGTTCATTGCCATGAAAAGGCAGGGGGTATCCTTCGGGGGTTGCCGTGGCAAGATAAACCGACATGGCACACTGGTGGGCGTGTCTTATGGAAAGCTGCTTCCACCTCATCCCTGTTTTAGCTAGTCCTCAATCTGGTCCGGCATCTGAACCCCACCTCTGGAGTTGAATCCCGCCTCCTACCTCAACACCCTCTACTCCTACCTCCTCAATACTACTCACATCCATTGTGACATAATGGAGCTCGTGTTACCCAAGTGAGAGAAGAGAGTTCAGGAGGTGATACCATCATGAGGAAGAAAGAGAACAGAGAGAAGGCAGAAAATACTTCCCTGCCACCCACAGACTGGGTGTAAACCCTAAGGCTTAGGGGATGGGGACTGGAGGCACGAGGGCTGCCCCACCTGGGCCTGTGCCTGTGGCTCAGAGATGTGAACAACCACACCCGCCAGGGCTGTGACTTCTCTCGTGGCCATGCTGGGACAGACCCCACCGTCCCTACCTCCCTGCCTCCTCTCCTGCCCAGCTAATTCTGAATGCCCCTCTCTTAGCCACACCTCCTCACACCCTTGTGTTTTTGCCCTCAGCTGGTTTCTAATGCACTTCAACAACCAAAACAACCTGTATTCAATGTGCCCTGCAGAAAGATGGGGAATGGGCCCTCCACATCCCCAGCACCTTAGCTGTATGGTCCTTTCACCTCCTGCCTTTACTGAAGATACTGAAGGAATAAACAAACTCTAGCTTGGTGTCATTTCATATACCCATTGCTGGAATAATGCAAGCTCTCTTCCGTACCTAGAGCTTATTCAGGTGACCCCTGGTATAGATACACATTAAGGCCAACAAAGGCTGGGGAGCTGGGCATCCTGGGCCCTCACTTCTCCCTGAGGAGTCCCAGTGTCCTTATTCCTTACCATTCTCGTTGGGCAAATATTCATTGAGCACCCCACAGGAGTCAGGCACTGTGTGAGGACATAGACTAAAACTGATATCCTGTTCCAGAGGGGCAGCAGAGCACAGAGACAGGTCTCTCAGAGTCCAAAGTGAAGTCCTCCGTGGACTCAAACTCTCAAACTTTATTTACTTATTTATTTGAGATGGAGTTTTGCTTTTGTTGGAGTGCAAAACAACTGGAGTTGTTGTTTTGCAGGCTGGAGTGCAATGGTGCGATCTCGGCTCACTGCAACCTCTGCCTCCCGGGTTCAAGGGATTCTCCTGCCTCAGCCTCCCGAGTAGCTGGGATTACAGGCATGCGCCACCGTGCCTGGCTAATTTTGTATTTTTAGTAGACATGGGGTTTCTCCATGTTGGTCAGGCTGGTCTCGAACTCCCAACCTCAGGTGATCCGCCCATCTCAGCCTCCCAAAGTGCTGGGATTACAGGTGTGAGCCACCATGCCAGGCCTCAAGCTTTATTTTTTAAAACTGCTTATTTTGAAATAGTTATAGATTAACAGGAAATTGCAAATAAATGTATAGGGATGTCCTGTGTACACTTCATCCGATTCCCTGCTATGGTAACATCTTATATAAATCTAATACAATGTCAACACTAGGAAATGGACATTGGTGCCATGCACAGCTTATTTACATTTTACTGATTATCCATGCCTTTGTGTGTGTGCATGCATGTGTGCGTGCAGGTAGCTCTATGCAATTTTGTCACACGTGTAGCTTTGTGTGACCATCACCCCAATCGAGATATTTAATTGGGCTGGGCACGGTGGCTCACACCTGTAATCCCAGCACTTTGGGTGGCCAAGGTAGGTGAATCACTTGAAGTCAGGAGTTCGAGACCAGACTGGCCAACATGGTGAAACCCCATCTCTACTAAAATATAAAAACTAGCCAGGCGTGGTGGCAGGTGCCTGTAATCCCAGCCACTTGGGAGGCTGAGGCAGGAGAATCACTTGAACCTGGGAGGCGGATGTTGTGGTGAGCTGGGATCACGTCACTACGCTCCAGCCTGGGCAACAGAGCAAGACTCTGTCTCAAAACAAACAAACAAATGAACAAAAAAACTTAACTATGCCGTCACAAGATTCGTAGTGTTGCTCTTTTATACAAATACCCATTCCTTCTTCTCCATCCTCCCTTAACCCTAACCCCTGGCAATGACGAATCTATTCTCAATGTCTATAATTATATTATTTTACAAATGTTATACCAGCAGATTCATGCAGTATTATTCTTTTGAGACTGGCTTTTTTCAACATAATTTTCTGCAGGTTCATTCATGTTGTTGTGTGCATCAGTAGATCATTCCTTTTTATTGCCAGTAGCACTCCATGGTATGAATCTATCACAGTTTGTTTAACCATCACCCACTGAAGGATATTTGGGTAGTTTTCAAGTTGGAGCTATTATGAATAAAGCGTCTATGAACATTTATGTACATGCTTCCACATAAAAATAAGTTTTCATTTATCTGGAAAAAAAATGCCCAAGAGTATAATTGCTGGGTCATATGATAAGTTCACTTTTAGTTTTCATAGGAACTACCAAACTATTTTCCAGAGTGGCGGAACGATTTTACGTGCTCCCATCAGCAGTGTATAAGTGATCCAGTTTTTCTACACACCCACCAGCATTTGGTGTTATCACCACTTTTTTATTTTAGCCATTCTGATAGGTGTGCTGTAGTATCTCGATAAGTTTTAATTTGCATTTCTCTACCAGCTAATGATGTTGAGCATCTTTATTTGCCATCTGTATACCCACTTCAGCAAAATGTCTGTGCAGATTTTATGCCTATTTTCTAATTTGGATTGTTGGAGAGTTTTGTTTTGTTTCATTTTTTACTATTGAATTCTGAGGGTTTTTCTTACAGTCTAGATACTAGTCCTTGGTCATATATGTGATTTGCAAATAGTATCCATTTTGCCTCTTCATCCTGAGCCTTATGCAAAGCAAAAGTTTTTCCTTTTAATGTTAATAAGGTCTGGTTTATCAGATTTTCCTTTCATGGATCATGTTTTTATAGATAATACTCAGTCTTAGATCCTGAACATCTCCATAAATATATACACGCACATATACACATATATGTGTATATGTATATATGTATATATGTATACATGTTTGTATATGTGTGTATATGTATACATGTATACATATATACGTATATGTATACATGTATATACATATATGTGTGTATATGTATATACATATGTGTGTATATATGTATATACATATGTGTGTATACGTGTATATACATATGTATGTATACGTGTATATGTATATGTATATGTATATATGTGTATATGTATATGTGTGTGTTTGTATATATGTATATATACACATATATACACACATGTATATATATGTGTGTGTGTGTGTATATATATATTTTTTTTGAGACAGAGTCTCGCTCTGTCACCCAGGCTGGAGTGCAGTGGCATGATCTCGGCTCACTGCAACCTCTGCCTCCCGGGTCCAGGCAATTCTCCTGCCTCAGCCTCCCAAGTAGCTGGGATTACAGGCACCTGCCACCACGCCTAGCTAATTTTTTGTATTTTTAGTAGAGACGGGTTTTCCATGTTGGCCAGGCTGGTCTTGAATTCCTAACCTCAAGTGATCTGCCCGCCTCAGCCTCCCAAAGTGCTGGGATTACAGGTGTGAACCACTGTGCTCTGGCCTCCTCTTATATTTTCTCCTAGATGTTTGATAAGTTTACATTTTACATTTTAGTCCATGATCCATTTTTAGTTAATTTTTGTATGAGGTGTGAGACAAGTTGAAGTTCACTTTTCTGCCTATGAATGTCCAATTGCTCCAGCAAATTTAGTGAAAAGTCTCTTTCTCCTCCATTAAATTCCTTTTGCTCCTTTGTCAACTGTTAGTCAGGCATCTTTATGTGAATTTACCTCTGTATTCCCTATTCTGTTCCATTGATCCATATGTCTATCCCTAGGCAGTACCACATTGTCTTACTCACTGTAGCTATGTAGTAAAATCTTAAAATCTTAACACCAGTAGAATGTTTCCTCCCATTATATTCTTTTTTTTTTTTTCAAAATTGTTTTGGTCAAGCTAGGTCTTGTGTCTTTTCCTATAAATTTTATTATTTTATTTTATTTATTTATTTATTTTTGAGACAAAGTCTCGCTGCGACGTCCAGGCTGCAGTGCAGTGGTGCGATCTTGGCTTACTGCAACCTCCACTTCCTGGGTTCAAGCAATTCTCCTGCCTCAGCCTCCCAGGGGCTACAGGCACCTGCCACCATGCCCGGCTAATTTATGTATTTTCAGTAAAGACTAAAATTAGTTTCACCATGCTGGCCAGGCTGGTCTCAAACTCCTGACTTCAAGTGATCCGCCTGCCTCGGCCTCCCAAAGTGCTGGAATTACAGGCTTGAGCCACCATGAGCAGCCTAAATTTTAGCATAAGCTTGTTTATGTCTACAAAATTCTTGCTGAGAATTTGGTAAGAATTGCATTAAACCTATAGATCATTTAGAGAGACTTGACATTTTTACTATGTTAAGTCTTTCAATCCATGAACTTAGTATGTCTCTCCAACTATTTAGGTTTTCTTTGATTTCTTTCATTACCATGTTGTAATTTTCGTCATACAGATTCTGTACATGTTTTGTTAGGTTTATAGCTAAGGATTTTGTTTTCTTTGGAGCAGTTTTACTTGGTATTGTGTTTTTTATTTTGATTTCCACTTGTTTGCTGTCAGTATATAGAAATGCAATTGATTTTGTATGTTAATCTTGTGTCCTGCAACCTTACTGAACTCACTGAACTTTTTAATTAGTTCTAGGAGTTTTTTATAGATTCCTTGGGATTTTTCTTGTAGACAACATGTCATCTGCAAATAGAGACAGTTTTATTTTTTTCCATTCCAACTTGTATCCTTCTTCTTTCTTTTCCTTGCCTTGTTGCAGTGGCTAGAACTTCCAATATTATGTTCAATAGAATGATAAGAGTGAACATTCTTATCTTGTTTCTGACCATAGGGGAAACCATGCAGTCTTTTGCTATGAAGTATGATGTAAGCTTTAGACTTTTTTGTTAGATGCCCTTTATGAGGTTGAAGACATCCCCTTTAATTCCTAGCGTACCAAGAGTTGTTATCACAAATGGGTGCTGAATTTTTCAAATGCTTTGTCCAATGCATCAATTGACATAATCATATGATTTTTCTTCTTTAGCCTGTTAATCTGGTGGATGACATTAATTGATTTTTGAATAGTGAACCGACCTTGCGTACCTGTAAGAAATTCCACTTGGTTGTTGTGTATTATTCTTTTCATACATCGTTGAATTCAATTGCTAAAATTTTGTCGAGAATGTCTCTAAGTTCATAAGACATGTTAGTCTGTAGTTTTCTTTTTTTCTTTTCTTTTGAGACAGAGTCTCGCTCTGTTGCCCAGGCTGGAGTGCAGTGGTGTGATTTCGGCTCACTATAACCTCCGCCTCCTGGGCTCAAGCAATTCTCCTGCCTCAGCCTCCCGAGTAGCCGGGGTTACAGGCACAAGGCACCACGCCTGGCTGATTTTTGTATTTTTTGTAGAGACAGGGTTTCACCATGTTGGCCAGGCTGGTCTCAAACTCCCAACCTCAGGTGATCTGCCCACCTTGGCCTCCCACAGTGCAGGGATTACAGGTGTGAGCCACCATGCCCAGCTTTGTAGTTTTCTTTTTTTATCAAAATTTGGTATCAGGGTAATACTGGCCTCAATAAAATGAGTTTGAAAGTGTTCACTCCTCTTCTGCTTTCTGAAAGACATTGTGCAAAATTGATGTTTATGAATCTTTTAAAACATTAATTTTTGAATGTTTGGCACAAGTCTCTAATGAAACATTCTGGCTGTAGAGATTCCTTTTTCAGGAGTTTTATAATTACAAATTCAATTTCTTTAACAGTTATGGAAAAATTCAGGTTATCTATTTCATCTTGGCCCAGTTTTATGGTTTTTGAGGAATAGTCTTATTTCTTCTAAGTTGTTGAATTTATGAGTGTAAAGTTATTTATAGTATCCCATTAGTATCCATTTAATGTCTGCAGGATCGATTGCAATATCATCTGTTTCACTCTTGATATTGATGATGTGTGTCTTCTCCATTTTTCTCTTTGTCAGTCTTGCTAGAGTTTTATATATTTTGTTGATCTTTATGAAGAGCCAAATTTTGGTTTAATTTTCTCTATTGCTTTCTTTTTTTAATTTTGTTGATTTCTGCTCTTGTATTTATTATTTCCTTCCTTCTGCTTGCTTCGGGATTAATTTGCTCTTCTTTTTCTAGGTTATTGAGAAGGAAGCTTAAATGATTGATTTGAGACTTTTCCTTTTTTCTAACATAAGACTTAAATGCTCCAACCTCCTTCTGTTACCATTTTATTTCTGTCTGGGGAGATTCCTCTAAGGATAGATCCACTAACAACAATTCTCTTAGTTTTCCTTTGTGTGCGAATGACTTTATTTTCCCTTTATTCCTGAAGGATGGTTTCATTGGATAGAGGATTTGCAGTGGGAGGTTCTTTTCTTTCAACAGTTAAAAAATGTTGGGCTGGCCAGGCACAGTGGCTCATGCCTGTAATCCCAGCACTTTGGGAGAACAAGGCAGGAGGATTGCTTGAGCCCAGGAGTTTGAGACCAGCCTGGGCAATATTGTGAGACTCTGTCTCTATAAAAACCTTAAAAAATTAGCAAAGCCTGGTGGCATGTGCCTGTAGTCCCAGCTACTTGGGAGGTTGAGGTAGGAGGATCACTTGACCCCAGAAGGCAGAGGTTGCAGTAAGCAAGATCACACAACTGCACTCCAGCCTGGGTGGCAAAGTGAGACCCTGTCTCAAAAAAAAAAAAAAAAAAACAGTTGGGCCACTTCCTTCTGGCCTCCATGGTTTCCAGTGGGAAATTCATTATCATTTGAATTGGTATGCATTTATAGGGAACACATTGTTTGCCTGGCTATTTTTAAGATTTTTGTCTTTGTTTTTAGTTTTCAGAACTTGATTATGATATATCTTGGGGTGGATTTCTTTTCATATTTCTTTAAATACTTTGTTAGTCCACACTCTCTTTTCTCATTCTGGGATTCTGATTGTATATAAAAGCATTATGTCTTTTGTTACTGCCCCACAGAACACCAAAGCGCTTTCTCCTTTTTTTCAGTCTGTTTTCTTTCTGTTGTTTAGATGGAGCACATCCCATTGATCTGTTGCAAGTTTATCGTTCCTATCTTGTGTCCTCTCCTTTATACTATTGAGTCCATCTAATACATTTTTTCAAATTTCAGTTATTTTATTTTTCAGTTTTATAATATCCATTGGGTTTTTTATTTAAATTACTGCTCTTTCTTTGCTGAGAGTTTTAAACTTTTTTTTTCATTTATTTCATTTATTTCAAAAGAATTATTTCATTTATTTCAAGAGAATGTATAAGTGTTTGTTGAGGCATTTTTATGAGGCTGCTTTAAAATTCTTGTCAGGTAATTCCAACATCAGATTTATCTAGGTTTTGGAGACAGTTTGTCTTTTCTCATTCAAATGGTGGTTCTTTGGTATGATGAGTGTTTTGCAAGTGTATTCTGGACACTGGATATTATGTTAACACACTCTTGATCCTATTTAAATCTGTTTTAGGGCTGTGTATGTTGTCTCACACTTATAATCCCAGTACTTTGGGAGGCTGAGGTGGGAGGATCGCTTGAGCCCAGGAGTTTGAGACCAGCCTGGGCAACATAGCAAGACCCTGTCTCTACAAATAATAATAGGATAAAAATTAGCCAAGCATGGTGGTGTGCACCTGTGGTCTCAGCTATTTGAGAGGCTGAGGCAGGAGGATTACTTGAGCCCAGAGGATTGAGGCTGCAGTGAGCTGTGATTGCACCACTACACTGCAGTCTAGCGACAGAACAAAAGACTGCCTCTTCAAAAAAAAAAAAATGGTTTCTTAATGTGTTTTAGCAGGCAGTCACTCTATTTAGTTTTAGTATATAGGTTCTGACATACATTTGTAGGCATTAGTTCCAGGGACAGTTTGGTCATCAGAACACTTTCTTTCTGGTTTGTTGTTGTTGTTGTTGTTGTTTTGAGATGGAGTTTCACTCTTGTTGCCCAGCCTAGAGTGCAATGGCACAATCTCAGCTCACTATAACCTTTGCCTCCCAGGTGCAAGCGATTCTCCTGCCTCAGCCTCCCAAGTAGCTGGGATTACAGTCATGCCGCACCATGCCCGGATAATTTTGTATTTTTAGTAGAGATGGGATTTCTCCATGTTGGTTAGGCTGGTCTCGAACCCCCAACCTCAGGTGATCCACCCACCTCAGCCTCCCAAAGTGCTGGGATTACAGATGTGAGCCACCGCGCCCCGCCCATCAGAATGCTTTCAATGTGATTTGGAATTGCTTGATTCTTCTAGCACTGCTAGGGCTACTTCTAGCCCTGCCCCATCTCTGTTGATGTCATCACTTAAGGCAGAAGGCACTTCCCTGAGCTGCTTGGTGTTTGTGAGCTACATCCTTCTGCTAAATGGTTTAGAGGGCCTGGGTCTTCTTCTGCCAGTGCATGGAGGGCAAATAGACACAGGGCTGAGCTGACGCTGCCCCTGCAGGTTGTGATTACAGGTGGGTCAGGTGAGGCTGCCTGCCAGTGCTTCTGTTGTGGAGGGGGCATGGGGACTCCCCACTAGGCGTCTTTTGGGTTTTCCTTAAGTTGTTCTTTGTCCATTTGTCCAGAAAGAGCAAGATTTTCTTTTTTTTTCTTTTTTTTTTTTTTTTTTAAGTGCTTAATGGAATTTCTAGGTTGTGGGAATCTTCAGCACCTGGTCTAGGGTATATGGAAGATTAAAAAACAGAAGACACGGACAAGCATGGTGGCTCATGCCTGTAATCTCAGTACTTTGAGAGGCCGAGGCAGGTGGATCACTTAAGGTCAGGAGTTCGAGACCAGCCTGGCCAACAAGGTGAAACCCTGTCTCTACTAAAAATAAAAAAGAAATTAGCCGGGTATGGTGGTGTGCGCCTGTAATCCCAGCTACCGGGGAGGCTGAGGCAGGAGGGTCACTTGAGCCCAGGAGGTGGAGGTTGCGGGGAGCCGAGATTACACCACTGCACTCCTGCCTGGGTGACAGGGTGAGACCCTGTCTCAAAAAAATAAAAAGAAAAAAAAAATTTCGGGGAACTCACTACATTATTTTTCCGTAGCTAGCTCACCTTTCTCTTTGCAGCTTTAAGTCATTTTTATGGCTGTTAAATAATTCCCAGGATATTTAGTTCTATTTAGAGGGGAGTGTTTTAATTGCCTCCTCTTCACTCCCTTGGGGCGGGGGAGGAATTCCTGCCCTGGGATTGTGGGGATAGTCAAATATACAACTGGTGAGACTGGACAGATGACATCCACAGTTAGTTACATATACTCATGGCCTGGGGGTGGAGAGCACCACACGCCACACAGGGTCACATGGGTGTTGGGGACAGAAGGAGCAGCCAGGGTCTGTGGGAGGCAGGCTTTGCAATATCAAGAGAATGGGGTGCTCCCTGGTTTCCAAGGGAGGTTGTGATGGTCCTTCTGGACAATTCCATGGGCTAACGGGGACCAAAAGCCAATACTCAGGGACAAACAAGAACTGCTCTTAGTGTCCCTGATGAGGAGGGCTGCTTAGCTAAAGGACCCTATCAATGAGAGCAGAGTGAGGACGGAATGTTGCAGTTAGGCCACTCGAGGCTCTCCTGGTTTTACCAGATGTAAGGTAGCATATGGGAGTGAGCCTTTATACCAAACGGAGGAGCAAGGAAAGGTACCATCTTGTTCCAGAACCAGAACTCAAGTTTTAGTTTTAAAATCCAGAAGAACTTTGTATTCTGATCCAGGTTTATTTTTATCTTTGTTTTTTTGAGACAGAGTCCCGCTCTGTCACCTAGGCTGAAGTATAGTGGCCTGATCTCGACTCACTGCAACCTCTGCCTCCCGGGTTCAGGTGATTCTCCTGCCTCAGCCTCCCAAGTAGCTGGGATTACAGGCACCCACCACCACGCCCGGCTAATTTTTGTATTTTTAGTAGAGACGGGGTTTCGCCATGTTGGCCAGACTGGTCTTGAACTCCCAACCTTAGGTGATCCACCCGCCTCGGCCTCCCAAAGTGTTGGGATTACAGGTGTGAGTCACTGCACCTGGCCACACAATGTTTTCGAAGTTTGTCCATTTTGTAGTGTGTGTTAGCACTTCATCCCTTTTCATAGCTGAATTAAATATTTCATTGTGTGGATATACCTTACGTTGTTTATCCATTCATCTTTTGATGGGGATTTGGGTTGTTCCACCTTTTGGCTATGGTGAATAACGCTGCCATAAACATTTGTGTGGAAGTATTTGAGGCCAGGTGTGGTGGCTCACACCTGTAATCCCAGCACTTTGGGAGGCTGAGATAGGCAGATCACTTGAAGTCAGGAGTTTGAGATCAGCCTGGCCAACATGGTGAAAACCCGTCTCTACTAACAATACAAAAATTAGCCAGGCGCAGTGATGTACACTTGTAATCCCAGCTACTCGGGAGGCTGAGGCAGGAGAATCTCTTGAACCTGGGAGGTGGAGGTTGCAGTAAGCTGAGATTGTGCCACTGCGCTCCAGCCTGGGAGACAGAGTGACACCTGGCCTCAAAAAGAAAAAAATTTGTTTCGGCACCTGTTTTCAGTTATTTTGTATGTATCTAAGAATGGAATTGCTGGGTCACATAATATGACTTTATCATTAGAAAATACCAGCCCAGCCCAAATTGAGGGACATTCTACAAAATAAGTGACTTGTAATAATCAAAAGTGTCAAGGTCATGAAAGTCAGGGAAAGATGGAGGAACTGAAGAGATGTGACCACTAAATGTGTTGATCCTGGGGTGGATGCTTTGCTACGAAGGATGCTACCAGGACAATTGGTAAAACCTGTGTGGGTTGGAAGAGCAGGTGTTAGTAATGCAGCTGTATGATTTCCTGGTATTGATGACTGTTTGTGGTTATGGAGGGGAATATCCTTGTTTATAGAAAACACATGGTATTTTGGGGGTGAAGGGGCATCATGTCCGCAACAATATGAAATGGTTCATCAAAAAATAGTATTGGGCTGGGTGCAGTGGCTCATGCCTGTAGTCTTAGCACTTTAGGAGGCCAAGGCAGGCGGCTTGCTTGAGCCCAGGAGTTCAACACCAGCCTGGGTGAAAGAATGAGACTCCGTCTCAAAAAAAAAAAAAAAAAAAGTTTTGCTTCCTCCAATATCAATAATTTAAAAATCACAATTTTGGATCAACCACTCTAGAGGAAATACAAAATTGCTTTTCTGTTCTCTCAATAAAAACATATATTATTGTAGCTATTTGAAGAAGTGATCAGGGTAGATAGCTAAATTATGTAGGAAGAATGTTACATCAGCCAGTTGATTAATAATATAGGAATGAAATACTAATATGGTATTCTTCTGAATTTTGTGATGTTCATAGTATTTTATTTTTATTTTTATTTTTATTTTAGAGATAGAGTCCTACTATGTCACCCAGGCTTGAGTGCAGTGGCATGATCAACAGCTCACTGCAGCCTGGAACTTCTGGGCTCAAGGGATCTTCCCTACTCGGCCTCCAGAATAGCTGGGACTACAGGCATGCACCACCATGCCCAGCTAAATTTTGCTATGTTGCCCAGGCTGGTCTCGAACTCCTGGGCTCAAGCAATCCTCCTGCCTTGGCCTCCCAAAGTGCTGGGATTACAGGCATGAGCCACCATACCTGGCCATTTTGTGGTATCTTAAATTTGTAATATGTTTTGACTTTTCTCATTCTAAATAAATATTTTTGTTCATGGTAAAACAAAACAAAACAGTTTTGTACTGTCCTTGCAATTTTTTTGGTAAATTTGTGATTGGTTCAAAGTACAACAAAATTAATTAAAAATAATTTATTGGCTGGGCACGGTGGCTCACACCTGTAATCCCAGCACTTTGGGAGGCCGAGGCGGGCGGATCACGAGGTCGGGAGATCGAGATTCATCCTCCCAAAGTGCTGGGATTACAGGCGTGAGCCACCGTGCCTGGCCAGTCTCTTCTCTTCTTTTGACACTTACTGCCTTGGAGACCTTATCCAGTCTTGGCTTTGAATGCTGTCTAACTTGTGAGGACCCTCCAACGTACACCTGCAGCCTGGACTCCCTCCTGAGTTCTGGAGTACCTGCCTGTCTCCCAGCCCAGCTTTGCCAGTCCTGTACTTAACAGGCGTCTCAACAGCCCACCCCATCTGCCCAACACCGTCAATCTTCTCATCCCAGCAAAAGGCAACTCCATCTTTCCTTTGCTTGGGCCCAAGCCCTTGTAGCCACCTTAGATACCTCACTGCCTCCCACATTTCATATCTAATCAGGCATCAAGTCGTGTTGCTCCTCCTTCCAAGTGTACCCAGGATGGAACTGCCTCTCCCTACCCCCACATCTCTCACCCTGCTCCAGGCCACCTTCAGCTCGCTCTGAAGGATCGCGGTCGCATCCAACTGGTTTCCCTGCTCCTCCCCAGTCCCCTTCAGTCTATGTCCCTCCTCTGCTCACCACTGGGCAGTGGCCACTGCTCTCACACTCAGGAAAAGCCCAAGTCCCAGTCAGGCGCAGTGGCTCACACCTCTAATCCCAGCACTTTGGGAGGCCAGGAGTTCGAGACCATCCTGGCTAACATGGTGAAACCCCGTCTCTACTAAAAATACAAAAAATTAGCCAGGCATGGTGGCACATGCCTGTAGTCCCAGCTAGTTGGGAGGCTGAGGCAGGAGAATCAATTTAACCCGGGAGGCAGAGGTTGTGGTGAGCTGAGATCGCACCACTGCACTCCAGTCTGGGAGACAGAGCGAGACTGTCTCAAAATAAAAACAAAAATAGAAGCCCAAGTCCCAGTCATGGCTCATTGCAGTGTCTTAGATTGGGATGCTCTGGAAGTCGATGCCAAGACAAGACCTTGAACACAGTATTCACTGGGAGGTGATTCCTAGTATATAAGAAGAGAGAGAGGGAAGTAAGACAGGGCAAGGAAGGAAGCCAAGAAAGGGAGGGCTAATAAGGGAGCTACTTGTCTGGGCACGGCAGCTCATGCCTGTAATCCCAGCACTTTGGGAAGCTGAAGTGGAAGGATCACTTGAGGCCAGGAGTTTGAGACCAGCCTGGGCGACACAGAAAGGCCCCTCTACCTGTACAAAACTAAAAATTGGCTGGGCATAGTGGCTCACACCTGTAATTCCAGCACTTTGGGAGGCCGAGGCGGACAGATCACTTGAGGTCAGGAGTTTGAGACCAGCCTGGTCAATGAATAGAAATGGCAAAACCCCGTCTCTACTAAAAATACAAAAATTAGCTGGGTGTGGTGCTGCACATGTGTAATCCCAGCTACTTGAGAAGCTGAGACACGAGAATTGTTTGAACCCAGGAGGTGGAGGTTGCAGTGAGCCGAGATCGCGCCACTGTACTCCAGCCTGGGCAACAGAGCAAGACTAGGTCTCAATAAATAAATAAATAAATACATAAATAAATAAATAAATAAATAAAATTAGCCAGGCACTGTGGCATGTGCCTGCACTTCTAGCTACTAGGGAAACTGAGGTGGGAGGATTGCTTGAGGCCAGTAGTTCAGCTTTACAGTATGCTATGATCTACCACTGCACCCCAGCCTGGGCAACAGAGCAAGACCCTGGCTCTTAAGAAATAACAAATGAGGCCGGGAGTGGTGGCTGATGCCTCTAATCCCAGCACTTTGGGAGGCTGAGGCGGATGGATCACCTGAGGTTAGGAGTTTGAGACCAGCCTGGCCAACATGGTGAAACCCCGTCTTTATTAAAAATACAAAAATCAGCCAGACATGGTGGCACATGCCTGTAATCACAGCTACCTGGGAGGCTGAGGCAGGAGAATCGTTTACACCTGGGAAGCAGGGTTTGCAGTGAGCCAAGATCGTGCCATTGCACACCAGCCCCACTGGAGAGCCCTGAGAGAGCCTAGAGCAGACCTCCCCATTGTCAGACACAAAAGGCAAGACACCTGGGTGTTTATTCGCCATCTCCACAATAGTAGAGAGCTAAGGGGGCATTAACTTCCTGACCTGCCCCACGAGTGAGGAGCTGTTGCACTCCTGGCCAACAAAGACCCTCAGGCGGAGAGCTACAGGAGCAAGCCGTAGGGTCTGTGTGCACCTGAAGGCAAGTGCTGAGGGGAAATGGGTGGAGTACTGGCAGCACCTGTTTCAAAGACCCTACACCATCTGACTTCCCTCCTACCCCAAGCACCCCTGCGACCTCACCTTCTGCAACTCCCCAGCCCCTCACACACTCCAGCCACATAACCTCCTTCTTGCTGTTTCTCAGACACATCCTGCACAATCCTACCTCAAAGCCTTTGAACTTGCAGCCCTTCTGCCCCAAATGCTCTTCTGCCAGGAATCTACATGTCTCCCACCTTACCTTCTTCTTTTTTGCCGGGGGCGGTGATAGAGTCTCACTCCAGCCTAGTCACCCAGGCTGGAGTGCAGTGACGCCATCTCGGCTCACTGCAACCTCCGCCTCCGGGGCTCAAATGATTCTCCTGCCTCAGCCTCCGGAGCAGCTGGGACTACAGGCGCAAGCCACCATGCCTGGCTAATTTTTGTATTTTTATTTTATTTTGTTTTGCGATGGACTCTCGCTCTGTCACCCAGGCTGGAGTGCAGTGGTGCCATCTCGGCTCACTGCAACCTCCGCCTCACAGGTTCAAGCAATTCTCCTGTCTGAGCCTCCCAAGTAGCTGGGACTACAGGCGCAGGCCACCACGCCCAGCTAATTTTTGTATTTTTAGTAGAGATGGGTTTTCACCATATTGGTCAGGCTGGTCTCAAACTTCTGACCTCGGGTGATTTACTTGCCTCGGCCTCCCAGAGTGCTGGATTACAGGCGTGAGTCATCCCGCCCAGTCTCCTGCCTTACACCTTCTTTGGGGCTTTATTTAAATTTTGCATATGGCTTAGCGAGGCCTTCCTGGTAAAAACAGATAGCACTCGCCAATTAATAAAGTACTATCGGCTGAGCATCCCTAAACTGAACATCTGAAATCCCAAATGCTTCAAAATCTGAAACTTTTTGGGTGCCACCCTGATGTCACAAGTAGGAAATTCCACAGTTGACTTCATGTAATGGTTTGGAGCCAAAACATGAGCACACAACACACAGTTTATTCAGTGTCTCCAAGGAATAAAAGACTTCCCAGCTCCCTTTAGTGGCAATATATCTTTTCCACACTCACCCAGATCCCCACATAAGCACACCCACAAAGTGTAATAAAACAGCACGTGTTCAGGCTGGACGCGCCAACGGCAGGTTCCCCACAACGTCTCACGTGGGGCCAAGACCTACTTGCATTACTCACTGTGTTCTTTTGCTCATTCTCTGCTCTTTATTGGCAGCATACAAATTCAGTCAGGAATGGCCGGGCATGGTGTCTCACACCTGTAATCCCAGCACTTTGGGAGGCCGAGGCGGGTGGATCACTTGAGACCAGGAGTTCGAGACCAACTTGGCCAACATGGTGAAACCCTGTCTCTACTAAAAATACAAAAATTAGCTGGGCGTGGTGGCACAGCCTGTAATCCCAGCTACCCGGGAGGCTGAGGCAGGAGAATCGCTTGAACCCAGGAGGTGGAGGCTGCAGTGAGCCAAGATGGCGCCACTGCACTCCAGCCTGGGTGACAGAGTGAGACTTAGTCTAAAAAAAAAAAAAAGGAATGGTGTTGATGCCAACCCACCACAGATTGTCCACCCAAGTGGCTGAGATAGTGACACCTTTGCTTTCTGCTGCTCCGTGTGCACAAACTTTGTTTCATGCACAAAATTATTTAGACTATTCTATACAATTACCTTCCAGCTATGTGTATAAGATGTATATAAAAGAGATAAATTTTGTGTTCAGACTTGGGTCCTATTCCCAAGAAATCTCATTACATATATGCAAATATTCCAACATTTTAAAAAAGCAAAATCCAAAACATTTCTGGTCCCAAGCATTTCCAGATGAGGGATACTCAACCTGTATTTACAAAGGTGAGGGCAAGGTATAGAGAAATCAGGCGTAATGAGTCCTTCCCGGGGTAGTATAGCCAACCATCGTTACCATCCCTAGGCTGGAAGGGGAGAATGGAGAGAGGTATTCTCAGAGCCAGGTGGGCTGTGTGAGATGTGAGAAAAGCCTTTGGCAGGGGCTGAAGTCTTTGTTATTTATTTATTTTATTTAGGTTCTTTTTTTCTTTCTTTTTTTTTTTTTTTTTAGAACCAGAGTCTTGCTCTGTTGCCCAGGCAGTGGGCATGCAGTGGCATGATCACAGCTCACTGCAGCATCAAATTCCTGGGCTCAAGGGATCCTCCTGCCTCAGCCTTCTGAGTAGCTGGGACTACAGGTGTATGTCACCATAACCATAAAAAAATTGTTTATTTATTTTTTTATAGAGACAGGTTCTTACTGTATTGTCCATGATGGTCTCCAACTTCTAGACTCAAGCAATCCTCCCATCTTGGCTTCCCAAGGTGCTGGGATTACAGGCAATAAGCCACTGGGCCTGGCCCAGGGCTGAGGTCTTTAGTGGAGTGATGAGAAAGGCTGACTTGCCTTCTGCCCTCCAGTCTCCTGAAGATGCTTCCCATCAGCCATGCCCAACAGGAAGCCAGAGGATAAGGGAGCCCCTTCACACTGTTTACAATGTCAGCTTCCAGGCCCAGGGCAGGGGGCGGGGTAAATGGGAGATGTCCAGCACACTGTCCAAAATAGCAACACACACACTCCTATGCCCCTTCCTTGCTTTATTTTTGGCATTATTTAACCTATGACACATTTTACTTATTTTTGTTATTGGGTTTTTGTTGTTTATTTTTTGTTTTTCTTTTTTGAGACAAGGTCTTGCTCTGTCACCCAGGCTGGAGTGCAATGGTGGGTTGACTTCAACAGGCTCAAGCAATCCTCCCACCTCAGCCTCTGGATTAGCTGAGACCACAGGTGCATGCTACCACACCTGGCTAATTTTTTTTTTTTTTTTTTTTGGAGAGATGAGGTTTCCCTATGTTGCCCAGGCTGGTCTCAAACTCCTGGGCTCAAGCAATCCTCCCACCTGGGCCTCCCAAAGTGCTGGGATTACAGGTGTGACCCACCGCACCCGGCCTTATTTTTGTTTCTTGTCCATCTCTCTTCACTGGAGTGTAAGCTCCACAAGACTGGGGCTGTTCTGTATTCATTCACTACTATATCCTAGTGCCCGAAAGAGGGCATGTGTTCAATAACAATTGTTTGAGTAGATAAAGTTGCTACCTAGATGTGGTAGGCAGAATAATGCCACCAAATATGTCCACATCCTAAACCTGAGTATCTTGGGTTATGTGGCAAAGGGGAATTAAGATTGCCTATGGAATTAAGGTGAATGAGTAGACCTTAAAAATAGGGAGATTATCCGCAGGGTAAGGGTGGAGGGTGAGCAATGGAATCACTAGAGTCCAGAAAAACAAGGGTGAGGGGATCTAAAGATGCTACACCGCTGGTTTTGGGGATGAAGGAAGGGACCACAACCTATGGAATGCAGGTGGCCTCTAGAACCTGGAAAGGACAAGGAAACAGATTCTCCCCTAGAGCTCCAGAAAGGAACGCAGCTCTGTTGACAGCTTGATTTTAACCTAGTGTGACCCATGTCAGACTTCTGACATTTAGAACTGTACGATGAAAATGTATCATCTTAAAATCAGTGTTGGACTAGGCATGGTGGCTCACACCTATTATCCCAGCACTTTGGGAGGCCGAGGAGGGAGGATCGCTTGAGTCCAGGAGTTCAAGACCAGCCTGGGCAACACAAGAAGACCCTGTCTCTACAAAAAGAAAAAAAAAAAAATAGTATTGTTCTAAGCCACATTTGTGGTAACTTGGCATAGCCACAAGAGGAAACCAACATACTAATCTCTGTTTTTAATCCAGGAGTACAGGCTCCGGAGCCAGTTGAGGCTGCATTTTGGCTCTTCCTTAGGGAGAGAGCTTGCACCTTCTTTTTCTGTGTAAATGAAACTATTAAATATTGTTTCTTCCTGGGGGAGGTGGGAAATGGGTGGTGTTAGTTGTCAGGGTTTGGAGAGCTGGTGAGGCATGGGACACTCACGACTCCAGTAACCAGGCTGATTATAGACACTCAGTAGATATTTGTGGAAGGATACATGTATTTCTTCAACTGATATTCCATAATCGATTTCATCTCTCCTGGTTTTAGGACACTAAGGGATCCCCTTCCTTTCTATGACTATTGTAAATACAATTTGAGAATCTGTGCATACAGGGGGTGCTTTTCTTTTTGTTTTGAAATTAGCCTTCCGGCCGGGTGCAGTGGTTCACACCTGTAACCTCAGCACTTTGGGAAGCCAAGGAGGGTGGATCACTTGAGGTCAGGAGTTTAAGACCAGCCTGGCCAACATGGTGAAACCCCATCGCTACTAAAAACACAAAAATTCATGCTCGCTTCAGCAGCACATATACTAAAAACACAAAAATTAGCTAGGTGTGGTGGTGGGCACCTGTAATCCCAGCTACTCTGGAGGCTGAGGCAGGAGAATCACTTGAACCTGGGAGGCACAGGTTGCAGTGAGCCAAGATCACACCAATGCACTCCAGCCTGGGTGGCAGAGCCAGACTCTGTCTCTAAATAAATAAATAAATAAATAAATAAATAAATAAATAAATTAGCCTTCTATTTCTTCAAAGCAAGAGCCTTGCCAGGCTGCAAGGCTGGTGCTCTCCATACATGTAATGTGTATGGTAGTCAGCTGCCTTCTCTGCAGGGCTGCTCACTCACCCGGCAGCTTGGCACTGTTTGGCACAGGAGCCCCCCCACGTGGCCAGCAAGGCTGGGGCTGGAAGGTGGGAGTGGAGAGGAGGCAAACTAGAGGCTGTGTGGGAAGGTGCTTTGATGAATTCCCTTCCTGGGCTGGGCTTCTACATGGGTTCCTCCACCTGGACACGGGAACTGGGGGAGGCTAAATGGAGGGGGAAGGAGGAGTGCCAGTGGTGGTGCTGGAAGCCTCTCCGTGATGCAAGAGAAGCCTTCAGGCCAGTTCAGCAGCTCAGGGCGGTGCTAGCCAGGGCGAGAGCATCCAAACCTCCCTCCCTCGTGATGCGCGTCCAGGATCTGCAGTCCAGAGGCTGCACACCACAACCTATGCAGGGCAGTGGCGGCTTCCCCAGATATCTGGGGAGGTGGGAGAGCCTGGGCCTTGAGAGGGCAGGGAACTGAGGAAGCAAGAAAGCAGCTGCAGCCTTCTGCGGGGTGAGCCCACTCTCCAGGTGGCACCCATGCCCACCTCTGTGAGCCTCGGAGCTTGGCGTCCCTAAAACCCAGAGGGTTGCAACTCAGAGAGGGTTGGGAAGCAAAGCCAGCAGGAGAACAAAGGATGCTTTGCCGGAAAGGGAGGCACCTTCCACGAAGGCCTCGGGGGCCTGGGGAAGTGACTCACTGGGCCCGGGGATGGACCCACCCATGGGGGCTCCGCGGGCGCACAATAGACCCACAGGATAGGAAAGGGACTATCAGTCTCCCGCCTCCGGCGGGCGCCTCCCAGCCCAATCCCGCGGGATCTGGTCTGCGTCCAGCCCGGGGCCCCTTGGGGATAGGCCCTGTTCTCGTTAGGCTCTGCCAGTCGGGGCGGCCACCGCCGCTGCTGCCACCTGGGGCTGTGGGCGTGGCCCCTTCCGCCAGCCCTCCCTCCCCTTGGCCCTGCAGGGACCCGGGCTCCCCAGTTCTCGGCAGAGCCACACTACTCCTCTGCCAGAGCGAGGCCATCGGTGCCACCCGAAGGTGGCGTCAGGCTCTGTCCCGAGGCTCCCCGGAGGCCTGTGATGGGGACTTGGAGACAGCCCTCGCTGCGCGCCCAGGCTTCCCGGGCAGTTGCACAACCCCCCCAATTATGCTCCGTGCAGAGTGTGGCAACCGGGCGAGAATTCCAGGACTTTGTACCTACTCGTACCAATCTGCCTTCCTGCTGTTTAGCTGCAGGGCCAGGCGTGGCTCTGTGGGCCCCGGGAAATGGGGGTGTGTCCGCGTCCAGGAGGGCGTGGCCCGCGTCAGGCCCGGGAGCAGCAGCCCGGCCCTGCCGGTGCAATCGGCTCGCCCCAAACCGCAGCTTCCTCGGGGGCCCTGAAACAAGTCCAGAACACAGAAAAGGAAGCTCTGGTGACATTCTAGACACGGGCTTCGAGCAGCAGGCCTGGCCCAGCTACCGCTGGTGGCGCACCTCGGGCCCGGTCCAGCCAGGGATGCGCGGCCTGGGTTCTCCCGCGGGCAGGGCGGGCGTCCTCCCGGGCCCTAGCGTGGCTTGGGCGTCCCCGCCCCTCCCAGGCTCTGCTTTTTAAGCCTTTGGCCTGGTTTGTGATTTCTATGTTAAGAAGGATCCTAGGAGGAGGCCCTAATGACCTAGCTCTTATTCCAGGGCCATGGCTCTGGGTCCAGGAACAGCATTGTCCTGTGGGGCCTGGGCTCTGTCGGGACTGGCTGTTCTGTGTAATGGAAAAAAAGACAAAATCCCAAATGCAGCTGACCCCTAACCCCTCTCCTTTGTGTGTCCCCGGGAGTGTGCCTGCCTCTTTCTCTGGGTCTCTCATTAGAATTTCAGAGAAGCTTCCTTTGCTATGGAGACGCTAGTCTTGAGGCCTGAGAGGTGGTTCTGTCTACATGCAGATCAATGCATTTGGGGTAATCCATGTTCCGTGTCATGATGAAGTGGAAAACTGCAATGTGGTCTCTCTTCCTGATAAATTTACAGCGCCTCAAGTACACAATTGAAAGTAAACACTTCCTGGCTGGGCACAATGGCTCACACCTGTAATCCCAGCACTTTGGGAGGCCAAGGTGGGAGGATCACTTGAGGCCAGGAGTTCAAGACCAGCCCGGCCAACATGGTAAAACCCTGCCTCTACTAAAAATACAGTAATTAGCTGGGCATGGTGGTGCACACCTGTAATCCCAGCTACTCAGGAGACTGAGGCACAAGAATCGCTTGAAGCCAGGAGGTAGAGGTTGCAGTAAGCCAAGATTGCACCATTGCACTCCAGCCTGGGCAACAGAGTGAGACCCTGTCTCACGGAAAAAAAAAAAAAAAAAGGAGAAGAAAAAAAGTAAACAATTCCTGTGC
The DNA here is from genome assembly GCF_043159975.1 of Macaca nemestrina. Lineage (NCBI taxonomy): Eukaryota > Metazoa > Chordata > Mammalia > Primates > Cercopithecidae > Macaca > Macaca nemestrina. Next base: position 43,238,524 of record NC_092144.1, on the reverse strand, counting down.
ATATAAACAAATGTCTGCTCGTAGCCTTGTGAGCTATCTTGCCCTCCCAAGCACCTGCAGTGCTTGGCACATGCTGGCCACCAATAAATGGTGCTCTTGGGTGGTTGGGAAGATAAGGATCTTTGCAGGGCAGCAGGGACCCTTTGATAATCAACATCCAAAGCCTCAATAGATACATCAGCACCCCTTTCCAAAGCATGACTTTTCCTCAAAAAGCAAAAACTCTACTCAACATATCCTTCCACTGGGGGGTGGAGATAAAAACACAGAAGGTTCTCTTTCCCTGTGGGTAAACAGTTACCAACAGGCAGTCGTGCCTGGATGCACAACCTCAGGGGTGGGCCCATCCCCAGGAACGAGCCCCCAACTCTGCGGGCAGCTTCTAGGTCTGTGGAGCTGACCGTGGGCCCGGCAGGGCTCTGCTTGTCTAGCTTTGGGGCTTGCGGAAAGAGAGCTCCTGAACCAGATCCAGGGATTAGCCTGGGATGCGGCAGGGTAGGCTTCTCTGGGGCTGGGGTTTCCCTGCCACTGAAAGCTCACAGAGAAATGTCCCTGGGCTAACAGAAGCCATGTCTGCGAGAACTCACTGGTTGTGAGATCCGGAAAGAGCAGGGACACGCTCTTCTTTTCTGACCTTCAACCTTCCCTGGGGTTGTGTTCCATTTGGGTCACCTTAGAAAACTCTGGTGCTTCTAAGAGAACATCAGCGCTAGTCTTGGTGCTGGCAAGAAGCTGTCCTTAGCTGTCACCAACACTTTTTTCTGGCCAACATGGTAAAACCCTGCCTCTACTAAAAATAGAGGAATTAGCTGGGCGTGGTGGTGCACACCTGTAATCCCAGCTACTCAGTAGCTGGGATTACAGCTACTGTAATCTTGGTCCACAAAGCATCACCTTACCTCAACCGGTCCTCCAGAGAACATCGGGGCTGCCTAGAATGTGGTGACAGGAGTAAACTCTTTTTTTTTTTTTTTTTTTTTTTGAGACGGAGTCTCGCTTTGTCACCCAGGCTGGAGTGCAGTGGCGCGATCTCGGCTCCCTGCAAGCTCCACCTCCTGGGTTCACGCAATTCTCCTGCCTCAGCCTCCGAGTAGCTGGGACTACAGGCGCCCGCCACCACGCCCAGCTAATTTTTTGTATTTTTAGTAGAGACAGGGTTTCACCGTGTTAGCCAGGATAGTCTCGATCTCCTGACCTCGTGATCCGCCCGCCTCGGCCTCCCAAAGTGCTGGGATTACAGGCGTGAGGCACCACGCCCGGCGTGACAGGAGTGAACTCTTAATGGAAAGGGGTTCTGGAGGGAATGTTTCAGTGCCTCTCTGCCCTAGTTAGTGAATTTAGCAGTTTAACCTAAATACCGTTGTTTCTGGATAGACTTCCTCCAAGCAGGTGCCCTAGACCATCTTTTGTCTCGGGCTTTATGTTGGACATTAGAGCTTTATCTTTGTGATGACTTTGTAGGTTTCTCTGGATACTGACAAGAAAGTTCATTTGATCTAATGAGAAATCTCTCACTAATAAAGGCAGGAGCTGCTTTTGACACATATGCATTAACATCATCTTTCTATTCTTACCATTTTTTTCCCCTGTTTTTTGAGAAGGAGTCTCACTCTGTCACCCAGGCTGGAGTGCAGTGGTGAGATCTCGGCTCACTGCAACCTCCGCCTCCCAGGTTCAAGCAATTCTCCTGCCTCAGGCTCCCAAGTAGCTGGAACTACAGGTGCGCACCACCATGCCTGGCTAATTTTTCCATTTTTAGTAGAGACGAGGTTTCACCATGTTGGCCTGGCTGGTCTCGAACTCCTGACCTAAAATGATCCACCCACCTCGGCCTCCCAAAGTGCTGGGATTACAGGTGTGTGCCACCGCCCTGACCCTATTCTTACCATTTGTTCTAAGCATATCCATTTGTAGATAATTTTAAAATTTGTGGCAGTTAACGATGTGGGTTTTTACCTTATACAGTGACCCAGACTCTTCAGTGCAGGTAACTCCACATCAAATCTCCCATCAGAGATAAGATGGCTGCCAGCCGCTGATCTCCAGGTGAGGGCAAGCCTTCTCTCTACAATGAGTCTTCTCCTTTGGGCGGGGTTGGGGTGAGCAAAGAGAGCCACCCACATTCTTGTCACACATGTGACAAGACCAATATTACCTGACTGACTTGAGCCTCGTGGCTAAACACATTTGCCAACCCCCCTTGAGATGTCCATCAAACTGTGACATCCTACTTCCTACAACAGCTACATCAGCCCAGAGGCAAGACTCCATCCAGGCCAGCGGCCGCCTTCTCTGGCCATCAGTTGTCCCTCTAGCTCTGTCGAGACCTCCCTATTGTTTTGAACTGAGGCAGTTTTCCTGCCTCCAACTGAATATCCCCTGGCAGTTCCCATTTTTGTATTTTCCACCTGGTCATCTACTTAGGAGAAACAGTATCTTCCAGGGCCAATGCAGCCATTTTCCTGTCTCTGGAGAATCAGGAGGGAAGGCAGGGCTGAGATGGGATGGGGCTATCTTGGCAGACAGCATTCCCCCAAGAACGTGGGTTGGCCTCCAGGGAGGGGAAGAGAGCAGGCTCTGATGGGCTTAGTCAAGTTAAATATTCTCTTGGTCAGTGGCTTAATGGATACAGTTTCCCCATTTCTCACATCTGTGCTTTCCCTTTTTTTTTTTTTTTTTTTTTAGATGAAGCCTCGCTCTGTCACCAGGCTAGAGTACAGTGGTGAGATCTCGGCTCACTGCAATCTATGCCTCCCGGATTCAAGCGATTCTCGTGTCTCAGCCTCCCAAGTAGCTGGGACTACAGGCACATGCCACCATGTCTGGCTAATTTTTTTTTTTTTTCTGTAATTTTAGTAGAGACGGGGTTTCACCATGTTGGCCAAAGCTGGTCTTGAACTCATGACCTCAGGGGATCCACTCACCTCAGCCTCCCAAAGAGCTGGGATTACAGGCATGAGCCACCACACTCGGCTGTGCTTTCTCTTTTTAATTTTATTTTGAGACAGGGGCTTGCTCTGTTGCCTAGGCTGGAGTGCAGTGATGCGAACATGGCTCACCGCAGCCTCAACCTCCTGGACTCAAGTGATCCTCCCACCTCAGTCTCCTGAGTAGCTGGGACTATAGGCACAGGACACCATGCCTGGTTCATTTTTAAATTCTTTTGTAGAGATGGGGTCTCACCAAATTGCCCAGGCTTGTTTTGAACTCCTGTGCTCAAGCAATTCTCCCGCCTCGGCCTCCCAAAGTGTTGAGATTACAGGCATGAGTCACTGTGACCCGCTCACTTTCCTTTTTTCAAATGTGTTAGTGGTTTGGTTCACAGATATATACATAAGCAAAACCAACATAGTGCAACACGCTCATCACAGCCTGAACACTTGAGTCCAGGCTTGGGGGTCTGGAGAGGTGAAGGGAGGCCATGCCTGTACCACCTTCCCCACCAGATCTGCCAACAGCATATGCACCGAGCACATAGAGACCACACTGCTGCTCTCTGGTCGGTCCTCAAATCAGGAAGCTTTGGGATTTGGGACTTGGGATGTTAAGGTCCTATTCAGTAGCCACACCAGGTCCCAAGTGTGGGGAGTGGTGGTTCCCGAGGACTCATGCCGGAGTACCTGATTGTGGCTGCTTCCGTGAATTACAAACCAAGGGCTAGAGCTGTAATTTATAAAATATCCTTTATTTATTCTAAGGAACAGTCAAGCAGTAGCTTTAAAAAAAAAAAAAAAGACACATTTTTTGAAAGATATTATTAGTGTTGTGACCTGGCATTGGGCCCCCAGTGAGTGGGACAGTGGCTGGGGCCACCTGCTGTGGCTTTGCGAGTTCTCTGTACTCACTGGCAGGGGTTTGGTGGGAAACTGGGAAGCTTTGGCATGGTTCTGTCCAGTTGCTTATAATCAAGAATAATGAGTTTTGAGGTTTACAAAGAGCAGAAGTAACATTTATACTGCTGGCATTTGACAAAAGATTGCTTATAATATACTCATTCCAGGAAGTGTAAAAATGCTTTAAAGGAATGATAATTTGTACTTACTGTTTATGGGGACTAGATATATTAGAATTATAGCATCATTATGGGAACATAGTATTTCTCTATAAATTCAGAAATTCTCTGGTTGATGTAAAATCATACTTCCTGGTTTTACTTAGTTAGTAAAGAAATAAATAAATTAGAGTAACATTTAGTCAGGTAGTTACTCCTTTTTCCCCTTCTTTATTAATAAATTTTATTTTTAGCACAATGATTTACCCAAAAAGAGAGTTTGAGAATGTTCGAGAATCTCTACCACTTGGTAACCATGCTGGCTGTTATATCAGAAAAATCCATAAACACACACAGCAGCGAGCTGTTTTCACAAGACTTCCTTGCTAATAAACACAACACTTTCTCCTCCACTCAGATGGGAGCCTCAGATGCCAAAACGCAGATGTGCCAACTATAGGCTCGTTGCTAAGCAAAGAAACCTATCAAGTTTGTCCAGCAAATTCGATTGTACAATGGAATGGCATCTGCTCTGCGGCCTTGGACAGGGAGCGGCTGGTCTGTGCGGCTGTCCCCTGAGGCAAGTCGAAGCTGGTGGCCCTTAGGGGGCAGGTAAAATGGTTCTCATGGGTTAGAACATAAGGGCTTTGAGAAAAAAATGCAAAAAAGTCTCATTAAAATTGGAGGCCTATGTGAATCTGTTTACATAGAGGCATACTGAGATCTCATTCTGTGCTCAGGTGAACTGCAGGTCTCACGCTGGCAGCACGACTCGGCCCCCCCCCAGCTGGCCTGAGCCACCGCCTGCCACCTCCTCATACCATTACGTGGGGGTCTAGAGAGGACATCATCCCCAACCAAGGAACAGTGAGAGAGAAAATCCCAAACATTTAAGACAGGGTTCAAAAGCACCCAGACGCCTTCTGTCTCTTTCCCAGTTCCCATCTGGCTAGGGGCTGTGAATCAGGATTCAGAATCTGTGCTGCCCGGAGGGGACAGGCACCCAAATGCAATAAATAACACCAAGCTCAAGACCCAGCGACTGACCTTCCCCCACCACCGCTGCGGGTTATTCCTCGATGTGAACTGAAGATCCAAGGGAGGAATCCATTCCGCCCCCAAACCTCCCTGCACAACATCGAATGCGGGAGTCCGGCTGCTGCTTCTGCACAGGACAGAGCCTCCAGTCTTTTGCTTGAGAGCATCATTTATGGCATGGACTGGGAACGCAATGTGTTCACACAAACGCACGACAATTGTACATCAGCATCTTTACAATATTAAAGGAGCCATATACAAGTCTACAGCCATTGTACACAGGATGGTGATGGCTGGGGAGCCCCGCCCACCAGTCCTCTGTGGTTTCTCCACTGGAGAACACTCCGGGAGCTGTCACAAGGCCGGGGGGGCAGTGTCCATCTTTGGGCCTGTCGTGGTGGGGGCAGCAGGGCTGCAAGGACTCCTCAGGGCCAGTCCTCACTGGAATCGGGGTTCAAGAGCGCCAGGTCTGCCTGTGTCCAGGTCTCATCGGCAGGCTAGTGTAACAAGTTTAATTAAAACTCTGTGCATATTCGCATGAGAAAACTGGAGCTGGGGATGGCTCCCTGAGCTGGGGACCTAGAAGACGCTGCTGACAGATGGGCCCCTTTGTGGTGGGGCCCATTCCTGAGGTAAGGTGCAGCCCTGAGCCTGGTCCGAATGGGAGGAGACTTCTCCAGCAGCCCAGGTGCCGGTCCACACAGACAGAACCAGAAGCCCCCGGGCAGTAGGAGGTCAGGTGACCTGGGGAGTGCAGCCTGAGCCCCCAACGGCAGCAAAGGTGAAGGTCTCAGGTGGTTACAGAGTCACTCAGCCCTCAGGCCCCCACCACTCTCCTCCCAGCAGCCCTGCAGCACACATCCCTGCATCTGTCCCGAGAGCCCCAGCCCTGCAGGCATCTGGGCCTGAATGCCAGGCAGCTGGTCCACCCTGTGGCCATGCTGCACGTCCGACTGAGAACTGAGCACCAGATAAAGAAGCGTTGGTCCTTGTCATCCTCTCTGACTTTTGCAGTTAGGGTTGCATCCATTTTAAATACTGTAGAAAAATAAGCCATCTCGGACGCTAGGAGACCCGCCAGAGTCTGCCCTGCGTGGAGAGGGATAAACAGCTCCTCTGAAGTAGCTGCAGACGACTCTTCCAAACTCACCCCAGCAGGCCCTGGGGCCTCAGAGGATGCTGCGCCAGGCTGGGAAGCTGAGGGGCTGGGAGAGCTGGCAGCCGAGTTCCCACTGCTGCATCTTTGGGTCACATCAACAGTCCTTCTGCAGGCATGCCTCCAGCATCCTACATTCTGTTGCCATGACACCTGGGGCCCTGGTGCTTGCTGGGCCAGCTTTGGACCCTCTAGCCTCACCCTCAGTCTCATGCCCATGGCCAAGCATACACAGGCAGAACTCCCCAGCACTGTTTCCAGGTTCCTGGGGGGGCCCAGGTAGGCACGGAAGCAGGGCCTAGTCTAGGGGTTCCTGCTTGATCCGAACAGCAGTGGGGGCGGGCTGCGGCCGCCGCTCTTCCCGGCAAAGCACGTACTCGCTGAACTGGGAGGAGTCCACACCGCCCCCACAGGACGCGGCCACGCTGAAACCCCTCTGGAACAGCCGCTCCAGGACCTGCCCAGGAAGAAACAGAGGTCATCAAGGCCAAGCTGCAAGAGGACACCTGGCTTGGCCTGGCAGGCAGGTGGGTGCCTGCTGGAGCAGCCAGCCAGAGCACCTTCTGTGATGGTATCAGTCTCGCTCACCAACAAAGGTCCCTACAGAACCACGTGCTGGGTTCCACCATCAGAGGGACAGAAGTTGCCAGGCCCAGTGACCCCTCAGGTTACCAAACCCAGTTGGATGACCTCACCCAGGTCACCATTCTGCTGCCCTCAGGGCCTTGATTCCAGGAGGCAAAAAGAGCCTTTGGGTCCCTTCTTTCTTCTGTAGGGTGTAACCTGTGCCCTTTCTCCAGACACATGGCCCCAAGCATCCTGCCTAACTGAGTCCTGCCCCAATAATGGAGAGTTCCCTGTCCTTCAGCCTCTAGGCATCCAGCGGCTTCCCTGAGCTGTGCATTCCAGGTAGTTTGAGGCCTGGGGGCACATCAGCTAGTGGGAGCTCTGGAGGGAGAGAAAAAGGAGAAGTCTTCTCAATATTTGAGTCTCTGCAGGCATCCACAACTATGTGGGTTTGTGTCTCTGTGAGGGTGAGGTCTGATGACTGTGTGTAACACCTGTCTCCTGCAACTAGCAAGTTCTGACCAACAGGCTGTGGAATGCATGCATGGGGGGACCTCTTCCCTGCAAAGCCCATTCTACCCTAAACCGGAAATGTGCCAAGCTCTTGGGTCTGCGAAGAGCTGTTGGAAAATAGGCCCTCACTCCATCTGAGCTGTCCAATTCTTGGACCCATCCAGGAAGAGCCGGTCCAGGGATTCTCTTGGCAGCTGGTGGGTGCCTGCGGCTCCCAGGTCAGCAGGGAGAGGGAAGGGGCTCCAGGCCACCTTTCCATTCAGCCTCTGTCCTGCCTCGCCTGTTGCCTGGGTTTAATTCGAATCCAAAGTCAGAATGTGGGTGTCAAATGAAGCACACTTTGTTGAAAATACTCTGGGCCATTTTTATAGAACATCCTTTTGGAGAAAAAAAAAAAAGTTCAGATCGATTTTTTTAAGTCCATCCCCCAGGCACCATCATTTAATTATGAGAGGGACATAAATTATGCATCCACACATTGTTGGCCTTTTTTGTAGGATGGCACGGAGGGCTTCACCATTTCAGGGATCGCGCCTCCCTCCAGCTCACTCTGCCCCTGGAGGGCTCCGCGGACACCGGGGGTGCGGCGGGGAGGGGGCAGCGCGCAGCCCTCACCTGTACCGAGTTGAGCCGGCAGTAGCCGTTGAGCGGGAAGCGGATGACGTGCGTGGGGTCCTGGTTCCAGCCGGCGTTGACGGAGTTGCACATGACGTCTCCGGTCTCAGGGAAGACCTCCTCGATAAGGGCCTTCTCGCCGCTGAGTGCGATCCGCTCGCCCAAGTCGGGCGTGACGCGCACCACCAGGCAGTCACAGGCCCGGCTGCGGCGTCGCTGCTCCTGCTCCTGCTGCCAGCGCTCCAGCTCGCGCACCATGGGCTGGAGCTGATAGTAGCGCGCCTCCTCGTACAGCAGGCTGAAGTCCTGGGGACAGGCGCACAGGGTGTTGATGTAGGTGTCGGGGTAGGGGTGGGTGGGGGGAGCGGGGGAAGGGGGAGGTGGGAGGCGGCCTGCCGGTTCCAACCAATTCTGCAGGAACTGCGACTCCCAGGGCATCGTGTGGACTGGGCCGGTTGCACCCATTGTACAGATGGGGCAACTGAGTGTTTGCAAGTATAAGGAACCTAGCCTTGTCCCAAGGGCAGCCGCTGATGTGCACCTGTGCCAGCCCTCCTGAACTCTTCCATCTGGCCCCAGGGACTGGGCAGTGAAGCCTCCCCATGGAAAGACCGGAAGCTCCACTAAAGGAGGAGGCTGTGCCTATGCCTGGGGACCTGCTGCTGCCTTAGAATCCCACCGAGAGAAGAGATCATGCTGGGCACAAGGCAGCCGGCCTGTGCCCATCCTGGAGAAGCTCACAGCCCACCTGGAAGCAAAAACAGTTCTTCTCCAGCCAGGCCTGCCTGGGTCAGATTTTCACCTTTATCATCAACCAGCCCTGAGACCTCTAAACCTCTATACCTCACTCACTGAACGTCTCAGTTCCCTTTTTTTTTTTTTAAAGACGGACTCTCTCTGTCACCCAGGCTAGAGTGCAGTGGCTCGATCTTGGCTCAAAGCAAACTCCACGATTCTCATGCCTCAGCCTCCCGAGTAGCTGGGACCTACAGGCGCCTGCCACCACACCCAGCTAACTTTTATATTTAGTAGAGACGGGGTTTTTCCATGCTGGCCAGGCTGGTCTTGAATTCCTGCCCTCATGTGATCCACCCGCCTTGGCCTCCCAAAGTGCTGGGATTACAGGTGTGAGCCACTGCACCTGGCCTCAGTTCCCTTATGTATAAAATGGATATAAACAACCAGTTCAGGGAATTAAAGTGAGGATCAAAGGATGCAAGATGTGTCAAGTGCCTGGTCCAGCCCCTGCCCAAACAAGCAGAGTGTGATAAAGTGTCCAGGGAGGGGAAGCCTGCCCCCTGCCAGGCAGCCCCCTTCTGGGCGGAGCAGGCTCACACAGACCGTCCCTCAGGCACTGATAGTGGCCCCATGCCCCGGGTCACATATGCACACCATACACGCTCACCCATACCCACCCCACCAGGAGTGGCCAAGGTCCCATAGGTCCCATGACTCATGCCTGAGGAAGAGGCAAGGAAGCCCAGCCCCCTGACCTACAGGCCCTAAGTCCCTTCCACCTGCTGGTCCTGGCTTTTGGAACTGCCTCCAGGGAGGCCTAGATTCTAACCCTGACCCCTGAGCCTCTCATTGGTCAGTGGCCCCTCCCGCCTCTTCTGCCCCATGCAAGGGTTCCTCAGGGCTCTATCCTGGGCCTCTGCTCTCTCCACTCTCACTTGCTCCTGAGATTTTTATTTTATTTGTTAAGACAGGGTCTCATTCTGTAGCCCAGACTGTAGTGCAGTGATGTGATCATAGCTCTCTGCAGCCTTGAACTTCCAGGCTCAAAGGATCCTCCTGTCTCAGCCTCCCAAGCAGCTGAGACTACAGGCATGAGCCATCATGCCAGAATAATAATAATTATTATTATTATTTGTAGACACAAGGTCCAGGCTGGTCTGGAATTCCTGGGATCAAATGATCCTCCTGCCTTGGCCTCCCAAAGCACTGGGATTACAGGTGTGAGCTACCTCTCCTGGCCATTCTCCTGAGATTTTAAATGATAACTGCATACCAGACAATCCCATCTTTTGTCATGGCCCAGAATTTCTCCATCTGATGCCCCACCAGCTTGCCCATGCAGGGGCAGAAACCCCACTCCCACAGCCTGGTCCACCCCGGGTCTCGACTTACCAACTCAGAATTCAAGCCACAAGCCCCGGGGCACCCGCAAGAGGCCCTTTACACTGCCACAACCACATGCTTTTGCTTGCTTGCTTGCTTATTTATTTATTTACTTACTTACAGAATTTCGGAATTTCGCTCTGTTGCCCAGGCTGGAGTGCAGTGGTGCTTACTTACTTACTCACTCACTTACTTACTTACTTAATTTCGCTCTGTCGCCCAGGCTGGAGTGCAGTGGTGCGATCTTGGCTCACTGTAACCTCCGCCTCCTGGGTTCAAGCAATTCTCCTGTCTCAGTCTCCTAAGTAGCTGGGACTACAGGTGCCCACCACTATGCTCAGCTCATTTTTGTATTTTTAGTAGAGATGGGGTTTCACCATATTGGTCAGGCTGGTTTCAAACTCCTGACCTCAGGTGATCCACCTACCTCGGCCTCCCAAAGTGCTAGGATTACAGGTGTAAGCCACTGCGCCTGGCCTTTTTGAATTAAAAAAAAATTTTTGTATAGACAGGGTCTCGCTATGTTGCCCAGGCTGGTCTTGAACTCCAGGCCTCAAAGGATCCTCCCCACTCGGCCTCTCAAAGTGCTGGGATGACCGTAGTGAACCACTGTGCCTGTGCTAAACAGAAGTCTGATGTGCCACCTTGCGCCATCTTCTCTATCTCCATCCTGGTCCATCCAAAGCCTCCACCCAGCCTCCCTTGGCCTGGGGAAGGGGCCTCATCCATAATTGCCTCACTGCACCCACCCCCACCCCTCCCTGCCTCCTTCCCCACACAACAGTCAGAGAGATCTTCCCAATTTGCAGACTTAACTGCCCTTCCCTTGCACACACCCCTTCCACTGCATTCAGAGTTAAATGCCAGGCACTGGGCCACCCGCCAAGGTCCTGACATCAAACAGCAGCCTCCTTTCCTGCCCTTCCCCTCCCAGGCCATAAGGCTCCAGGCTTGATACCTTCTTTCCAGTTCTGGAATGCATCAAGCCATCTGCCGCCCCCATCCCCTGCACCAAGGCCGTCACACCTGTTTGGCCCTGTTCTGCCTTTACCACCCAGATGAACTTTGTGTCTTTCAAACCCACCCAGCCCAGGTCACATGGAATTCAAGTTCAGTATCTGTCTGCCTCCTAGACTGTAAGTGTTGTGGGGCAGGGCCTAATGTGTGTGTTTCACTGTTTTCAGCCTGAATTCAGTGGCTGGCACCCAGTAACTGCGTTGGATGAAAGACAAGGCCCCAGGGCTACTGGTCCTTTGAATAGAGGATGGAATGAAGGAAGGAAGGACAGATATTTGCTAGTATTAGTATATGCCAGTGTACCCTAGGTCTGAGTTTCCTTTCTCCCAGGGTCCCTGACACATGAGAGGGGCTCACCACTGAGGCAGGACCCAGGGAACCAGGTCACCTGCCCTGACGGGCTCACCCTGAGACCTGGAGGTTACCTTGTTTAAAGGGTATCTGTTTCGGTCATCAGGGCTTTTCTCCCTGCAAATTGCCCAACACGGAACAGACTTTTTTTTTTTTTTTTTTGAGAGAGAGTCTTGCTCTGTCATCCAGGCTGGAGTGCAGTGATGTGATCTCGGCTCACTGCAACCTCTGCCTCCACCTCCTGGGTTCAAAAGATTCTCCTGCCTCAGCCTCCCAAGTAGCTGGTGTTACAGGCGCCTGCCACCACACCTGGCTAATTTTAGTATTTTTTTAATACTTTATTTTTCAAAGTCTAATTACAGCTATCCTTTTATTTTTTTCTTTTCTTTTCCTCTTTTGTTTTTTTTGTTTTTTTTTTTTGCGATGGAGTCTTGCTCTGTCGTCCAGACTAGAGTACTTGGCCCACTGCAACCTCTGCCTCCTGGGTTCAAGTGATTCTCCTGCCTCAGCCTTCCGAGTAGCTGGGATTACAGGCCTGCCACCACGCCTGGCTAATTTTTGTATTTTTAGTAGAGACAGGGTTTCACCATCTTGGCCAGGCTGGTCTCAAACTCCTGACCTCATGATCCACGCGCGTTGGCCTCCCAAAGTGCTGGGATTACAGGCGTGAGCCACCATGCCCGGCCTAATTTTTGTATTTTTAGTAGAGATGGGGTTTCACCAAGTTGGCCAAGCTGGCCTCGAACTCCTGACCTCAAGTGATCCACCCGCCTTGGCCTCCCAGAGTGCTGGGATTACAGGCGTGAGCCACCATGCCCGGCCTAATTTTTGTATTTTTAGTAGAGATGGGGTTTCACCAAGTTGGCCAAGCTGGCCTCGAACTCCTGACCTCAAGTGATCCACCCACCTTGGCCTCCCAGAGTGCTGGGATTACAGGCATGAGCCACCGCGCCTGGCCGATGGAACAGATTTATGAACCTCTAACTACTATATCGCTGGCATGCGCCCATGTTTAAACACGACAAATGTTCAGCTGGGGTACGTTCCGCAGCTTAATTGTTGTTATATACCCTGATAAATAAGCTAAAAATGTGAGAAAACAAAATTAGTTTAGAAAAACTGATTTAGCCCTCGGCTTCATCGTTTAACTTTTTATGGTTACCATGACAACCAGGGGTCCATTTATTAAGTCACAGCGTCCCCTGTGTAATGCCATCGCACAGGCAGCGCAGGGGGGCCGCCAGCCATGGACTTACCTTAAAGTCATCCGGGAGCAGCAGCTTGGACGTCCGCAGGAAGCTCAGGACGTAGCGGAAAATCTCCCCATCCCGGTCAATGAAATAATGTTGCTTCAAACTGTCCAGGACGATGGGTTCAGTGCCATTGAAGAGGCGGCTTATTCTAGGAGAGACAGGTGAGGTGGGATGTCTGAAGGATGGGGCCAAGTCCACCTGTCTTCCCACGCCCTGCCCCCATTCCTTAGGGCCCACACGGCTGGAGGGGCGAGGGACCTGACGTAGGTGACTCTGGAAGTGTTCCAGGCCTGGCAACATCTGCACACACCCGGGGCAGCCAGGCTACAGTTGACAGGACACACCACACATCCTGCCTACACCCGCGAGTCACAGCCAGAGAGGGGCACACCCAGCTGTACACACCAGCCCGCCAACACATGTTATGTTACAGGCCTGGAAAGCTATGGAAGACACAGGCACCTTATCCCCTACACACAAACCAGCTGGTCACAGGCCTGGTGCACACACCCTGCCAGACAGATCCATCCAGAAAATGCACATGAACCATCCAATACCCCTGCCAACAGCTACACACCCAGTAAACCAGCCAGGACATACATCCTCCCCACTCAACCCATGTAAACAAGTGTGAGACACAACAGGCCTGTGCAACAGGCACGGGGTCACACGGTCCCTTCCTTCCCAACACACACATATCACGCGGACCCAGACACATCCAGTAAAGGACACGCACCTGTCAATACCAGGTACCTAGAGACATGACGGCACAAATCCCCTACTGCCGCTCACTCAGGGAGCCCACAGGGAGAAAACAGAGGCAGACAGGAGGGATGGCAAGTGTGCCACGGTACACACAAGCAACAGGGCCCTTGCACACATGCCACAACACAGACATACACACACACCAGTATGTACACACACAGAAAAAATGCACATACATGCGCCACAGTGCATACATATGTGCACACATGCCGGAGTGTATGCATACCACATCTAGTGGTGGGGGATGGGGACTGGAGAGAAGGCAGGTGCCGGTACCCTGTCCTCTGAAGGGCAGTGGTTCTAACAAATGCAAGACCAGGAGAAGGGTCTTGGGGAGCCCCTGATGCCTGTCCCTGTCCACTCCAGGGAGAAGGAGCCAGGTCTCAGAGCCAGGACTGATACCACCTCCCCAGTGCCCAGAGCGGCCAGCTCTGGTTTGGAAACTGCCCTGGCAGAACCCAGGTCGAGCTATGGATAACTAGGAACCCTAAAGAGGGGTGGGGATAGCCAAGGGCTTGGCTTGGTGTTCGAACAGGAGGGAGGTTGGCATTGTTTCCCCAAAGGCAGCACCACCACATCCTTCAGCAGGCAGGGCCACACTCCTGCCCAGCTGGACCCTGCCAAGGTGGCAGCTTCTCTGCACAGCTGGGAGAACAGTAGCTCCAGCTTGGGACCCAGGCTTCCGAGCCTGGCCTGCACACAAGCTGGAGCCTAAACCCTTCACTCTCTGCCTGCACCAGCAGGGAGCCCTGCAGGGATGCCCCCTGTCCCAACAGCAGCCCATTCCTCTGTCCACTCCAAGTCAGCTGCCTCCAGGGTCCTGCCCCACTGCCACCTGCACCCAGGACACACTAGCTGGGCAGGAGCTGAGGGGGTTAGAGCACCCAAGTCTGCCCTCAGGGCCTCCCGTCCACACCATCCTATGCTCTGATGGCCTGGAACACTCAATACATCAGCCATGATGGTCTGTCCAGGTATGGAGTCTCTGGGAACGCAGTGCAGATTTCTGGCCTAACAGGGTAGTATAAAGGACACAGTTTAGCTGGGCACCATGGCTCACACCTGTAATCCCAGCACTTTGGGAAGCTGAGGTGGAAGATTGCTTGAGGCCAGGGGTTCGAGACCAGCCTGGACAACACAGCAAGACCCCATCTCTACAAACAATTTAAAAGTTAGCTGGGTATGGTGGCATGCACTTGTAGCCCGCTTGGGAGGATGAGGTGGGAGGATCACTTGAGTCCAGGAGTTTGAGGTTGCAATGAGCCGGGATCACACCACGTACTCCAGCCTGACCAAGAAAGCCAAACACTGTTGTTTGAAAGAAAGAAAGAAAAGGGCAAGGCTGTCTCATGGATGGGCATGGGGATGTCAGAGTCTGCTGTGAGCCTGAGTCTGTGGAACCAGAGCTGCAGCCACCCAGATACAATTCATCTCAGAGCTGTAAAAGCCGAAGAGCCCTGTCAACCCCCTAGGCCTGGTGACAATGGCACTGCAGGTCACAGCCCCTGCTGGAAAGGCTTGTGGGTTCCACAGCTGGCTCCAGTTACAAAGGCCCTAGGACCTGGCCTAGCAGAGCGTGGGCATCCAGATGTCAGAGTGAGGGCCACCCGGCATTCCTGGAGACAGATGGGTCTGGCCCAGGCTGCCAGATACCATGGGCAGTGGTTGGCAAGTGGCTGAGGTCCACGTGTGGCACCGGTAGGAAGTAAGAGCTACATCCACAGGGGAGTCAGCAGATCCAAACCCTCGGCCTCTCTGGGAACTCTCCCCACCATTCCCAGTGGAGCGCCAAAGTCCATGTAAGCAGGCAGCATTCTAGGCCTGGCTGAGTTCCCGACCCTTCTGACGTCAGGTCTGGCTGAGGCTCTAGCTGGTCCTGTTGGTCTAGAAGACTCCTCATGCACCCACATTCCAGGGCTGGATAGGTTCTAGGCTGTCTCATTGGTCCAAGTTTAGAAGGTTCTCCATCTGCCTTATTTCAGGACAGGCTGATTCTAGATCTTTCCATGGTTCAGTGTCGACTCCTGGATCAACCGGCAGCTGTACAGCCTCTCCCAGGACAGAGGCCTTTCATACCCTCGGCGTCCAAGGCTGCCAAGGACGTGAGCAGGTTGAGGAAAGGTGAGGATAATCACCATGGAGGAGGCCCCAGCCATTCTCAGCCCTGCAGGTGTGAGTTCCCAGCTCTGTCAGGGGCTCCACGTTCCCCGTGGAAAACGGCCCAGGTCACCCTCTGAGAGAGGCTGCAGGGTTTGAGGCGCCAGCTTCCGAAGTCCTCCACGGAATTAGGTGACCAGTTCATGCTGCAACAGCTGGGAGCCTCAGGGACAGAAAAGATGCCTCCAATCACCCGCCCTGTGTGCACAAGGGGGAACATCAGGATGGCCTTCGTCTTCTTGTTTATTTCCTTTTTTTTTTTTTTTTTTTTTTAAGCTCTGGCTCCAATTTCCTGGCTGTTTCAGGCACGAGGCTTTAAGAGTTCTGAAGCTCTTGACCATCTTCATTTGATGCTTCCCACAGTCAGGATGGATGTCAGAGTGTGGCTGTGCTGGCGGCATCTAATGGGTGTCAAGCAGGCAGGACACCAGCAAGGGGGCCGGCCCAGGGAGTCCACTCCCAGCCCCGGCTGCACTCAGCTGTCTCAGGTGAGGACCAGTGACTGTTCCTAGGCAGACCAGACGAGGCACCCGGCACGAGGCTCTTCAGCACCCAGGCCACCCCGACCGCCGAGACCCAGAAGTCCAGGCAGAGTTCCCGGTGGGAACTGAGGGTGGAGGTCCCAGCTTTTACAGTGCTGCCTAGGGCAGGTCATCACCACCATCCAGAAACACCCTGAGGACCTTAGCACTCTTAGTCCTCCATCTCCAGGTGTCTCATAGATCAGTGACACTAGGTGAGATTGATTTTTTTCCAGAATTGGTGGCAAACAGTGCTTGTATTATAATAATTCACTACAAGAAGGACAAGAGAGATCTGAGGGGCTCTTGCCAGCACAGCTGCTTGACCCACTTCTCAGGCCCCCCGGCCCCCTGGCTCCTGATTGTCCTACAGGTCACACCATTCCTGATCTCTAGTCCAAAGCTTCAGGCCTGCAGAGCGCCCCCATGGCAGCCAGAGGCCATCCAGGCAGAACAACAGGTTCACCTTGAGCCCCAGCCATGGGGAAGAACGAACATAGACTGCCACCCCTTGGGCACGCCAGGAGGGTCCCAAGTGCCAGATCACAGGGCCACAGGGGCCCTAGCTCCCCATGAGAGCACACCCTACATCGCAGAGCAGAGCAATGGGTGAGCAGCACAGTGCAGCTGGGTGAGGGGAGATGGCCCCCTGCCCTCCGGCTCTCAGGCAGCAGCCAAGAGCCCAGAATGAGAAGCCCCTCCCACCCGCCTCCCCCAGGGCCTGGGCTGTGATTACTCCAGACAGGAAACTCTGATTTCAGGAAACACTCTTCAGAGAGGGTTGTGGGCAAAGGTTTTATGAATTTCACAAATGTCGTCAACCGATTAAGAGATGATCTATCTCAAACAACTCGGAAATGCCGCAGAAGGCAAAATGGAAATTAAATAAGCAGAATCCATCTCCCATCCTAGACAGGGCTCTGTGAGTGAGCACACAGGCCGATACTGCTCACCTGGCCCCGTGGCTCTTGTCCCCACCCCACAAGCCCCAAGGCCACAGGACCCCAGGCTAAGTCTCTGTCCACCTGGGGTACTGGAACACCAGTCACCATCTGCACCCTAGACTCTCTGAATTTGGAATTAGACACTGCATCCATTTCCAGTTTTTCCTCCTCAAGGGACCATGCCAGCCCCTGCACAGACTCCCCTGCAGCCCCAACAGGCTCGGAAAGCCACTGCCACGTACTACCATCCTCCCTGCTCTGAGCCACCACACCAGTGACAATGCAGCCTGCCACGTATGCTCCCCAGAGACGATCCCTCAGTGTCTGGGGGATTAATTAACGTCTCCTGTTATTTTAAATGCGTAACACAGGGGTGATGCCCGCAGTCTTGGCCATCCCACGCTCAGCCTTCAGCAGCCCCGGGGAGCGGTGACCGCCTCTCTGTGCCAGGAGCAAACATCCTCGGCTGAGCAAGCTGCTCAGAGACCCACCCCACCTCGGGTCAGTCCTGCTGCCGTGCCAACGGGGAAAGCAGGTCCCTCACCCAGGAGAGAAATGCCCTGCAGGGAAGAGCAGGAGAGCTGGCAGCACCCAGCACCCCGTTCCTCTCGCAGGCCAAGGGCCTGGGCAGCCTGTAAGTTCAGCAGCATGGAGGGTACCTGTGAGCCCCCAACCAGAGTCCTGGCCTGAGATCCTTTATCCACTGCTGAGGTATGTGGTTCATTCCTAGTTAGTCACTGCAACACCAGCTCCAAGGAAAGCCTGCTGCTAGTCTCTAGGGCCCAGCAGTGGCCACCGAAAATGACAAAGATGACACACTGCTGCTTATCGCAGCTCCTCCTCCCCCCGCTTGTGAATTTCCCAGGGGTGGAATAGGAAATAGGATTAAATACCCACCCCCATAACCCCAAGACTTACCTACTCACTATCACTCACAAATTACCCTCTGCAGAGGCCAGGCCTAAGTCTTCCTCCAGAGGAACCTTGAAGGTACGTGAGACTACCCAGCCCGCTGCTGGCAGGCTCAGGCAGGGCTGGCTCTGAATAAGCCCTAGGCCCCTGCAGGTGGGTCAGGAGGTGCACCTTGCACTACCAATGCTGCCAAGTCAGGGTCACAAGCCTCGGTGCACAGCAGCTTTCAACAGGCAGATTCGCACTCCCCAACCCCAGCTCCCTCAGGCTGTGTCAGCTTGTGCACCCTGGAGAGCCTGGTGGGTGGAGTGACAGGGGGGAGAGACCCCATCCCCCAGGCAGCAGATTACAGCTGCTGCCCTGACCCACACATGCCTGATGTTTCAAGGGGCTTACTCTTACCTGGAGTCAGGGTACTTGGTGAGCGTGGCCAGGCTGCTGGTGTACATGTGGCCGCCCACATCGATGTGCACAGGTGCATTGGACTTGGTGAGCTGGGCTGGCAGGGGGATGCCCTGGGCCGCCAGGGGAGACACAGGCGACCGGGTGAGAGACAGCCGGGACATGTTTCCTCCCTCCTAGAGATGAAAATAAAGCGGAACACAAGAGTTTCTCCACAACATGGCCATGCACTCCCTTTATTGCGAGTGTGATCACAGATCTAATCAGATCACTTCTGCCGGTGCCTGATCACATATTCAGCTGACAAATTATGGCCACCACTGTAATTAAGTGTATTTGCATCATTTTCTTCAAAGTACCAGAGGGAAAAAGAAAGATGCTTATTAGCAATAAGAAACCAAGAAAAAAAATTTTTCAAGGTGTCAGCCTCCAGGGGCATAAAACAAACTGCAAAATTCTAATTAAAGGTCATGGGCTTATGTGTTAGATGTGAAATATCCCCTGACAAACGAATCACCAATTTGTGAATTGGGATTCAGGGGTTTTTTGCAAGTTTGTCTCAGTAACGAGACACCTCTAAATTAGTGACTTCCTCAGCACCTAAGGCGTTGAGTTTTATACATGTAGTAAATTTCACATCAAATTAAGAGCATTTTTGTTTCAAAAATACATAATCCTACAGCCAGTCAACAGCCACCTTGAGTGTCATGGCCCCAAGGAAGGGCAGCCAGTGAACAGGTGCTGGGGAAGAAGGGAAAGAGGGGACCCCTGGTGGGGACCCAGCCCACCCTGCAGGCTCACCGCGGTGCCGGTGCTGCCGTGTGTGTGAAGCGAGGACCCGCTCGGCCGCTCCTTGCGGTGAGGCATCTAGGCTTCCATCCCTGCCCAGAGTATCTGCGGGAGGCATCGACGAAACCAGAGAAGGCTTATTCCTCATAGTCATCTACCATGGAGTCAAAGACACTTAGAATCGTTCTTTCTGCATGCTCTCTGGGACCCTGCGAGGTCCATGCAGCCCTCCCTGATTGACTCCACCACCACTATCTCTCTATCTGTCTCTACACCCCGAAGCAGGCCTCCAGGCTGTAGCAGATGACACACATACACATGCACACACACACGGTCACACTCACACATGTGTTTTCTGGGCAGCTCCATGTCTGCTAATTCGGCTAATGACAGCACTGAAACATATGCTCACCATTATTGCCCCAAAATGTTTCAGAACAAATCAGATTTTCCTGGTATTTTTGTTTCAAGCCATGTTACCAAGCGTGTCTCCTCTTGCAAAAGCCTCGTGGACCAAGGCTCAGAAAGCACCCCTCACCCTCCATGGGCTGGGGAACCTAGGACCTCTCTTAGTACCATCCCCATGGTGATAAGATACAGCTTGCATCTGCCCCGACACAGGGAAGCCTTTATGCAGAAGTCCAGGCACACGGATAAGGGCAAGTCACCTGGGAAGCCACCTCTTCTCTGTGGCTCCCAATAGCAGAGAAAACCTGTCTTTGTTTGCCTAGTCTGCACCTCACAGTTTCTCCCCAGACTCCCAGAGTGGCGTTGTCTGTGCCTGATGCATTCCAGACCCCTTGCCATCACATACCCCTGAGGCATCAGGAGATGGCCAGGAGGAAGCAGAGAGCAAGCAGATCAACCAATGGACCCTTTCTACTGCTCCTCCCCAGAGGCACTCAGTGACTCTCCTCCGTGCTGTAGCCACCTGAAATAAGATTGTCCCTCAGTCCCCGGAAGCCACACCCAGGGGCGCTTTGCAGGCCCTATGCAGGAGGAACAGAATTCTGCAGCCCCGTTCACTGATTTACAGCTGTCTCAAAAGGGAGGAAGGAGGAGATTTGCACGTGAATAGTCACCCCCCTTCACACATCCACAGACACTGGCTTCCACAAACCTACCCTGGACGACTCTTGAAGGTTTAATCTTTAAGAGAGCAACCACATGACATTCTTGGGACCCATGGGATTGCTTTTGCCCATTAAAACTCTGGGATCAAAATCTGTGCCTTGAAATTCAACATCCAATTTTAATCCAATGAGAATCAAATCCTGCAAACGTAAGCAAGGTTGCTCTCCTGTGACTTAGTCTGCCCTGAGTGCCCGGGGAAGTTTCCTGACATAAAACTGGGGTGGGAGGTTGCAATGGGCAGACAGTGATGTGTAATGTATACCCTCACTGGGGCCTGTGGGCTCAGGGTCCACTGCTTTTGGCATTCCTGAGTTCCAGAAGCTTAAAAAAACAAAACCAGGTCACTTAGCTCAAGGAGTTCTGAGAACCAAAACAGACCTCAGGAATGGATTATCCTGCCCTAGGAGGCTCTGCTGGGGGAGGAGTCAGAAGGGAAGACGTGCTGAGGATAAACTGAACAGGAAGGAATTCTGGCCGAAATTCTATCAAAGCGGACTGCAAGATATTTTACCCAATACCAGGACACTATTCCAAAGTGACACGAACACCAAGCCCCCATCACAGAAGCCGATCCACCGTTCTTAGCCCCTTTTACCTCCCAAGCACAACCTGATGCTCGTGGCAAACCAGAAACTTACCGTTGGAAGCCCCAGGCTTTACGCCTTGCCGTGAATCTCCAAGGCTTCCCCCAACAAGCGCATCTGTGCAGGACCACGACCCTCTTTCCGAGACCACTGCTTAAGTCAGAAGCACAAAAGTGGGTGCAGTGAGAGATACAAGTTCATTCCACCAGCACTAGCATCAAACCCACCACCCAGCCCCAGTGCGCCCTGGCCCGCCTGTTGCAGGGGCCTCAGCGATAGTGGTCGGGAGGGCCCACAGGTTTCCAAACTGGCCCGGTAGTGACCCGCTTCTCCAGCTGCGGCGGGAGACCCGGGTCCCCGCCCGCCCGCCGCCGAGCCCCGCCCGCCCGAGCAGAGAGAAGTGAGCAGAATGCCACGCTCATTTACACACAAAATGATTTTGTGTCCCATTGCGCTCGCAGTTGTTCGGCTCTCTGGGGGTGATTAAACTGGCTGAGCTGCGGCAGCTTGAGACGATTTCACTAAATCGCTTCTTCGTGAAGTCGCTTTTTTGCTAAGCTGTTATTTTAACCATGAAAGGTAAACAGAAGGCGCCTCTCGAGCTCCCTTCGGCTCCGCACTCAGGGCGCTGGCCCGGGGCGAAAGTCCCGGGGGCCTGCACAGTTGTCCCAGGGGTGGCCCCCGAGAGGCAGGCGGGCCACCTGGTGCGCGCCAGCTCCCCCCACCTCCCTCGCCCCGCCGCGGAGCCAGCCGGCTGGTGTGAACTTAGGGGCGACGGGAGACGGCTGGGCCAGAGCTGGAGGCGCCGCGGGGCGGGGTGGCCGCGGCACCCGAAGCGCCGGGCTGGGCTGGGAGGGGTTGCGGTGGAGGCGGGGCGGGGACAAAGTTAAATCAAGAGGCAGACACTTGGAGACCACAGATGGGAAGCTCGCCTAATTAAGGACGTAAAAGCGCTTTTGTTCTCAAAGTTTATTGTTGCCGGGATTAAAAAAAATTAATTGAAACTAATGCTGTTATTCACTCGTGCAGTTAAATTCCTTCATGCACATTTGAGATACGGAGCGAAAACTTGAAGCTTATCTTTCTGCAGTCGGGGGTGGGGCCGCCAGAAGACAGAAAAGGCGCTGCAGCGGCGGGGGTCCGCCCCCGGGTGTGTGTGCGAGTGTGCCCGGTGCGCGCGTCCAGGTCAGGGGGTGCGGGCGGGCAGCGGGGAACAGGATCTGCAGGCGGCGATCCCGTCTCATCGCGGCCCTCTCCCAGCCCCAAACCCTGCGCGCCCGGGACCACCACCAGCGCGACAGCCCCTCCTGCCAGGTTTCAGACTCTTGGGGTGGGCGTCAGAGGACGCACATCTGTCCCGCTGGAGAGTTTCTCTGATTTTGGGCGCCAAGCCGGGCCTTGTCCACCTCGAAGCCCCAATTGCGTGAGCCCGTTTCTGACCCCGGAAACTCGCCAGCTCTGCAGGGCGCTCGGCCCAGAACAGGGGCCAGAGTGCGGGGACCTGCACACGCGCGCGCGCGCGCGCGCACACACACACACACACACACACACACCGCGCGGCAGGAAGCTCCGAGCCCGCCCGCGTGGGGAGGGTCCACCCGCGGCCAGGACCAGCCCACGTGGGCAGCCCCACTCTCGCACCAGGCCTTTGTGCTGGGCGCCCCCGCGCCGCCAGCCCCCGCCGCCCAGCAGAGGGACAAAGCGGCCGCCCCCGCCCAGGTCCGGACCCTGGCCGGGCGACTTTCTCAGTATCGCAGCCACTTCGGGGACAGGGGTGCGCGGCGCTGAGCGGTGGCCGCCCGCGCTAGGCTTACCTCGGAGCCGGAGCGGCAGATCGGGCTCGGGCGCAGCCCCCGCCCCCCGCAGCCGCCGGTCTTGGGCGCCGGGCGCAGCTTCGCCGCCTATGCTCGCTGCGCGGGTCGCTCCGGTCTCGTCCTGGAGTTACTTTCTCTCTCGCCCCCAACCCTCCCCCCACCCACCCCTCCCGCCCCGGCCCCCGCTTCGCGCGGCCCCTCGCGGCGCGGCGCGCCGGGGCCTCCCCTCCCCACCCTCCCCTCGCCTCCTCCCCTCCTCGCGGCCGCCGCCGCCGCCGCCTCCTCTTCGCGCCGCTCTCCGGCTGCCCTCCCGCCGCTCCCACCTCCTCTCCTCCCTCCTCTCTCTCCGGCGGCCTCCTTCGATTGCTGGAGAGAAAACCAGCCCCCCACTCCAGCCCGTAGCCCGCGCCTCGCCGCGGCCCAGCCCGGACGCAAAGGGCAGCGATCCGGCCCCAAATTACCCAGCGCGAGCGGGCGCGCGCGGCGACTCCTGGCTCGGGGCTCGGCTGCGCCGCGGGGCAGAGGATTAGAGTCGCAATTAGCTCCGCGCGCCCGCGCCTGCCGCGCTCGGCGACAAAAACGCGTCGTTTCCCCTCCTTTCGCCGGGCGATCCCCACCCTCCTCTCCCGGAGCCCGCGCCTTCCCGCCGGGGCCGCGGCCAGGACCCTCCAGGGAGCGGTGCGCCCAGGCCCCAGCGCCCTCCGCGGCCCAGCCCCCCGCCCCCCGCCGGCCGGCCACGCGGCGCCCGGGCCTCCTCCGGGCTCGAGGAGGGGGCGGGGGAGAGGCTGATTTTAATCATTGTCATTTCATCTGATGTAATATTTCCCCGGGCGCTTTCAGCTGGGCATAAATTTTCGGCTCCCAAATAAGTAACACAGGGCACGTTTCTCACATTTCTTGACTCCTCGGTTACAAAGGGGAGAGCAGCCGCCGCCGCGGCGCCCGGGGCTGGGGGCGGGACTTGGGAAGAAACTGGGCTGCGAGTCGGCCCGGGCTGGAGCGGAGCCGGGGGCCAGGCAGCCCCTCCCCCGCTCCCCGGCCGCCCTCCCAGGGTCCCTGCCCCTCTGCCCCTCTCCGGTGACGTCTGCGGACACGCGGTCGGCCACCGCGGGGGAGGGACGCGCGGGGGCACCGGGCCGACCGCTCGCGGCAAGACGCGCCATTTCCTTTACGCGCGCGGCGCGATGGAGACGGCGGCGGCCAAGACTCCCAGCGGCCGAGGTCCGCGCCCCGGGCGCCCCTCCCAGGTCTCCACTTCGGCCGCCCCTTCCTCCTCTTCTCCGACTCCCACTCCTCCTCCCCTTCCTCTTTCTCCGGTTTCCCTTGCGCCCCGCCCGTGCCTCCTCCTCCTCCTCCGCGATCATTTCCCCGCTCCTAAGAAACGGAGCGCGCGCCCGGCCGGCGCTGCGCCCCCGCCTGGCTCCCGGGACTCCCGGGCCGGAGACCGGCTGAGGCCGCGGGGCGGGTGCGCTCGGGCCGGAACGGCGCCTGGGCC
The DNA here is from genome assembly GCF_043159975.1 of Macaca nemestrina. Classification (NCBI taxonomy): domain Eukaryota; kingdom Metazoa; phylum Chordata; class Mammalia; order Primates; family Cercopithecidae; genus Macaca; species Macaca nemestrina. The sequence goes on along the minus strand of NC_092144.1, from coordinate 43,214,385 downwards.
CCGACCCCGAGCTCCGGCCGGTCCTGGGCGCCCCCTAGCGGCCGCACTCCCGGGGTGGGGGTGCGCTCGGGGTCGGCCTGGAGTTGGGGTGAGGGGAACTCGGGGTGCCAGTGGGAGGAAGGTGAAGTGGGTGGGGGGCCTTTCTCCCTCGACTAGAGGACCTCGTGCGCGTGGAGAGAGCGTCCGGACCGCACTTCCGTAACTTCTCCACACGGGAATCAGCCGAAACTTTCCTCCTAAGGGAAGGTTTTATTTATTTATTTATCTTCGAACTCGAACTACAGGAGAAAGGGGGAAATTTTCTCATTAAAGTTACATCCCTGCAGTTAGTTCAATTACTTGATATATGCAGAAGATGTTGTAAATTTATAGATTTAAATAGCTTACAAAGATGCCGCAGGCCCCATCAGTTAATTTCCTTAATTTATGGATTTTGAGCTGCTCCTGTAACAGAAAGAGGCCCTGGAAGTAGGTCAGGGATCTGTGCAGGGGTTGGGAGGGGCTCCCGCGAGGCCCAAGGGCTGCCCACTCTGCTCCCCACGCCCCGGTACCCCCGGGCTTCCAGCTCCCAGCTTCGGCTCAGCAGCGCTCTCTCTGCGCGCTCGGCACCCTGGCCAGGCCCGGCCCGAGAGGTCGGCCCAGCTCTGTGGCCGACTGTCCCAAGCACGACATAGGAACAACAAAGCCCTCCATCAACGCACATCCCACTCAGCATTGAGGGACCAGACCCAAATAGAAAATGAAGCAAGTATTCAAATACTTTGATCTCCTGAGATCACCCTTAAATGCTGGCTAGAATCACCGTCGGAGGAGGTTGTGTGTGTGGGTACCCCCAGCTTCATGGACAGAAAAGTCCTTCCCAGCACCAGGCCTTTGAGGAGGATGGAATGAGGGAAAATGGAGCAGGCTTCTGTTGGATGATCAGGGACTCACTGAAAATCCGCTTGTCAAGGCCCCTGTGGCCCCCAGCGCCCCTCACACCTCTTTTGTCCCTCATCCTAGGTGGCTTGCGGGAACGCCTTTGTTTTGTGTTCAATATGGGTGAATATATACATATAAATTAATACTTGAAAGATGGGTATAAGCAAAACTGTTTTAGGAAGCCACATGGCAATGTGATTAGTATTGGTATTCATGATTTAGCATTTCTTTTCCCACTAGATGAAGTTTCTAAGATTTGCAAGGTACATGTCAAGGACGGGTGTATAAATGGATTTTTATTTATTCACAACTCCAAGACTAATTGCTTCTCTTTGCCTCAAGGCCATGAGATTGGTTTTAATATGACACTTCAAAAGTATTCGTGGAACTACAGAGATACTAAGTGTCATTGTTTAAGAGACAAATCTCACCATGGTACTGATGACCCTGAAAATAGGATATTCTACTTTATTTTAAATTCCTACTTTTTTTTTTTTAAGTTTCACTTTATACCAATTATAATAAAAATGTACGATTTAGTGGAAACAAGAACTGACCATTTTGGACGACTTTTATTTCCTTAATATGGCTGGGGACTTTGTTTCTGTATTCCTGAATCCTTTTATTTAAGAGCTGAACTTTATACGTGTCATTAAGAACAGTAAGTTTGGGTCATAATTTATTCTCAAGTGTTTTAAAAGTTCCTAGCTAAATGTCAGCCATCTCTTCCACTGGGAGACTTGGATATGGACAGTGACAGGTATTTAATGATCTGTGGTATATAATGCAATGGTGATGCATTTTTTAATTGAAAGATGTAGAATTTGGACTGAGAACATATTGAAATATCTCATGGAGTACATCCTGTTTCATTACCGTGGTTCAAGAGATGATATCGGACGTGAGTCCAATCAGAACTTGCTCTATCATTAAGAGTTGACTGGCACTGTTGCAGCCTGTGGGGGAGCCAGCCGCCCCCTAAATTGTTCAAAACTGCATTTGAGCCTTTTCCATCAAATTCTCAAATGCTATATGGATTTGGATGCAAGTAACAAAGGCTGCAACAGAAGAGCTTCATGATAGAACACCTGATTCACAGAATGCGCCCAGAGGTGAATCAGTGGATTGTGATACTATTCAAGGACCAGGACTCCCCAACTTTCCTCTGCCATCCTCAGCACGTTGGCCTGTTCTCATGCCAGCGCTTCTGTGGTCTCAAGATAAACAGAGCTCAAAGCTTCACACCTGCCTGGACGCCTACTGAGAACAAGGGAATTCTCCTAGTGGCTCCCACAGGCCTCCTTGTCACGTCCTATTGGCTAAAACTGGGTCACATGCCAAGTTGCAAGCCAATGGGACTGCTGACCTGAACCCTGGGAAGGAAGTGGGTACTGGGCAAAGTCAGACTTTCCCTGGGGGCGGGGGTCGGGGGTGGGGAGGAGAGGATGGATTCTGTGTTAAGGGCTGGACCCCTGAATGTTTAAGCACAGGACCCTGAGCTGGCCTGACACTGGGGAGAGTTCAAGAGCATTCCGAGGGACCCGTAGCCCTTCAGTGCAACAGCGCTGAAACGATTGTTGAGGCCGGGCGCGGTGGCTCACGCCTGTAATCCCAGCACTTTGGGAGGCCGAGGCGGGCGGATCATGAGGTCGGGAGATCCAGACCATCCTGGCTAACACGGTGAAACCCGGTCTCTACTAAAACTACAAAAAATTAGCCGGGCGTGGGCGGGCGCCTGTAGTCCCAGCTACTCGTGAGGCTGAGGTAGGAGAATGGCGTGAACCCGGGAGGCGGAGCTTACAGTGAGCCGAGATCGCGCCACTGCACTGCAGCCTGGGCGACTGAGCCAGACTCTGTCTCAAAAAAAAAAAAAAAAAAAAAAAAAAAAAATTGTTGGAACATATTAGGCTGCTGCAGTCAAGGGATGCCAGGGAGGCCCTCTCCAGGGAGGTGGGGGGAGTCCTCCACTTTTCTCAATCAATATAAGCCCAGACTGGATCCTTGGGAGAATGGCTTTCCATAGAATCCTTCCCCAAGTGACTGTGTGTGGCTGCCACTCTGGCTCCAAGTGACCACCTGAGGCTCTGCAGATACATTTGCAAGGGTCCAAGGGAGTTTTTCCCGTGAAAAAAGTTTAGATCATGAGGAGAGTGGCCTTTGTTCAGTCAGAAACCCAGGGCTCTCCTTCCTTGGACCCAAGCCCAGTACGTGGAGCCCCTTCCATGTGACAGGCAATTCCTTCTCCTTGGGCCTGCCCTGTAGTACGCAGTCTGTGCAGGGCATGACATTGACAATCTGAGTGCAGCTGGGTGACCTTGGGCTTTGCCTCTCCAGTCTCAGTGTCGTCCTGTGTAGTGTGGGAACAGAGATAGGACCTAATGGGGGGGGTTGCTGGAAGAATTAAATGGGAGAACACAGCAAAGTAAAGCACTCAGCCCAGCCAGAGCGAGCGCTCTGTAGGTCGGAGCGGTTGTTTAGAGCTGATGGCTCGTTTCCTCTTCCAACATAGATCCCATCAAGCCATGGTTTCAGCTCCACCCCTACTCAGGTACTGTTGCCCAGAGCCCACCCACAAGAGGTGCACCGGAGCACAGGAAGGTGAGTACAGCAGAGTCCCCTTTCACCTTTTTTGTTTTTTAAGAGGACGGGGCTGACTCCCTTGCCCAGGCTGGAGTGCAGCAGCATGATGATAGCTCCCTGTAGCCTCCAACTCCTGGGCTCAAGCAATCCTCCCACTTCAGCCGCCTGAGTAGCTGGGACTGTAAGCGTGCACCACCACATCAGGGGCCAATTTAAAAATTTTTAGTAGGCCAGGGTCATGCCTGTAATCCCAGCATATTGGGAGGCCGAGACAGGCAGATCACCTGATACCAAAAGTTCGAGACCGCCCTGGCCAACGTGGCAAAACCCCATCTCTACTAAAAATACAAAAAATTAGCTGGACGTGGTGGCGGGTGCCTGTAATCCCAGCTACTCGGGAGGCTGAGGCAGGAGAATTGCTTGAACCCGGGAGACAGAGGCTGCAGAGAGCCGAGATTGTGCCATTGCACTCCAGCCTGGGCAACAAGAGCAAAACTCCATTTAAAAAAAAAAAAAAAAAAACCTTTGGTAGAGTTGGGGTCTTGCTATGTTGCCCAAACTGGTTTCAAACACCTGACCTCAAGCGATCCTCCTGCCTTCTCCTCCCAAAGTGCTGGGTTTACAGACACATGCCCAGTGGAGTCCATTTGAGTGCCCCCTTGACTACAGAATTGACAAACAAGTCAGCAAGACAAATGTGTACATTACAGGGGAGAACGTAAAATCTGCCTAACGTTTAAAGATAAAATACAAGACTCCAGAGAAATGACATGATTGCTTTGGGCTGTGCCCCTGGGGTTGGGCCAGGAAGTGTCCCAGGATCCTCTGTCCCCAGGGCCCTTGGGGGTGGGTGGGATGGATGATCCAGGCCTGGGAGGCAAAGCAAAGTATAGCTCAAAGGAGGAGCCCCAGAGCAGAGTGCAGAATCGGCTGGTAAATTCTTATTTTTCAAGCTGTGAAACTGTGTACTGTCTTTTATTTTGTTTTTATTTTTTGAGACAGAGTCTCACTCTCCCCCCGGGCTGGAGTGCAGTGGTACAATCTCAGCTCAGTGCAGCCTCCACTTCCCGGGTTCAAGTGTTTCTCGGGCCTCAGCCTCCTGAGTAGCTGGGATTATAGGTCTGCGCCACGACGCCCAGCTAATTTTTGTATTTTTAGTAGAGACGGGGTTTCACCATGTTGGCCAGGCTGGTCTCAAACTCCTGAGCCCAAGTGACCCGCCTGCCTCAGCATCTCAAAGCGCTGGGATTTCAGGTGTGAGCCACCGCGCCCGGCCTCCGTGTACTTTTAAAAAAGTATTTAAAAATTTAAATAAAGAATAAATACATCGTCATCATCAAAAAATAATGAATCACCATGAAATGTACAAAAGGGAAACAAAAATCCTCTTTCTCCCCTTCCCAAAAGAACTGTGTCAATGATTTGATGTTTGTCCATCTAGTTTTTTTTCTATTTATATACACACAGGTGTGCAGGCACACACGGACACACAACTATGCAGACTCACACAGATACACACATACAATGGCCGGGTGTGGTGGCTGATGCCTGTAATCCCAGCACTTTGGAAGGCTGAGGAGGGCAGATCACTTGAGGTCAGGAGTTCGAGACCAGCCTGGCCAACATAGCAAAACCCCGTCTCTACTAAAAATACAAAAATTAGCTGGGCATGGTGGTGGGCACCTGTAATCCTGGCTACTGGGTAGGCTGAGTCAGGAGAATTGCTTGAACCCAGGAGGTGGACGTTGCAGTGAGCCAAGATCTCTCCACTGCACTCCAGCCTGGGTGACAGAGTGAGACTATGTCTCAAAAACAAACAAACAAACAAACAAAAAAACATGCAAATACACACAGTCAAAGACACATATACAGAAACACAACTATAGACACAATTGCACAGACACAGACATGGACACACATACTAACAAATATGCAGAGACACAGACATATAGTTGCACAGATACGCAGACACATGCACACACACACAAGCGACACAAAGGGACACACACGTACCCATACCACACCCCCACACACAGTCTACAGACACAGACGTGCACAGAACTACAGGCAAAAAGACACACGTACGTAACACCTGAGCACACAGACATGCACACATGCACTCACATGTGTGCTTTTAAAATATGGGATCAATCTGTTCATACCGATTCACAGCCTGCCTTTCTTCTATCATGCATGTATTTCAAAATGTAAAAAAATGATGTAACAGACACCCAGATGTAACAAACTGTTTTGAATATTTGCTTCAGATTCCTCTTTAAAAAACAATACGAAATGATACAGATGTGTTAAACCCCTCCCTTCTTCCCCAGCCAGTTGTATCCCTCCTGTGCACCCTTTTATACTTTTTGCAACATTGGAATGTGTTCATAAACAATGGTTATATTTGTGTAGGTTTTAAACTTGTACATGAATGGGATGGAAGTATGTATCCTTTTGTATCTTGTTTGTTGCCTCTTGCTGTTCTCACATCACTGAGCATGGGAGGCGCCCTCCCTTGTCACTCCTTTGATCCACATGGGGCCTCTGTCTCCTGCTCTGTGTCCCCTCCCTCAACCAGCTCCCTGTCACCCTTCTCTCCCTCCTCCCTTCCCTGTCCTCTCTCTCTTCTCCTCCTCCCCATTCCCTCCTCCCTCCCTCCCTCGTTCTCATCTCCCTCCCTCCATCCCCCACCACCTCCAGGCAATGCAAGCCTCTGGCTGAAAAGCTAGAAGGTCACCCAAGGAAGTGCAAAAAAGAAAAAGCATCTTGATGTATTTCATAATATTATCGCCCTCTGAATTTTTACAGTTCTGTTTTTACATCTAGGTCTCTCATCCTTTTGGAATTAACTCGTGTCTATGGCTTGAGGTCTGCATCTAAAAAAGAATTTATTTTTCAAAATGGCTAGGCAGTCTTCCAAAGAAATCAACTCGTAACAATTGTATTTATTAGGATTTTAACTGGAATTGGGGAGAATTGAGGGCTTCTGATTTTTGCTTTATTACAGAAAGAATATGGGAATACAGATACGTTGTAAAAAATTAAAACATCGATTCTTTTAGTAATTAGAACTAATTACAAATTAATCCCCCGCACCCTGGCAATCTCATTTTCTTCTTCCTAGGGAACCTCTGTTTGGTATGTGTGATAGGTTAAATTATTGATTGCAATTTTTCCCTGCCCTGTGGTACCTAGAGACAACTACACCCTCGCCACAGCTTCGTGGTTGGCAGAAATAACTTCTCCACACCCTGATACTGGGCTTCACTAAGGGGGAGTTAGCAGGTAGTGACTACGCAGAGGCTTAAAGTGTGCCTCTGTGGCTGGACTTGGAGTTTCTGCAGTGGCCATAAGAATAAGCTCCAGGCAGCTGCAGACTGGAGCCACAGAGTGAGATACACAGGGTGGGGTTGCATAAGCCTCCCACAGACACAGGAGAAATTCGTGCTTATCACTGTATGCCACTGAAATTGCGTGTGTCTTTGTCACATGGCAATAGCTGACTACTATAAACTATATCTGTGTGTGCGTGTGTGTGTGTATATACACATCCATACACAAATTAGACTGGGATGATATACACGTTACTCTATTATTTATAATTATATAATATATATAATATGTTATATATACTATAGATATTATATAAAATTATATATGTGTATGTATTACATGTCTTGGCCCAACCCTAACATTTCAGGGCTGAGAGGAAGAGGATAAATAGAGATCCACATATGATATGTCTAAATACCTAAAAGGTATAAATCGAGCTAGCAACTGTTTAATAACATACATTGTATTCTCCCACCTTGACAAATATACCTTCATAATGACCTGGAAGACTAGGTTCGGTCTGGAATTCTTGGGTTCCTTGGAGTGGGGTACTGGAATGTGCTGGCTTGGGAAGAGCTGGCTGTATTAGTCTGTTCTTGCATTGCTATAAAGAAATACCTGAGACTGGGTAATTTATACAGAAAAGATGTTTCATTGGCCCACAGTTCTGCAGTCTGTACAGGAAGCATGGCTGGGGAGACCTCAGGAAACTTACAATCATGGCAGAAGGTGAAGGGGAAGCAGGCACATCACATGGCTGGAGGAGCAGCAAGAGAGTGAGGGGGAAAGGTGCTATGAACTTTTAAACAACCAGATCTCCGGAGAACTCACTATCACGAGAACAGCATCAAGAAAGGTGCTAAACCATTCATGAGAAACCACCCCTGTGATCCAATTACCTCCCACCAGGCCTCACCTCCAACACTGGGGATTTTTTTTTTTTTTTTTTTTTGAGATGGAGTCTTGCTCTGTCGCCCAGGCTGGAGTGCAGTGGTGCGATCTCGGCTCACTGCAAGCTCCGCCTCTGGGGTTCATGCCATTCTCCTGCCTCAGCCTCCCGAGTAGCTGGGACTACAGGCACCCACCACCTCGCCCGGCTAATTTTTTGTATTTTTAGTAGAGATGGGGGTTTCACCATGTTAGCCAGGATGGTCTCGATCTCCTGACCTTGTGATCCACCCGCCTCGGCCTCCCAAAGTGCTGGGATTACAGGCGTGAGCCACCGCTCCTGGCCAAACACTGGGGATTACAATTCAACATGAGTTTTGGTGGGGTCATAGATCCAGACCATATCACTGGCCGTTTCCATACATGGAGAAACCGAGGCCCAGGGAGGTGAAGCAGCTCCCCCCACAGCCCAATGCTAAGTCCAACATGCATTTCTCTTTTGACCTGCTGCATAGCCACGCTGTTTGGAGGGGTTGGTTCATGTGTATAGTTTGGCTGCTATTGAAGAGCTCTAGGAATGACTTAAGGAGGGCTAATTATTTCTTAGGACTCATTGAGCTGAGGCCATTTTGTGTTAGAAGACACGCAGCCAAGGTCTGCCTTGTGAGCTATTTAACGATGTCCTTAAAACCTGGTGCCTGTCCCCACAATATGCTTTTCTGGACCTAAGTGACCACAAAGTCCCAGCCAACCAGTCCCAATTCTAGCAGGCTATCCCCCTGACCAGGCTGAACCCTCTCTAGAAAGGCAGGAAGAGAAAAGGGATCCAGCTCCCCTGAGTGCCATCATAAAGCTAGTAAAGATATATGGTAGGGCCGAGAGTGGTGGCTCACGCCTGTAATCCCAGCACTTTGGGAGGCTGAGGCAGGTGGATCACTTGAGGTCAGGAGTTCGAGATCAGCCTGGCCATGATAGTGAAACCCCATCTCTACTAAAAATACAAAAATTAGCCAGGCATAGCCGGGTGTGGTGGCTCACACCTGTAATCCCAGCACTTTGGGAGGCCAAGGTCAGAAGCTTGAGACCATCCTGGCTAACACGGTGAAACCACGTCTCTACTAAAAAAAAAACAGAAAAAAAATTAGCCAGGCATGGTGGCGGGCACCTGTAGTCCCAGCTACTCAGGAGGCTGAGGCAGGAGAATGGTGTGAACCTGGGAGGTGGAGCTTCCAGTGAGCCAAGAGCTAGCCACTGCACTCCAGTCTGGACAACAGAGCGAGATTCCATCTCAAAAAAAAAAAAAAAAAAAATTAGCCAGGCATAGGAGCGGGCACCTGTAATCCCAGCTACTTGGGAGACTGAGGCAAGAGAATTGCTTGAACCTGGGAGGTAGAGGTTGCAATAAGCCAAGATTATACCACTGCACTCCACCATGGGTAACAGAGCAAGACTCCATTTTAAAAATAAAATAAAATTAGTCAGATGTGATGGTTCACGCCTGTAGTCCCAGCTACTTTGGGGACTGAAAGGCAGGATTGTTTGAACCCAGGAGGTCAAGGCTTCAGTGAGCTGTGATCACACCACTGCACCCCAGTCTGGGCAACAGAGTGAGACCCTGTCTCAAAAAAAAAAAAAAAAGAGAGAATACATAGTGGGAAGGAAGGAGTCACAAATAGTAGTGCCATTTATTAACCCCAAGTATCCTCTCTGTCATATACACTTTATTCATCTATCTCTTATATGTTCATATGATACCTATAGTTATGTATTTTTGTATCTGTCTATATCATCCCTCTATCCCTCAGCAGCCCTGTGGGAGACAGGGGGTTTCCTCAGTTTTTTACGAATGGAAAATTGAAACTCAGAAAGGGTAATTCATTGGCCCCGGCTTCACCCCACTGTGGAGGCCTTGTGTGTACACATGTGCATGGCCCTAGCTTGCACATTCAGGCTCTGTCTACATGCCCCCAACCAGCCACCCTTGACCACCTCTCGAGCCTGGGGTGCACACACTAGTGGATGCTGTCCCCACTCAGGCCAGTGGCCCTAAGGAAGAGATCCACAAAGGCCCTAGCTGCATACTCAGGACAGTATAGGCAGCAAATTTCAGGGTCCCAGGGATGCCAATATATACAGACCGTATGACCTCTAACCCTGTTGATCATCTTTTCTTTCTCTTGCATAATTCATCTCTCCCTTTTTTTTTTTTTGGTTTGTTTGTTGTTTTTTGTTTTTGAGATGGAGTCTCACTCTGTCACCCAGGCTGGAATGCATTGGCGTAATCTCGGCTCACTGCAGGCTCTGCCTCCTGAGTTCAAGTGATTCTCCTACCTCAGCCTCCCAAGTAGCTGGGATTACAGGCACACACCACCACACCCAACTGATTTTTGTATTTTTAGTAGAGATGAAGTTTCACTATGTTGGCCAGGCTGGTCTCAAACTCCTGACCTCAGGTGATCCACCCGCCTTGGCCTCCCAAAGTGTTGGGATTACAGGCATGAGCCACTGCACCCGGCCTCTCTTTGTTTTTTAATTTTAAAAATATTTTGTGGAGACAGGGTCTCACTGTGTTATCCAGGCTGGTCTCCAACTCCTGGCCTCAAGCGATCCTCCTGCCTCTGCCTCCCAAAGCACTGGGATTACAGACATGAGCCACTGCACCCAGCCAGCCTCTCTCTTTCAGTGGCTCCTTTCCAGTGACCATCAAATATTTTCAAGTTACCTCCCACTAAAAACCACAAACGAAACTTTAACCTTTCGTGGCCTCTGCTTCCAGCCTCTTCCCTGTCTCCCTCCACCCCTCCCAGGGGACACTTCTCATCTTCTGTCCACCTCCCAGTTCCTCCCCAGCCAATTCCAGTCTGCCATCTGACCTTTGTTCCCTTAAGGTCTCCAAATACTGCTCTGTCAGGTCATCAGAGACCTTTATCCTTTTTTTTGAGATGGAGGTCTCGCTCTGTCACCCAGGCTGGAGTGCATTGGCACGATCTCAGCTTGCTGCAAACTCCACCTCTCAGGTTCAAGCAATTCTTCTGCCTCAGCCTCCCGAGTAGCTGGGATTACAGGCACATGCCACCACACCTGTCTAATTTTTGTATTTTTGTATTTTTAGTAGAGATGGAGTTTTACCACGTTGACCAGGCTGGTCTCGAACTCCTGACTTCGTGATCTGCCTTGGCCTCCCAAAGTGCTGGGATTACAGGTGTGAGTCACTGTGCCTGGCCCCTTTATCCTTTAAAAAAATTATTATTTTTTTAGGGACAAGGTCTTGCTCTGTTGCCCAGGCTGGAGTGCCAGGATGCAATCATAGCTCGCTGCAGCCTTGACCTCCCAGGCTTAAACAATCCTCCTGCCTCAGCCTCCTGATTAGCCAGGAGTACAGTTACATACCACAGTACCCTGCTCAATTTTAAATTTGTATTTTGCAAAGATGGGGTTTCTCTATGTTTCCCAGGCCAGTCTTCAACTCCTGATCTCAAGTGATCTTCCTGCCTTGGCCTCCCAAATTGCTGGGACTACAGGCGAGAGGCATGGTGCATGACCTAGGACCTTTGTGTAGCTTAATTCAAAGGATAGCTCTCAGCCCTCAAGCTACCTGACCCCTCAGCAACATGTGGCTCAGACAGCCACCCCTTTGCCTCTAGTGCTCTTTCCTTAGCGTGTTAGTGATAAGTGCTGCCCAAGAACTCCCAGCTCTCTTCCTTTGAGGGCTGTGTGGTGGCATTGTCCTTCCCTGCCTCCTCTGAAGCTACACAAGGCCATGTAACTTGCTTTGCCGGCAAAATAGGAGACAGAAACATCAAGAACTGGTGTCAGTTCCAGGGTCCCTTCTCTGCCTTGGCTTTCAATCCCACCCTGACAGTCTGTTTCTCCCTGGAAGTCAGAGAAATCTTTTTTTTTTTTTTTTTTTTTTTGAGACGGAGTCTCGCTCTGTCGCTGGGGCTGGAGCGCAGTGGCCGGATCTCAGCTCACTGCAAGCTCCGCCTCCCGGGTTTACGCCATTCTCCTGCCTCAGCCTCCTGTGTAGCTGGGACTACAGGCGCCCGCCACCTCGCCCGGCTAGTTTTTTGTATTTTTTTAATAGAGACGGGGTTTCACCGTGTTCGCCAGGATGGTCTCGATCTCCTGACCTCGTGATCCGCCCGTCTCGGCCTCCCAAAGTGCTGGGATTACAGGCTTGAGCCACCGCACCCGGCCGAGAAATCTTTTCCAAAGATCATGCAACTGCTTGCTTAAAGCCTTGCAAAGGGTCGGGTGCAGTGGCTCATGCTTGTAATCCTAGCACTTTGGGAGGCCGAAGCGGGTGGCTCACCAGAGCCCAGGAGTTCGAGACCAGCCTGGCCAACATGGCAAAACCCTGTCTCTACTAAAAATACAAAACATTGGTTGGGCATGGTGGCGCACACCTGTAATCACAGCTACTCGGGAGGCTGAAGCAATTGCTTGAGCCTAGGAGGCAGAGGTTGCAATGAGCTGAGATTGCACCACCGCACTCCAGCCTGGGTGACAGAGCAAGACTCTGCCTCAAAACAACAACAGCAACAACAACAACAACACCTTGCAAATGCTTCCCTTGTTCTCATGATAAAGTTAACACTGTCCTACATGGGATGCATGGACTGCTATACCTACTTCTCTAGCCTTGCTGCCTCTGCTTCTTCATTCTCTGTTGCAGACAGAGCTCTCTGGGAAGTAGACTTTGAGGTGGATGTTAGCGTGTAGGAGGTTGAGTAGGAATGTGTTTTGCATCAACCAATTGTAAAAGGAAGGGCAAGGAAGGAGTGGGAACAAGGAGAAGTTGAACTCTTATGCAGCCTTTACAGAAGCCCCAACAAGGAGTTGTCCCCCGATTTGCGGTGAGTGAGCTGGGCCTCTATGTCCCCACATTGATTGTTGGATATGTCATTGGATGTGAAGTATGATCTTGTGTGAGGCATTCCTCTTCACCTGAGGCATTCCCTGAAGGGAACTGATGGCTGAAGACTTTGCAGGCACTACTCCCAGAAGCCAGGGGGCTATGCCCTTCATCACTAAAAAGGGATCTGGCTGATGCATTGCAGTGTCCAACGCAGCCCAATTCTTGCATGCCTGGAACCCATGTTTTAATGAACTTTTCATGTGTTGATGAGCGGCTCCTCCAGGATTCTGGTGTGCCTCTCCATGGGGGAACTTAGAAGAAGATTCAATTATACAGCTGGCTGGGTGCAGTGGCTCACACCTGTAATCCCAGCACTTTGGGAGGCCGAGGTGGGTGGATCACTTGAGGTCAGGAGTTCAAGACCAGCCTGGACAACGTCTCTACTAAAAATACAAAAATTAGCCAGGCATGGTGGCACATGCCTGTAATACCAGCTGAGGCAGGAGAATCGCTTGTACCCAGGACGCAGAGATTTCACTGAACCGAGATTGTACCACTGCACTCTAGCCTGGGCAACAGAGCAAGACTCTGTCTCCAAAAAAAAAGAAAAAAAAAAAAGATTAACTACAGTCTCCACTATCACGTTTGGTCTTGGAGCTGCAATAGATACTCATCTTCTCTCCTCCTTATTATCTCTTCAGGACTCCTGTACCCTCAGTGAATAGCAACCTGGTCTCTGGGGCTTACCTGGTGGGGAAACCAGATCTTCATCCTTGAGGGGTCTGAGACTCTGGCCAACATCACTTCTCAGACCAGAGTTGCTGCACTTGCCCATTCACTGTCAAAATTGGGCAAGGGAGTACCGAAAAGCATCCAAGTGGATTAACCAGGCACCAAATAGATTTCTCCCGGCTCCACTGTATAATAAAAATGCTCCTTCTTGCTGATGATCAGGGCTTATGGTCTGGCTCAGGTCCTGTGGCAGGAAAAGCAAACCTATACTCAGAATATGTGTTTATTCCTGACAAAATGAGTCACTACTTCTTCCAGGATGAAAGGAATCCAGTGTGGTGGGCTTGCCACCAAGTGATGGATGGGTGTCCTCATGGAATTGTGCTGCATTTGGGACTTAGCATCGTTCTCTGCTGCTGGAGAATCAGAGATCTGGCAGCAGCAGCAGCAGCTAGATCAGCCATGCTGAGTGGGAGCCCATGCTGTTGGACCCATGCACAGCCTCCATCCCTGTTCACCATGTCCTCCTTGCGTGTGCTTTTTGTACCAGCTATGAAGAGGCCAAGGACAAAAGCTGGCTGATGTCACTTAGTTAAGTTGCCAAGAGGGCAACTCGTCTTGCTTGCTGGTGTCTTAGCACAAGGAGCCTAAAGTGTCCAGGCAGCATCCACAGCTTACAAGTCCACAGGACTCTTGCTGTGTTCATCGACAGACGCATTGCTCATGTGGGAAGCAGGATTTCCAAATCCTCAGAGCCCAGGGTTGTGGGTATAAGAAGCACACATTCTTCAAGTGGGCAGATGAGCATGAGGGTAAGCAGGACCTCTTGCATCTACTCTTTTTTTTCCCAGACCCATTTTACCTAGGACATAGTGCATTGGTTTCCTATTGCTGCTGTAAGAAACCACTACAGATCTGGTGAGTTGGAACAACATAAATCTATTACCTGATAGCTCAGAAAGTCAGAGTCCAACATGAGTCTCCAGGGTAGAAATTAAGGTGTAGGTAGGGCTGCATTACCTCTGGAGGTTTCAGGGAGGAGCGATTTCCTTGTCTTTCTCAGCTTCTGGGGGCCTGTTGCTCCCGTGACTCATGGCTCCCTCCATCTTCAAAGCCAGCAAAGGCTGGTCGAGTCCGTTTCACACTGCATCACTCTCCCAATGACTCTCCTGCCTTCCTCTTGCAGCTAGGAGAACCCTTGTGATTACATTAGCTGCCCCTCACCCCCAGGTAATCCAGGATAATTTCCCCACGTCAAGATCCTTCACTTCATCACGTCCTGTGGAGATGGTTCTCTTTGCCACGTAAGGTTACATAACCACGGGTCCTGGGAGCCAGGATGTACATCTCTTTAGGGGAAGAGGGTGATCATTCTGCCTACCACACCCAGGTAGACCCATGTCACCTGTTGTTCATTTAAGGTACATACTTTGCTCTGGAGAACAGCACCTCATCTTTGCAAAAAGTTGTGCTTTTAACAGGCCCGTCCATTGCTTATCAGATTGACAGATTTGGAGGGATGAGATGACCAGCCCACCCTCACACCTCCTTTCTGTAAAGTGAGTCCCTTTATCTGATGCAATGGCACGTGGGATGCCGTGCTGTGCATCAAACACTCTGTAAGCCCTTGGGTTTGTGGTCTGGCTCAGGCCCTGCGGGCAGGAAAGGCAAACCCATCCTCAGACTTTGTGTTTATTCCTGATGAAATGAATCACTGCTCCTTCCAGGATGAAAGGGATCCAGTGTGATGGGCTTGCCACCAAGTGACGGGCCGGTGTCCTCATGGAATGATGCTGCATTTGGGACTTAGCGTGGGTCTCTGTTGCTGGAGAATTGGAGATTTGGCAGCAGGAATAGCAGCAGCTAAATCAGCCATGGTGAGTGGGCACCCCTGTTGTTGGACCCATGCATAGCCTCCATCCCTGTCACCACGTCCTCCTTGCGTGTGCCTTTTGTACCTGCCGTGAAGAGGCCAATGACAGAAGCTGGCTGATGTTGCGTGCCCAAGTAGTTCTGCCTACTTGGTTGCTTGGTACATCTTCCAATGAGTGCTAATGTGAGAGACAGACTTTGGCCACACTTTGTGCCAAGTCCCGTCCACATGACTTCCCCTTGTCTCCTAACTTCTACTCTTTCTCCTTCTAGGCTCCTGACTATCTGGTCAAGCCATTGGCCACTGCCCATGAGTCCATGTGTATTCTGAACTGAGGCCATTTCCCTTTCCCCCAAAGTGGATGACCAGTGTCTAAAGCTCTACCCGTTGGAAGGATTTCACTTTACCACCATCTTTCCAGGCCACTCCTGGGTGGAGCTGTGGTGCACACACCATCCACTGCTGCAGTGCAGACACCATCAGCTTTTATTTTGAATTTTTATTTACAAAAAAAAAAAAAAGATATGGGGGTCTTGCTGTGTTGCCCAGGCCTGCCTAACTCCTAGCCTCAAGCAATCCTCCTGCCTTGGCCTCTTAAAGTACTGGGATTACAGGTGTGACCACTGCACCCTGGTCACCACCCATTTTTTTTTTTTTTTTTTTTTTTTTTTTTGAGACAGAGTCTCACTCTGTCACCCAAGCTGGAGTGCAGTGGCACGATCTCGGCTCACCGCAACCTCCGCCTCCCGGGCTCAAGTGATTCTCACGCCTCAGCCTCCGGAGTAGCTGGGATTACAGGCATGTGCCACCACGCCTGGCCAATTTTTTTTTGTATTTTAGTAGATACGGGGTTTCACCATGTTGCCCAGGGTGGTTTCAAACTCCTGAGTTCAGGCAATCCACCTGCCTCAGCCTCCCAAAGTGCTGGGATGACAGGTATGAGCCACCATGCCAGGCCTCCGTCCACTTTTTACCTGCTTCTGCACAAGCCAACACATCTGTGAAACAAGCTCTAGCCTTTTCCTCTTTCATTAGCTGATCATACCCCTCACCATATGGCCTCAGAGGTAAACTGAGGAAGAGGTCTTAGTGCAGCAGTGGGGATCTCATGGGCCCAGGCTCCCTGCTGACATAGCTCACTTGTGTCCTCCCACCCTGCTCACACTTGATCCTGGGTGTACCACTTCTATCTTATTATTATATAGAGACAAGGTCTCACTCTGTTGCCCAGGCTAGAGCACAGTGATGCAATCATAGCTCACTGCAGCCTCCAACTCCTGGGCTCAAGCGATTCTCCTGCCTTAGCCTCCCTGAGTAGCTGGGACTGCAGGTGTGCACCACCAAACCTGGCTGATTTTTGACTTTTTATTTTTAGAAATGTGGTCTCGCTATGTTGCTCACGCCAATCTCAAACTCTTGGCCTTAAGCGATCCTCCTGCCTCGGCCTCCCAGACTGCTGGGATTACAGGTGTGAGTGCTGCATCTGGCCAACTTCCATCTTTTGATAGGAGGCTGCTGAGTTCACTTGGCCTTTTGACTTGGTGGTTCTGACAGGACCCAGCTCATGACGGGCAGCTATGGCTGCAGTTTCACTGAGATCCCACGGTGATATGGTTTGGCTGTGTCTCCACCCAAATCTTATCTTGAATTGTAGTTCCCATAGCCCCATGTGTCACAGGAAGGTTCCACTGGGAGGTAATTGAATCAGGGGGGCGGTTACCCCCAGGCTGTTCTTGTAATAATGAGTGAGTTCTCACTGGATCTGATGGTTTCATAAGAGGCTTTTTCCCCTTTGCTCGGCACTTCTCTCTCCTGCTGCCATGTGAAGAGAGACGTGTTTGCTTCCCTTTCTGCCACGATTGTAAGTTTCCTGAAGCACCCCCAGCCATGTGGAACTGTGAGTCGATTTAACCTCTTTCCTTCATAGCAGCATAAAAATGAACTAACACAGTAAATTGGTACCAGGACTGGGGCTGTATCCTGCAAAGCCATAAGGGTGGAGCTGCCCAAGGCCACGGCAGCCCACCTCTCACATCAGCGTGACCTGGATGTGAGACATGGAGTGAGAGGAGATCATTTTGGAACTTTAAGTTTAATGACTGCCCTATTGGATTTTGGACTTGCATGAGACCTATAGCCCCTTTGTTTTGGTCAATGTCTTCCATTTGCAATGGGTGTATTTACCCAATGCCTGTACCCTCATCATATCTAGGAAGTAACTAACTTGCTTTTGATTTTACAGGCTCATAGGCAGAAGGGACTTGCTTTGTCTCAGATGAGACTTTATATTTGGTCTTTTGGGTTAATGCTGGATTGAAGACTTTGGGGGACTGTTGGAAAGGCATGACTGTGTTTCGAAATGTGAGGACATGAGATTTGGGAGGGACCAGGGGCAGAGTGATATGGTTTGGCTGTATCCCCACCCAAACCTCAACCTGAATTGTGGTTCCCATAATCCCCACGTGTCGTGGGAGGGACCTAACGCTGGGTAACTGAATCATAGGGTGGTTACCTCCATGCTGTTCTCGGGATACTGAGTTCTCGTAAGATCTGATGGTTTTATGAGGGGCATTTTCTTTGCTTGGCACTTCTCTCTCATACTGCCATGTGAAGAAAGACATGTTTGCCTCCCCTTCCACCATGATTGTATGTTTCCTGAGGCCCCGCCAGCCATGTGGAACTGTGAGTCACTTAAACCTCTTTCCTTTATAAATTATCCAGTCTCAGGTATTTCTTCATAGCAGTGTGAAAACAGACTAATAGACATAGACAGAAACTCTGTCTATACCAGGCCCTGGAGCATAGTAGGAGCTGCTTTTCCAAAGGTTTATAATTCTCTGCATGGAATGGCTTTGTGCCAGAACATTAAGAGTCTGCGTTGTAATTCTTCCTCTGAGGCTAGCCAAAATCTCCATGTGGTGTCTTTCCCCAGTACTGACACCTCGACCACCATATGGTCCTCTGGGCCGTATGGTCCAGGAGTTAGTACCTCTTGCACTGCAGTCCTGCTCTGGGCTGACTCCAATCTGGCAGCTTTTCCTGTATCCTCAGATGTGGTCTGGGGAGTGTTTCTGTGCGTGGACAATGCCTCCAAAACCCCAAAAGGCCTAGAAGTATCGCGCTTCCTTCTTTGAGCAGGGAGGTGCAAGATGTCGTTATTTGCCTTTTACTTGGGATGTCTTAGCATGCTGTAGACCACAAGGGCTCCAAATATTTGTACTGATGTGACAGGACCCTGAAACTTTCCTGGGCTTACCTCCCACCCTCTGGGGTGGATGGGTCTCACTAAGGTCTACGATGTGCTAGCCACTTCTTGCTTATCCATTCCGATTAGCATGAGGTCATTGATATGGCAGAAAAATACAATGTTCTGCAGGATGTCTGGATAATCCGGGTGTTTTTGAACTGTAATGGGACAGAGGACTGAAGAGTTAACATATTTCTGGGCCAAGACTGTAAATGTGTACTGTTATCCATTCCAACTGAATGTAAACTATTCTCTGATAAGGGTGGAAAGGAATGCATTTCTCAGATCAATAGCCAAATATCATGTACTGAGGTCCCGATAATTTGCGCTAGCAAGGATGCCCCGTGTGGCACAGCAGCTGTGCTTTCTACCACTTCACTGAATTTCCACTGTCATCTCCAGGTTCTGTCTGGTTTTTGCAGGAGTCAGATCAATTATTTCAATGGAGATATAACAAGGACCCTACTCTTGTGTCCTTTAGGTCCTAAAGGGTAGCACCAATATCTGCTATCTCCACCCCCAACCCGGGATGCAATATTGTTTTTGCTTTTTATTTATTATCTTGGTATGGGGTCAAAGGGCAGTTTCGGAGGTTTCTTCTTTGCCTGTCCTACTACAAAGCTCTTACTCTATGGGTCAGAAAGTGAATATAAGAATAATAACAACCACTAATATGTCTATTTCAACTATACATTTGTGGAATGGGGAAATGACCAGTGGGTGGAACCATGGATCTAGAAGCCAGACTTGGGCTAGCATATGCCTAACTCTAGTGGAGCACCACCATGACACATGAGATCTTGCAGTGTCGATATCAACTCAGACCCTCCCCAACAGTCCTAAATTTGCCTGGGTGTTCCCTGTTCCCAGTGTACCTACTGGAGAAGGACTGGAGGGTTGATTACTATACGTACTTGTTTTGGCATTGCAGAGTTATCCTGGTGACCCGACCTCTCCTTTGGTCACTGGGTTCCTGCTCTGAAAACTGGCTCAAGTCTGGAAACTGGGAAAGGGATCCTGACTTTTTTGTTTTTAAATCAAAGTAATGCCATTTTTGATTTCTTTTGATTGCACTTACCGAGTAGCCCAAGTGCTGGCTCCCCATCCATTTTGCTACCTGGGAATGCCTTGTTCCATTAGCCATTTCCATAGCTCTCTGCAGCTCAAGTTTCCCTGACTCAAGTCTGGAAACTGAACAAGAGGTCATGACTTTTTTTTTTTTCTTTAAATCAAGGTGACTGCCATTCTTGATTTCTTTGGATTGCACAGACTGAGTACCCCAGGTGCTGGCTCCTCATCCATTTTGCCACCTGGGAATGCCTTGTTCCATTAGCCATCTCCAAAACTCCCTGCAGCTCGTCTCCCTGGCTGACCCTCTGACCTTGCCACTTATTACAATAATTGTTTCCCCCTCACTGCTGGCGGTTAAATGACAGCCCTGGACCTCTGTTGTTTTGGGGTTCGCTTGCCCTCACTGCTGCCCATGATCCAAGTCCCACAAGAACCTCTGTCACCAGCACCCTGGCCCACAGAAGCGAACCTTCAGTTAACCCCTCAGTGATGTCACTGCTCCCCTCACCAGCACGTTCCCTGTTGCCCTGGTCAGTGGCGTATCCTACAGGCCCCTGGAGAACAGGTCCTCTGCTGTTTCCTTCCTGGCCTTATAGCCTGCCCACTTGTTTGAGCCCTGTGTCCCCCATTTCCACCACTAACGCCGCAATCCTGACATTCCCACCTGCTGGTGCAGGTCGGGTTCCCCGGGAGTGCAACTTGATAGATATCGGCATGTGGGATGTTATGAGGGAGGGCTCCCAGGATCAGCATCTGTGGGACGGAGGGGGTCTGGGTAGCAGGATTAGGCAGAGGGAGGGGCTGGGCTCTGAGGCTGGATTAGTTTCCTCTTGCTGCTGTGACAAATTAGCACTGGCACAAATGTACTGGCTTAGACTCAGTATGGGTCATTACATTTTCCGTGCTTCTTTGTGTGTGTGTGTGTGTGCGTGTGTCTGTGTGTGTGTGTGTGTGTGTGTGTGTGTGTGTGATGGAGTCTTGGTCTGTCACCCAGGCTGGAGTGCAGTGGCATGATCTTGGCTCACCACAACGTCCGCCTCCCGGGTTCAAGCGATTTTCCTGCCTCAGCCTCCTGGGTAGCTGGGATTACAGGCGTGTGCCACCAAGCCCTGCTAATTTTGTATTTTTAGTAGAGATGGGGGTTTCTCCATGTTGGTCAGGCTGGTCTCGAACTCCCGACCTCAGGTGGTCTGCCTGCCTCGGCCTCCCCAAGTGCTGGGATTACAGGCATGAGCCACCGCACCCGGCCTTACATTTTCCGTGCTTCTAAGGGCTAGCCTAGCAGTCTTGCACTAGGATGGCCCACCTCCTGTGGTCCTCACCAGATATTGAATCCTGTATACCAGGAAATTGTTCTCATATTGATAAACTCTACAGCCTATTCCAGCCCTATATGCCACCCCTCCTGAACCAAGCACCTTCCAAATGCAGTCCCCGTGTGCTTTCCTCGCTCCTGCTATGCATGTGGACAAGGTGTGTCCTGCAGCTCCTTTGGGTATCGCTTTTCCTCCTTTATTGAGCCTGGCACCACCCCTCTAATTACTGGCCTAGTGGCCAGAAAGGGAAGTGAGAACAGATCCTGAAGAGGGTGCACATTGTCTTGCAGGACAGAGACCTCTGCATTTCTTCAAGGAATGAGGGAACATTAACCATCAAGAAAGAAGAAGGGAGCTGGGTGCAGTGGCTCACACCTGTAATCCCAGCAGTTTGGGAGGCCTAGGCGGGTGGATCACAATGTCAGGAGTTCGAGACCAGCCTGGCCAACATGGTGAAACCCCATCTCTACTAAAAATAGAAAAATTAGCCGGGCGTGGTGGCAGGCACCTGTAATCCCAGCTACTCAGGAGGCTGAGGCAGGAGAATCATTTGAAACCGGAAGGTGGAGTTTGCAGTGAGGCAAGATCGTGCCACTGTGCTCCAGCCTGGGCGAAAGGGCAAAACTTCATCAAAGAAAGAAAGAAAGAGAGAGAGAGAGAGGAAGGAAGGAAGGAAGGAAGGAAGGAAGGAAGGAAGGAAGGAGAAAGAGAGAGAAAGAAAGTCACTTCTGCAGGCTCAGAGGGCTCAAGACAATTGAGACATTTAGGATTAGGGGACATATTGACTCTGATGTCCCATCTCAAATGTCAGGGTGCCATTCTTTCCCAACCAGCACCTGACCTTGGCATAGCAGGCCTGCTTAGGTTGAGAGTTTGATCTTTGGAACTTGGTCATTGTGAGGTCCTCAGCTTTCTCTGCCCTTCAACTGCAGCAGATGAGAGCCTCCTTAGATGCTACCAAGGAGGCCTTCTGGCTGCATATTTAGCTTTTTTTTTTTTTTTAAGAGACTGAGTCTCAGTCTGTCACCCAGGCTGGAGTGCAGTGGCACAATCACGGCTGACTGCTGCTTTGAACTCCTGAGGTCAGGTGATCCTCCTGTTTCAGCCTCCTGAGTAGCTGACACTACAGGCATGAGCCACTACGCCCAGCTAATTTTTAAAAATTGTTTTTGTAGAGACAGGGTCTTGCTATGTTGCCCAGACTGGACTTGAACTCCTGGGCTCAAACGATCCTGCTGCCTCAGCCTCCCTAAGTGCTGAGGTTACAGGTGTGAGCCACGTGCATGGCCCACACTCAGCTGTTAATTGCTCTCAGCCCTTTGCTATCTTTCTCCAAGTGTCAGTCTAACTTAGCAGTAGCTACCTCATTCCACTGACTTTGCTTTTCTCAGATAGTTTTCAAACACCAGATAGGTTGCCCCCACATTGCACTGCCTTCCAGAGGTAAACAACCTCACCTCACCAGTGGTGAAAGTTTCGCTGATTGCACTTTCATCTAATGATGGGGCTGCCTGGGCTCCACCTACAGCTGTTGCCAGGCAGACAGGATGGTGACCAAGCTCCAAAATGTCAACGTAACCTCTGCGTTCTCAGGCTGGTGCAGGTCGGGTTCCCTGGGAGTGCAACTTGATAGATATCGGCATGTGGGACGTTATGAGGGAGGGCTCCCAGGATCAGCATCTGTGGGACGGAGGGGTCTGGGCAGCAGGATTAGGCAGAGGGAGGGGCTGGTCTCTGAGGCTGGATTAGTTTTCTCTTGCTGCTGTGACAAATTAGCACTGGCGCAAATGTACTAGCTTAGAACAACACAGATGTATTATCACACAGTTCTAGAATCCAGGGGCCTAAAATAGGTTAGCAGGGCTGTGCTCCTTCTGGATGCTCCAGGGGAGGCTCTGTTTCCTTGCCTTTTTCTTTCCCTCTTAAAGACAGGGTCTCACTCTGTTGCCCAGGTTGGAGTGCAGATGGCGAGATCTCGGCTCACTGCAACCTCTGCCTCTGCTTTCTGGGCTCAAGCAATTCTCCTGCCTCAGCCTCCTGAGTAGCTGGGATTACAGATGCCCACCACCATGCTCGGCTAAGTTTTCTATTTTTTTTTTTTTTTCTAGAGACAGGGTTTCACCATGTTGCCCAGGCTGGGTTTTGTTTTGTTTTGTTTTGTTTTGTTTTACATAGTTTTTCTCTTGTTGCCCAGGCTGGAGTGCAGTGGTACGATCTCGGCTCACTGCAGCCTCCGCCTCCCAAGTTCAAGTGATTGTCCTGCCTCAGCCTCCCGAGTAGCTGGAATTACAGGTATGAACCACCATGCCCGACTAATTTTTGTATTTTTATGGAGACGGGGTTTATCCATGTTGGTCAGGTTGATCTTGAATTCGCGATCTCAGGTGATCCGCCCACCTTGGCCTCCCAAAGTGCTAGGATTGCAGGCATGAGCCACCGTGCCCAGCCGCCAGGCTGGTCTTGAAGTCCTGGCCTCAAGCAATCCACCCGCCTCAGTCTCCCGAAGTGCTGGGATGACAGGCATGAGTCACCACGCCAGGCCTCCTTGTGTTTTTCAACTAGGCTTCCCTCATTCCTTGGTTCCTGGACCCTTCCTTCCAAAACTCTCCATCACTCAGAGCCCTGCTTCCATTGCTCCACCTCATTCACCAACTCTACCCCTCCTCCCACCCCATAACAAGGACCCCCGTGATCCCATGGTGTCTGCCTGAATATGCCATGGCAGTGCCCTCATCCCAATGTCCTTAATCACCTCTGAAAAGTCCCTTTAGGCCGGGCTCAGGCCTGTAATCCCAGAACTTTGGGAGGCTGAGGCAGGTGGATCACTTTGAGGTCAGGAGTTCAAGACCAGCCTGGACCACATGATGAAACCCCGTCTCTACTAAAAATACAAAAATTTGCCAGATGTGGTTGTGCACAACTGCAGTCCCAGCTACTTAGGTGGCTGAAGTGGGAGGATTGCTTGAGCCTGGGAGGTCAAGACTGCAGTGAGCCGGGCCACTGCATTCCAGCCTGGGTGACAAAGTGAGTCCCTGTCTCAAAAAATAAAAAATGAAAAAATGAAAAGTCCCTTTACCCACATAAGGTAGCACTTTCCCAGATTCTCGGGATTGGGATGTGGACATCTTTAGGGGACCACAGGTCTGCCCACATAGATGCAGTCTCAGCAAAGGCTTCAGCTGATTGCACATGGAACCTTGGAGCTGGGGCGCCCCTGTAGGGGTGAGAATACCTCCATGGCGATTAGTCATTGGCTGTGGGTGTCACCACAGGCGAGCAGGGGTCTTGAGTTCGGCAATCCACTAAGAGGGCTGACAGGGGCCCTCCCGGGCCTCCTGGGGGAAGTGCTTCATTCCTGTAGAGGGTCCGGGTGGCACATCAATGGCACCTACATAGCCCCTCTGCCCCAGCCCCACCACCTTCTCTGGTTTCTCATCTGGCCCCGCAGGCTTTCGCCCCAGGGCATTTGCACATGCCCCTCCCATTCCCACTTGTCCTTCTGATCTCTGCTCCATCACCACTTCCTCCAAGAAGCCTTCCCTGACTTCTCTGACAAGGTCGTCTCCATCACAGCCCTTGTGACGGCCGTGCTGCTACAGTTGCAGGTCTTACTATCCTTTCCTTATTAATTAGAGTCAGACTCCCCCAGTGGACTGAGTTCTGCAAGGCACAGATGGGGTTTGTTTTTGTTCAGCGTTTTTTTTTTTTTTTTTTTTTTTTTTTTTTTTTGCTTTGTTTTTTGTGTGTGTGTGTGTGTGTGTGTGTGGTGTGTGTGTGTGTGTGTGTGTGTGTTTGAGATGGAATCTCCCTCTGTCACCCAGGCTGGAGTGCAGTGACACAATCTTGGCTCATTGCAACCTCCACCTCCCAGGTTCAAGCTATTCTGGTGCCTCAGCCTCCTGAGTAGCTGGGATTACAGGCACCTGCCACCACGCCCAGCCAATTTTTGTGTTTTTAGTAGAGACGGAGTTTTGCCATTTTGACCAGGCTGGTCTTGAACTCCTGACCTCAAGTGATCCGCCCACTTCGGTCTCCCCAGGTGCTGGGACTACCTTCGCTCTGCGTTTTATGCCCTTCACTGGGCACTGTGTCTCTCACACAATAGGTGCTCAGAAAATCTTTGTTAAACAAAGGAGTGAAAGACCCTGCTTTCTCTTTAAGAGGATACATGGTATTTGGTAGCACAGGTGGATCCTAATTTGTTCATCCATTTCCCTCTTGATGAATATTTAGGCTGTTTCCAGTCCTCTGATAGTTCATATACATGATGCTGCACTGAACATTTTCCACCCCTGTTCCTGTCCTCGTGCCTGGAGTTTCCGTAGGACAGATTTCTAGAGATGGAACTCCTGGACCCACGAGTCTCCATAGAGCTGGGGCTGGGATGAGGGATGGCAGCAGGGCCTATAGCGTGTCCCCATCTATGTTTCTGCCATGGCACAGAAATGCCAGGGGAAATGGATCCTCAATTGGACAGAGGGGCATGAAACAGAAGGTGCAGAGGTGAGGATGATAGAGAGAGCCTTGGTGGCATATGAGGTCCCAGGCCTTGGTTCCTGCCACGCCACCGTGTATTTCCCCATCTTACTGGACCCCTCAATAAGGTCATCCTTCACCTAAAGTTGGTGTCAATGGGTTTTTAAAATATGTGCTGCCAAAGGGCACCAGCTATAACAAAGTTCCAGTTGTTATCATTGTTGATTAAAGATGTGGCTTTCAGATTCCCTTCTTGGCAATTCACTGAGGGGGGGGTGTGTGTGTGTGTGCATGTCATCTATTAAACCTTTTTTTTTTGAGACAGAGTCTGTCTCATCATCCAGGCTGGCATGCAGTGGCATGAACTCTGCTCACTGCAGCCTCTACCTCCTGGGCTCAAATGATCCTCCTGCCTTGGCCTCCCAGTAGCTGGGACCACAGATGCGTGCCACCACACCTGGCTAATTTTTGTGTTTTTTGTAGAGATGGGGTTTTGCCATGTTGCCCAGGCTGGTCTCGAACTCCTGAGCCCAAGTGATCTGCCCGCCTTGACCTCCCAAAGTGCTGGAATTACAGATGTGAGCCACCATGCCCAGCCTATATAAGTATTCCAGAGGCCTCTTAGAAATGATTGATATGGTTTGAATGTGTGTCCCCTCCAAATTCCATGTTGAAATGTGATCCCCAATGTTGGAGGTGGGGCCTGGTGGGACCTGTTTGGGTTGTGGGGACAGATCCTTCATGAATGGCTTGGTGCCCCCTTTGTGGTAATAAGTGAGTTCTCACTCTATTAGTTCACTCAAGAGCTGGTTGTTTAAGAGTCTGGGACCTCTGACCGGGCACGGTGACTCATGCCTGTAATCCCAGCACTTTGGGAGGCTGAGGCGGGCAGATCATGAGGTCAGGAGATCTGGCTAACACAGTGAAACCCTGTCTCTACTAAAAATACAAAAAACAAAAACAAAAACAAAAAACCGGGCGTGGTGGCGGGCACCTGTAGTCCCAGCTACTCAGGAGGCTGAGGCAGGAGAATGACTGGAACCTGGGAGGCGGAGCTTGCAGTGAGCCAAGATTGTGCCACTGCACCACTCCAGACTGGGTGACAGAGCGAGACTCCACCTCAAAAAAAAAAAAAAAAAAAAAAAAAAAAAGAGTCTGGGACCTCCTCCCTCTCTTTCTTGCTCCTGCTATTGCCAAGTGATCCACCTGCTCCCCCTTCACCTTCCGCCATGATTGGAAGCTTCCTGAGGCCTCACCGGAAGCAGATACTGACACCATGCTTGTACAAGCTGCAGAACTTTATAGCCAATTAAACCTCTTTTCTTTATAAATTACCCAGTCACAGGTATTCCTTTATAACAATGCAAACAGACAAACACAATGACACATTCTCTGCGGGCTGCAAAGCTCTAATTATGTGAAAATACACATATATGAGCTTGAGCCCATTTGTTGGCCTCGGCTCTGGAACAGGCTGGGTCTCTGTGCCTGGCTCTGGTTCCAATCATGGCAGAGAGGGAGGAATGGAGAGCAGGGGAGGGGTTCACATACACCATGGAGGTTGAAGTGGGTAAGTGCATCCAGCAGCTCAGTCCTGGGCCAGACACTATGGACACAGCAGACAGAGATGTGACCCGGAGCCGGGCGGGTGCTGCACAAAGCGGCCCGCTGTGAGGCTGAGGGGTGCACGGCTTCAGAGTTTGCACAGCTTCCAGGGTTTGTGGCTGAGGCTGGCAGCAGGCTGGCGTTCCTGCAGGGGCATGGAAGCTCTAGTGACCATGTGGGTGGCAGAGGACCTTGTGGGGGAGTCCTCCCACTTCTCTGTGGTCCCAGATGCTCGATGCTCAGCCCTGTTCCAAGCTGGGGGCACGAGGGTGCCATCACCCAGGCCTAGCACAAGGCCTGACACGTGTGACCACTCTAAGCATTGGATGGAGGTGTGCTGGTAGCCTCTTCTGTGCGCTGAATGTCCCCCCACAATGTTGTGTCCTATGTTGAAATCTTCAACCCCAAAGTGATGGTGTGAGGAGGTGGGGCCTTTCAGAGGTGATTAGATCTTGAGGGTGGAGCCCTCGTGAATGGGATTAGCACCCTGATAAACGAAGCCCTGCGGAGTTCCTCACCCCTTCCACCGTGAGTTCACAGCAGGAAGAGGGCCCCCTATGAACAGGAAACCGGCCCTCCCCAGACACTGCATCTACTGGCACCCTGATCTCAGTCTCCAGAACTGTGACAAATTGTTTGTTGTCTAAGCCACCCAGTCTATGGGATTTTTGATGTAGCAGCCCAGACAGACTAAGATGGATGAAGACAGCCCCCTAGCCTCATTCTGGATCCTCCTGGGCATGGAACTTGACCGTAGTACACCCCTCCTTCAGTGGTTCCACTGTTTCCAGCACAAAATCCAATCTCCTTATCCCTTATCCAAAATCCAGAGTTCTCCCTGACCTGGCGTCTCCCAGTTCCCCGCTTCCGCGATCCACAGGTGTCTATGTGGGGCTCACACAGTGTTTGTGCACGCTCCCCTGGGCTCAAGCCTGCTCCTCCTCCTGGTCCTGATTCACGTCCTGAGAGCCAGTACTAGGAGGTCGCATGCACTCAGCGGGGGTCCAGGCCAAGACCCCACCCCCACCCTGAGCCATGTTCCTTGGTCACTCTCCAGAGCCTTGGGTCACTCTCCGCTGACTGTTAGGCCAGCAACCCTGCTTGCAGTTCTACAGAGAGCCGAACCTTGAAAAATGATGATGAGCCCTTCTCCTCATGTCATTAATCCTCTCATGACCGAGGCATTTCCCCCAGGGTGGGCACGGGCCCAGGGTGACTGATGGCACCTGCCCACTCTCTTGAGGACTTTGGCCAGTGGGAGGTGTTGACAGCATTTCCCAAGTGAAATGCCACATGGAGATTAATGACCCCCGAGCTGTGGGCTCTGGGTGGGTAAGGCTGGAGCGTAGCGGGGTCCCCCAGCCTGCTGGGTCTGTGGACCGCCTCCCACACCCCGATCCTCCTAGCCCCTTCCAGGAGCAGTGCTGTGGGTTCACTACCTTTGCCCGGGTTCCCAGGATCTCTCAGAAATGGTTGCCTCAGCTTCACGCCTGAAACCTCAAACACAAATAATTTTCAATTTGCCTTGGAGTTTCAATCGCACAATCCGATGTTAAATAATAGATTAGCTGCCTCAGGGAGAGAAACAGGATTTAAGAAGAAGAAATAACTAAAAGGAAAAGTAAAATTCAGCACATCGGTTTGGAGAGCAAGAATGCAGCCTTCCCTTCCAGCCCAGATTTGCCGGCCCCATCCCATCCTCCCAGATCGGGCTCTCTTCTGGGTCTTTGGGGACTGCCATCCACACAGCCTGGTCTCCCCAGGGGCAGGCTGGAGGCGTCAGCATTTCTGGGCTCATCTCCAGATGGTGCGGCCAGATTGGCAGACTCCATCTCCCACACCCCTGCTCTCAGGCCCTGCACGAGGAGGAGAGGTCTGACCTGTAGCCCCGAAACCACCACCCACCGAGGCAGATGGGTGCAGGTGGTCACAGGCAAACTCAGGTAGTCACAGGCAGGTGACAGCAGGCAGGTGAGTGGGCAGGTAGCAAGTGTGAACTGATGGAACCAGATGCAGGCACAGGTACAGGACGACCGTGTCACCAGACCCCAGAGAAGGCTGAAGAGGGTCCCTCTGTGGGGTGTGACTTATTCACAAGCCCTGGAACCGAGGTCATCTCCACCCAGGAGATCATCATGATGGGCAGAGGTGAAGGTCATCATCACGATCCTGGCCACTGCCAACCCTGGGCACAGTTTGCCTGTCACCACAGGAAACCACACCATCTCCAAGGTCACAGGTCCCCAACTCCCGCCTCACTTCCTCCACAGACCCCAGCGCCTTCTCTCTGCCTATCACCCCTTCCTGTCTTGATGCCTTTCCTCATCCAGCTTTGTTCTGCTTGGGTGACTATTCTCTGTGCCCTTCACTCCTCTGTCACACATGCCTAGGAGGAGCCCTGCTGTGACCTTGCTAATGCTGCAGCGGGAAGGTGCATTGGTGCCCTGCACATCCATCATAAACTGCCAATGGGCGCACAGCAATGCCTGAGACGCTCCCTCTCTTTCCCCAGAGAGCTTGTCTTTCCCTTGAGCTAGTGACCATTCAATTTCTTCTCCACTGTCGCAAAACCTCCTACCCCATTGGAACACCAGAGAGCCAGTAAGAACTGTGCACTCATGGGCACACAGAGCCAGGGCCAAACCATCAGGATCTGAATTCTGGAAGATCCCCATAATAGCTGTGTGGCCTTGGGCAGATTACTTAACCTCTCGGTGTCTCAATGTCTTTATCTGCAAAAAATGGGGAGGATGATAACCATCTTACAGTGTTGTAGTGAGGATTAAATAAGCTCATATATATGAAATGCTAGCCAGGCAAGGTGGCTCAAGCTTGTAATCCCAGCACTTTGGGAGGCCAAGGCGAGTGGATCACTTGAGGTCGGGAGTCCGAGACCAGCCTGTCCAACATGGTGAAACTCCGTCTCTATTAAAAACACAAAAATTATCCTGGCGTGGTGGCAGGCTCCTGTAATCCCAGCTACTCGGGGGGCTGGGGCAGGAAAATTTCTTGAACCTGGGAGGTGGAGTTTGGTACAAAAAAATATGAAATACTTAGAGCAGTACCTGGTAAATCGGTAAATTCCATAGTTACTTATTACTTTAGGTGCCAAGGCAGGAGATGCTGGTGTGATAGTGGCTTGGGTTAAATGACAGCCCTGGAGAGGGAGAATGGACATGGATTCAGGATGCCCTTGGGAGGCAGGATGAAAGGGACAATCCAGGGCTTGTAGGGAAGGCTGAGCCAGGAAGCCAGGAGAGGAGGGTCTTAAGGTGTGAAAGGTGTGCGGCTCAGGTGAGACGTTTAAGTGCAGGCACCCGCTGGACGTGCTGACAGCTGAGGGTGAGGCAGTTGGCTACTTGGGTCTACCGATCAGGGCTGCAAGGGCAAATCCGGGAGTCTAGCATAGGGGTGATGTGGAGGTCGTCCAGGGAGTGTGTAGGCAGAAGAGCCCCTGGAACTGCCAGCATGTGGCAGTGGAAGGTGCCTTGTCAGCGGACTCTGCGGGTGGCAAGATTGGAAAGCAGGCCAGGGTGGGATCCAGAGTGAAAAGGAGGTGAAGCCATGGGGGCTGAGGGGTGGATTCTGCGGCAAGAAGAGGAGTGAAATGGGCAGGCGCTGTGCAGGAGCCATCTGGCTATGGCTTCCCCGTTTTTTAAGATGGGGCGGTGACAGTTTGTTTTCTGCTGATAGGAAAGCCTGCTGTGTGTGCAGAGAGGGCGCAGGTGCACGCGGGAGGTGCTTAAGGAGTAGGCAAAGGGACTGGGATCCGGTGTGTGTGTGTGTGTGTGTCGGGGGTGACCTCTGGTCAGTGCAGGAGGGGAGGTGGAGGACAGGGCTCAGCGTGGGAAGTGCATGCACTTGGCTGAGACAGTGAGGGACCTTCTGATTCTTCCCGTTTATTTCAATGCAGCAAGAGGCCCCGTCCTGAGCCGTGCATGTTTCTGTGTGTTTACGTGTGTGTCTGTGTGTCCGCGTGCATCTGGGTCTGTGTACATGCATGTGTCTGCATACCTGGGTGTGTGTTTGTGAGGATGGGTGTCTGTGTGTCTGTGTGTGGTTGTGTGTGTCTGTGCGTCTGTGCCTGTGTGTGCATGATTTGTGTTTGCGCGTGTGCGTTCCTGTTGTGGTTGAGGTTGGAGAAGGCCTGACATCACCCTGATGGAGCGTGCAGGACAAGCCCCCGGGGAGGTTGTGGATGTCACTGCTTTAGGGGCGCTGCGGGTGTTTGGGTGTTTGGGGGTTTGGTGTTAGCACAGGCGGGTCCCCTGGAGCTGGTGGGTTTGAGAGTAACCTCTGGAGGCCGCCCGCAGACAATGGAGGGGCGGGAGCCCCGTGACCCCATGGTTGGGAGGGCGAGGGGACACAGGGGCCGACTGCGCGGTGGGGAGGCTGGGGACGCGGGGCGCTCCGGAGCTGGAGCCCCGCTGTCGGAGCGCTGCTGCCACCTGGCGGCCCCGCCGGGGATCCCCGGGCCGCTGCTCGGGAGCAGGGACTTAGCCCCACCTGGCGGCGGAGGACGGCTCTGCGCCTGTGGGCACAAAGGCGAGGGGGCCCTGCCGGCCGTTTGGGCGCAATCCCAGCTCCAACTCCTGCGCCGCACAGCTCTGGTCAAGCCTTTGTGTGCCTCAGTCTTCTCACCTATACATCAGAGCGAGGCATAAGTGGACGGGGCCGCTGGGAGAGGGGCATTGGGCAACGCACACGAAGCCACAGCAGAGCACCCAGCACGGGTGACCCCCGACACCCGCACCCCCGACACACTCGGGGTCCCAGTCCCTCGGTCTCCTCTTTAAATACCTCGCGCACGCACCTGCTCTTCTCCACGCTCAGCACTCTCTGTCCACTTGACTCAGGCTGGCATACCCAGGTGGCGCGGCAGGGTCGCCCAGGTCCGTGACAGGAAGTGGCTTTCTCTGCCCTCTGCCCCCGCCCCCTGCTTCCTTCCCTAGCTTCCAGAGCTCTTGGCACCTCCAGCTGCTCCCCTGCCGCTCCCTTCCTGAGGCCGGCCCAGGATGAAGGAGAGGCAGGAGGATAGTCCCCCAGTAGCCCCGGCCCGGCCCAGACCCCGGGTCCCCCTCTGCTGCCATCTCCCAGCAGAGCCTCTTGTGCAAAGCGTGCCCTGGGCAGTGAGAAGGGCCAAGGAGCAGCCAGGCCAGGGTGGTGGGAAGAACCCAGCTCAGGGCTCCCACGCCCCCTCCTCGAGCCTGCACAAGGCAGCGGGACTAACACCCAGTCCTCTCCCCACACCCTGCTCCCAGGGCACCTGCCTATTCCTCATCCAGGAGTCGTGGTACCCATCAGCTGGGGGTCCCCGGAGGTAGGGGCAGTGTTACTTGAGCCCAGACTACCACACCTCCAACTTCCACCTTTGCCCATTTCTGGATCCCGTGGTTCAACACAGCCTCCTATGCCCAGCTCTGGGTCCTCTGGCCTTGTAGGGGGAGTGGAGGAGTGAGGGACGCCAGCAGAACGTCCCCTGGGTTGGCCACGGGTGCTCCCTGCAGACGAAGGGGCCGAGAGGAGATGGGGGCAGTAAGGTGAGGCCGCCTCCAGGCCTCAGAACCATGATGGGATTCCACAGGCTCCTGTCCCCCTCCCAGGGGCTTGGCCCTGAGGATGAAACTGGCAAACCCTGCCTGAGAGTGGCGGGAGGTGATGGGGGACACTCTGTCCACTGCCTGCCTGACTTTGTCCTGGGCCCCTTGGACAGGGCCTGTACAGGCCACCAAACCCCGTGGAGACAGCAGGGAGGAGGGGGAGCTGGGGGAGGCCAGAGCTGCCTGAGTTTCCCACCTGACTGTCTGCATGGACCTTGAATCCCACCTCCCCAGGAGACTCAAGGCCTTTGGGGTTCCCAGGCCACAGGAGGGACCCTAGGCTTTGGGACGTCTGTTCTCATCACCACTTGGAGAGTGGGGGGTCCCATCCGGGAGGTCTCAGCCACTCAAGGGCAGAGGCCTGGAAGGGACTTCCCTGGGGCCGCCCCGAGGGGTCCACAGGGGGACCAAGCTGGGGAGGGCCCTGGGGCTTGGGCTGTTCTCCCAACTCGATGGGCTTCCTTCGTCCCTGGGAGCTGCTGGCAGCCCTTTCTAGAGAATCTGATCAGAGAGCCCCTTCCAGGTGACATCCACAAAATGGCCAGTGGATGGGCAGGGAGAGATGGGGAGAGGGTGCACAAGATGGTCCTGGAGACAGGCAGGACTCAGACCGCACACAGCCCACCCCTGGCACGGACGTGGGCTCACACACGATGCACACCCCTCACTCCAGAAACACACACACAGGCACACATGCTCACACCCACCCTATAGCACAGGCGAGAAACACACACACATGCTTACACCCACCCACCCCACAGCACAGGCCAGACACCTCCCTCCCCCAACACACACCCACATACTCACACCCATTTACCCCACAGCACAGGCCAGGCACCCACACAGACACACACCCACGCAGACACACAGACCCACATTACCTGTTTGCTCACACCCATCCACATAGTACAGGCCAAACACACGCATAAAGACATACACTTACACCCCCCCACCCCACAGCACAGGCATACATACACATAGACACACACACAGACACAAACACACACATGCTCACACCCACTCCACAGCACAGGGCAGAGACACACAGAGACACACACAGACACAAACACACACATGCTTACACCCACCCCACAGCACAGGCCAGAGACACACACACACATGTTCACATCCACCCACCCCACAGCACAGGGCAGACACAGAAACACACACATGCAGACACAGACACAGACACACAGACACACGCTCATACCCACCCACCCCACAGCACAGGCCAGACACATACATCCACATGCTCATACCCATTTATCCCACAGCGCAGGCCAGACACCCACACACACACACCCACCCATAGGATCCATATGCTCACACCCACCCACAGTACAGGCCAAACACACACACAAACACACACGCATAGAGTACAGGCCAGACACACACATAGACACACACACATCCACCCACCCCGCAGCACAGGCCAGACACCCACACACACAGAGACACATGCACATGCACACACACACATACTTCCCTACCACTGCGCTGAGTCCACTCTTCCTTAGTCCTGTGAGGTTTGGGGCTGGGTTGGGGGTTGGAGCTGGGGTGGTCTCCAGCCTGGGCCTGCAGTTGGAGGTCACTCTCACGGCCGTCAAATGGTGATCATGGTCACGCCTGCACCTGTCTTCTGTCATTGCCACCTGCAACAAAAGCCCCCCACCGATGGTTGTGTTGTGTGTGTGCACGTCTGTCCAGCTTGAGCCGGCGTGTCTCTGAGAGATTTCTTCCCCCAACACACACATGCAGATGCACACACACGCTCACAATGGGGAGGAGCAGGGCCATCCTCCCTGTCTCCAAGCCGCTCCCAGATGCTGTCTCAGTGTGGAGTCCAGGTGTTCCCTGCTGAGCAGATGCCATGGGGGCACTGCCTCTGGCTTCACCAAATGCACGCACGACCAGGGACACTTTCCTGCACATGAATATGGTCTCACGTTTGAGCGCCAGGGCCCAGGGCACCTCTTTCTAGGTCTTCCTCAGCCAGGCACTTCCCCGCCTCCTCTCACACAGACCCTGGTCCTGGTCAAGGTGCAGGGCAGCTGCTCTGGCTTTCTGGGCCCCTCAGCATCTGCTGTCTCAGCTTCCGTGGGTCCCAGGAGTTCCCCAGGCCCTGACCGCAGCCTCTTCCCTGCCCCTCCGGGTCACTTCTGTCAGATAGTCCAAGCCGCTTCCAGCTGGAACCTGAGGGAGGTCTCCCTGCTTCTCAGGTCTCCTGGATGGATGTTACCCCAAAGGGGCAGGAGGAAGGCACAGTGCCTTGTTCCCCTTTGCAAGGTTCCAGGGTCCAAGGTGGAGGCAGAAAAGGAGATGGAGCAACTCAGGTTGGTGTGAGCCTGGAGAGATTCCAGAAGCATCTCCAGTTGGGAATACAGGAGTGCCTCCAACTGAGGATCCAGTAGCCCCTCCACCTGCGGGCCAGCAGCTCCTCCACCTGGGGATCCAGCAGTTTCTCCACCTGGGAATCAGTAGGGCCTCCATCGGGGGGATCCACCCAGGGATCCAGTGGCACCTCCACCTGGAGAATCAGCAACATCTCCCCTAGCAAGTGGGGACAGATGGAGGGCAGCCTCCTGGGAGGTCCCACAGAGCAACCCACAGAATGACCCAGGAGGGCATGAAGAGGTTCCTGCAGACAGGATGACAGAGGGCAGAAACTCCAGAGTCAGGCAGCCTTTCCCATCACAAACCATACCCAAATGCAGCCGCACTCATGCCCGCACTCAACACTCCAACAAACACCTCCTCCCAGACCTTCCCAGAACCATCTTGGCTGCTGACACTTCTGGAGCCCTGTCTGGTGTGAACGTGTATGCTTTTGGAGAAGTTTCCTCTGCGGTTTCTCTTCTCCTCCTCCAGGGCAGGTGCCTCCTGACAGCCCTGAGGCGGTCTTGTCAGGTGAGTGGGGCCAGGGATCAGGGTGAGTGTCTGCAGATGACAGCCTCAGGCCAGAGTCCTGCTTGGCCCAGAGGTGCAGAAAGCCAGGGACAGCCTCGCTGCCTACCGAGAGCACCACACCCGCTGAGATGCATGCACCGTGCGCCCCGGCCCCAGCCTCAGCCCTGATTAGCAGCTTGCCCGGAGAGCTGGCCACTGCTCTGGCGGTCCCCAGAGGCCTCTGCAAGGTGCACTGATAAGAAGACACCCCAGGAGGCCTCCATAGGAACAGGCCTATCTTCTCCTTTCAGGATGAATGTGCCAGGACTGAGACGGAAGCACCCCAGTTGACTGCGCCCTAGCCTCAGATGCCTGCAGGCCCTGGCTGAGAGCCTCTGGGTCCTCTGTGCTCTCCTCCCACGAGGCTGCTCCTGAACTGGACTTCTCTGCAGTGGGGCCTGCAGCACCTGGCTCAGGCTGCCCCAGGAAGGCAGAAAGAGCCCCAGAAAATCCAGCCCAGGGTCCACGTGCTCCCACGCCACCACAGAGTACACACTGCTGCTCTGGAAACCATGTGCTTTATTTGGAACCTTAATCCAAGGGAACCTCCCCCCTGGCTCGTAGAAAAGCTGCAAACCATGTGGTTTGGTCCAAGGCAATGGCTAACGGAATGCAGGATATCCCTTACCGCTGGGGCCCCTGTCCTCTGGGCCTCAGACTTCCCTGCTCATCGAAACTGCTGGCTGAGCTCCCGAGGTGTCTATCCCAGTCCTCAGCCTCTCCCTCAGTCAAGGAGTGAGGAAACATGTACAGGCCAGGGGCTGGGGTCCCCATCCAAGGCTAGGTGCCTCTGCCCCCCCCCCCCCACCCAGGGCCTGCTTCCTCCCACAGCCACGGCTCCTCAAGTCCTCAGAGCCCTGTTGCTCCCAGGATGAGGCGCCACCGACAGGAGGATGCCCGGGAGCACAGGTGAGTGACCAGGGCAGGGCGGCCCCGGCCAGCTGCAGCGCCCCTCAGTACAGATCTGCAAAGGGCTTGGAGTAGTTGAACATCAGGTAATCCATGTAGTAGAAGTCGTAGGTGCGCTGCCGTTGCAGGGCTGAGAGCTGGGCGAAGTACTGGTGGGCGATCCTGGCTGTGGTCCGCGCCTCCTGCGAGTGCCGGTCCTTGAACCGCGGGAAGGTCAGGTTCCGCGGCGCGCGGATGAGGCTCAGAAAGAAGTTGGCATCGTCCTCCATGCTCTCGAACTTGCCTACGAAGTCGTAGTCGATGAGGCAGGGGCTGCAGAGCCGGCTGACATGGTCCCAGTGAATGTCCATCCCCACGGGCCGGTGCACGTCCAGCAGGTACTGGACGAACTCGGGAAAGCGCACCCCAGAGCCCGTCCGCAGGGCCTCCCGAGAGGCATTGGCCCGGTACCGGGCCAGGATGGCCTTGCCAAAGACCGGGTGGTAGTAGCTGTTGGGGTGCTCGAACTTGTCGCGGAAGGCTGACACCAGCCTCTCGAAGGGCTCGCGGACAAAGAGCATCTTGGTGTAGGTGCTGAGACGGTGCAAGATACCCTGGCGGTCGAAGGTGTCCAGGCGCTTGAGGGCGCTGCCGTAGTGGACGGTGTTGTGCTGGATGTCGGCGGTGGATGAGGCCAGGCCGGCCAGCAC
This sequence comes from Macaca nemestrina, assembly GCF_043159975.1. Classification (NCBI taxonomy): domain Eukaryota; kingdom Metazoa; phylum Chordata; class Mammalia; order Primates; family Cercopithecidae; genus Macaca; species Macaca nemestrina. The sequence continues at coordinate 43,177,341 of NC_092144.1, read as the reverse complement.
CATGAGAACCCGCTTCCAATTGGAGCAGCCAGCCTTGGGCACCTCGCAGTAGAGCACGCGGTGGCGGTCCTCCACGAAGATACGGGACACGTGGCGGGGTGTGACGGCCCGGCGGCTGCTGCTCGCCCGGTACTTGGCGCAGGCCTCCTGCATTACCCGCTTGCGCTCCTGCTGGCTCCGGTGCAGGCTGACCCAGCGGCCATCCAGCGTCCCGGGTCCCGGCCGGATGAAGGGCACGTCCGAGCTGTTGGCCGGGATGGTCGCCGCAGCTGGCATTTTCTTGATGAGTAGACGGCGACGGCGCTGGCGGAGCCGCAAACGGGTCCCCCTCTGCAGCGGGGATTGAGGCTGGTCAGGCGCTGGCAGGTTGCGGCCCCTCGGGGCCCCACTGGACAAGTCCCAAGTGATCCTCTCTGTGGGTGCCTTCAAGTCACCATCCTGGGAGCCGCCTGGTGGGACATCCTGGGGCAAGAAGAGAAGTGGTTATCTGAGTGGAAAGGACAGCTGGGCACTGAGGGCCACACAGGTCAGACTCACCACGGCTGGGGTTCCTGTCCCTCTCAGGTGAGGGACGTAGGCTGACCCTATGGGTGAGACCCCTCCCGTCTGAGCCCTGGCCCAGCACCCGAAGGCTTCCCTCCCGCTGAGGTGCAAGTGTCATTTCGGCCACAAGATGGCGCGATCCTCCCAGGAACCTGGGCTGAGCGAGGGTGGCGGGAGTAGGTGGCCTGCAGGCGGGCTCAGATTTACTGCCTCTATTAGCACCGTGCAAAGAAGCCTTCTAACAAGGAAGGGAAATTCATGGGTCCAGAGCCCTGGGCTTTGTTCCCAAGGCTCCCGGGAAATGCTGGACACATTTTTCTTTCCAAGAATGGATTCAACCTGAGCTCCTAATTTTCTTCCCAGCCCTCCCCAGTTTCCCTGGGGCTGCGTGCACTGAGATTTATCTGACTCTCAGAACTTACGTGGTGGGGCTGCCTTGGCCTGATGTTGAACTTTATTCCTAAAAAGCAAACAGAGGAGAGGACAGTATTAGCAGCATATGTGCCACGTGGCTCCCAGGGAACTGCTTATGGGCTGCTGGCTGTGGACATCCAGGCTGGAGGGATTTTGGGGTAAGCTCTAGGGAAAGGCAGCTTAGGGCATCGGGAGAGTAGCATGGCTCAGTGCTGGAGCCCCTCCATCCCCTACCCATGCAGAAAACAGGAACGCAGCAAACACGTGGTCCCACTGGCTCGCAGCCGAGGCTCTCTTCTTTGCATCACGCCTGCCTCCTGATGTGACCTACAAGATCTGGAAAGGCACCCTGCCCAGGTGTACCCACACACCTGCCCTGTGGAGCAGCCAGGACTCTCGCAGGCCACCTCCTCCTGCACCCCACCATGTCATTAAGTCACAGGGAAAGGACCCTTCAGAAAGCTCCATCCACCCTCTCTCCACACCCCACCAGCCATGCCCCAGTTCTGGCCACTATGGACTCTCCACGCTTGGAATATGACAGGTTCACACCCACACCTTTGCACACACCAGGCCTAGGAATGGAACGTGCTTCTTCTCCTCTTGCTCCAGGAAGTTCCCTAACCTGGGTATTTCCTTTGAGATCTTGGCCTTCTCGGCTGGCTCTGGAGTTCTGGGGTGAGCTGAGCATATCTTGGTCTCCCTCAAAGCCCTAAGCAGTGCCCAGGTGGAGGGTAATTGTCCAGCGTTAACTTACTGATGACATCAGGAAGACAGAGAGAGATCAGTGCCTCACTGGCCATGCTCTGGAAAGCCCCCTCTGCCCACCAAGGAGGCCCATGCCTGGGCTGGGCTCACCCAAGAAACAAGCTCTTGTGAGGTGAACCTTTGACCACAGTAGAAGATTCTGAGTCATACCCTGTTTGGTCTGCTTTGGGGGAAAGTCCTGGGAGGACAAGGGGATTCCATTTGCGGGGAATCTATTTAGAAGCTGGAGTCTCCTTCCCCAGTCCCTACCTGGCCACCAAGGAATCAGGGGATCTTTCTGTTCCAGTGCCATGTGGGTGGACGTTTTTGTCCTGAGGCTCTGCCAAAAGCCATGGTCACCATCAGAGCCAGCTATCCCTTAAGCAGAGAGCTGGATCTTCTGGCTGGCATGCCAGGGCACCGTGCCTGACCACACCTCAGCAAATCCTGCCTGCTGCTTGCGGGTGGGGGGTTCCAGTGTCCCACCACTTTCCCGGCTGTCTCTATGTCCTGGGCAGAGGTCCAGTGGCAGGAGCCCAGCTGGTGAAGGGACATCCAGGTCTTCCCTGAGCCAGACAGTCTGTGGATTTCTCCATGGGGTCCAGTTTTACAGACTCAGCCAGTGCCAGGCCCCAGACAGTCTAAGGTTGAGGCTGTGCCCGCACATCTCCTTCAGTCATTAGCAAGCCAAGAAGGGGATGCAACGTCAGCCCTGGGATGGACAGCCTGAATTCCCTGAGCTTGCCAGAACCTTCCTCAAGTCCCAGGAGAGGCAGAAACGCAGGCAGAACTGGGGCACACTTCATCTTTCTTCTGCTTGTCCCTTTGGGCTGGGAACAAGGGTATTCTCTCCCCTGGGCAAAGGGCAGAGCGTCCCCGTCTTCCTGGGCACTCCCAAGCTTATGTGCACATGCGTGCATGTGGGGAATCTTTGAAACAGACCTTCTAGACTCTTCCTCAGAGGCTGAGGGGAAGCTCCAAGTAGACCTGGTTGCACCACTCAGGGTATGGAGTGTAAGCAGCAGGTGCCTGGCCTGCGAGAGGAGTCTTTAGAATCAAGCTGCTCATTGCCACCCCCTGCCATCCCCAGAGTCTATTTCCCTCCTTGACAGCCACCCCCTCCTCTTCCCTGTCCCATCTTTACTGCAGCTGTCCCAGCACGAGCCTCCAGAGCTCCTTCCTCTCCCGCAGCCGATGATGACAGCTCCCTTCACCAGAAGGGACCTGCCACGCCACTCGGTTTTACTCTACTCTGCCAAATTTCCTTAATTATTTTCTTCTGGTGATGGCAGCTGGCTCTGCTAAACCACCTCTCCTCCTCAGAGTCTCAGATGTAGGAAACCACTCTGCTTGTCACTCCTGTCACCTCGTCAAGGTGTGACGGTGCTTATATATTCCTTTTCTGGAGCAAATGAGTCATGCTAGATTTGGCCAAGAGTGGGGCTGAGAAGCCACCTCCAAAAGGGATCCTGCCAGTTGGGCGGAAGATGGAAGGCCATGTGCTTGTTGAGATTGCAGCCCCTAAGGCCATGACCTCCCACTGGCACTGTCCCCACAGCCTCGGAGGGCAGTGGGCTGTGGTCCTGTTCCATTTTACCTGTGAGGACTGGACAGGGGGACACTGTCTCCTGGACCTCTGGACTCTGAGCCTAAGCTTCTGGGGCTGTCCCACTCCAATGCAGGCTGAGCTAGAGCCCTTGGCATGAACTACAGGAAAAGTTCCTGCTAGACAAAGCCTGGGGCTGGGCGAGTCTCCTGATTTCCTGTTTACACGTGTCCATAAGCCAACCTGTCTGCAACTTCCTCCTTTGAAAGGAAAAATTGCCTTGTGGACAATAAGAGAGATCAGTAACATCTTAAGCAGAGCGTGAGTTTGCCATAAGTTATTCCCAACCCTTAAACTTATGGCAGCTTATCGGGCAAAGATTTGCCCTATCCCCACAAGCTCACTTTAACAATTTTAAAAATTTACTGCCAGGCACGGTGGCTCATGCCTGTCATCCCAGCACTTTGGGAGGCTGAGATGGGCTGATCACTTGACTCCAGGAGTTCGAGACCAGCCTGGCCAATGTAGTGAAACCCCATCTCTACCAAAAATGCAAAAAAATTAGCTGGGTGTGGTGGTGCATGCCTGTGATCCCAGCTATTCAGTAGGCTGAGACATGAGAATTACTTGAACCCAGGAGGCAGAGATTGCAGTGAGCTGAGATCACACCCTGCATTCCAGTCTAAGCAACAGAGCGAGATTTTGTCTCAAATAAATAAATAAAATAAAATAAAGAAAAAGAAAAAATAATAATTTGCATTATTTTAGAAATAGAGATGGGGTCTTGCTATGTTGCCAGGCTGGTCTCAAACCCCAGGCCTCAAGTAATCCTCCTGCCTCGGCCTCCCAAAGGGCTGGAATTATAGGTGCGAGCCACCAAACCTGGCCACAAGTTCACTTTTGAATAAAGACAGAAACATAATGAAGGAATTCTAAAGGGACCTCCCCTTTGCCATGAGCCTAGTGTCCCCACTAGGGAGAAAGCTGCTCTTCCATGCACCACTCAGATAAAGGCTGAAGCAAAGACCACTGCCTGCTCTGGACAAGTGAAGTCCAGGAGAAATCTTAGGTATCCTGGGCTAGGGGTCTGCACATCCCTAAGTGGGCTGCACGTCAGGACCCTGGACAGCTCCATGAGGGCTCAGGGAAGGGCAGCTAAGGGCTCACGAAGATGAGGAAGGTTTGCCACCAGGGGTCAGTGGTACCAGTGCCTTGGGGGGACTTATGGGTGGGAAGGAGTTTGGCCTCAGTATAACCACCTCCAGCCCCTCTCAAGCCCCCAAATAAAACGTACAATCTAGATAACATCAGTGGCCTTGCAGAGCAACTCCAGCCAAACCCAACTCCTCTTCCATCCAACGCCACCAATGCTGCCATGCACCTTCCCTGCCTCCCCACCTCCACCCCTGCCCAGAATCCAAGACCAACCACGTACACCCCACTTTGGGTGTCTTGAGTGACCTCTTCTCTCCTCTCAATATAATGCTCACAGTCTGTAAGGGAGCTCCATACCCCTGCACAGTAAGAAATAAACAAGCACTTTCTCTTTCTGGACAGATGACATGCGTGGAGTGGCTGCAACACATGTGCTATGATAAAAGCATCGGTGAGAATAAACAAGGCGTGAGTTATGGGCACTGCCAAATGTGTTCCACGGTGTGAACTCTTCATTGGCTGAAGTTCTCAGCGTTTAGCTGAAAAGCCTCCTGATTGAGGAGAGGCAGAGGCTGATGAGTGTGTGAGGCCAGTCTCTTAGTCATCAGGCCTGGGCCTGGGGTACAGCTGGGGAGGGGGCTATACCACCAGCATGTCCAAGGAGGAGGGTCTCTTGCCCATTTCTCTCTAGGCTCACAGGAGGAAGACCTGCAGGGTGCCACACAAAAGCCCCAATCCCCACTGCCCAGGACCCATGGAGGGTGGTAACTGGAGAGCAGCCTTTTGGTCAGGCCCTATAGACAGACAGCACTGACAGGTGAGGACAGGACCCAAGTGCCTCAAAGGAACCCTTGGCCTGCCCCAGCCCCATGTGGCTCACTCTTGGGAGAGTGATGGCTGCATTGGCTGCTCATGGCCCAGCCCCGGGCCCTGATGGGTGATGATGGGAGGGTCTTGCCACTCCCATCACTGCGTCTGTCCTTAAGGAGTCAAATCTGCCGAGGGACAGGCATTGGAAAGAACTGGGGAAGGAGGGCAGGAGCGGCCATGCCAGTCCCAAGTCCTGTCTGTGGTTGAGTTTGAGTCGTGCTTCTTGGTCTTTTAGGATTTCCTGATGGAGCCATTTGTGTGGCCGCATTTCCACGTGCCAGGGGCTTCTGGTGGCTTCGTGGCAGGCTGTCCCACACCCATTGGCGCTGTCCACTCCACGTCCACTTCCATTGCCCAACTGGCCAGGGAGCCTCCAGGGCTTTCGACTGCTTCTCTTGGCTCAGGCTGGCCCGATCAGAGGCGGGGGTTCCCTGAAGGTAAGTTCCTGGCTGCATCTTGGTTCCCAGCACCTGCAGGACCCTGATTCTGAGCTTGGGCCCCACCTGGACTCCTTACAGTGGCATCTGGTGGGATGAACACTATTGTCCCGGATAGCCCAGGCTGTTGGCCTCTGCCCTGCTACTCCCACACCCCCATTAGGAAGAAGCGGCTCCCACACCCAAGATGCGCAAGAGAAAGGCCTCCGAGCTCTGGGGCAGCCCCACGACCGGGCATGCACGTGATCTCACAGTGCAGTGCTGAGCTACAGATGGCCTGCCCTGAGTGCAGGGTGCTGGCAAGAGAGAAGGTAGGTGGGTCGGGGGAGAGAAGCCCGAGGGAAATGCCAAACTCCACTCCATGGGAAGTATGGAGGGTTCTGAATGCGGGGAGGGGTGCTAGTTAGGGTTCTCAGAGAGAGAGAGAGTCCACAGGTGATATATACAGAGCAGAGAAAGAGATGGAGAGAAAGAGACAGGGAAGGGACAGGTAGAGGGGGAGGAGGGGAGGAGAGAGGGAAGCGAGATAGGGAGAGGACACAAGGAGGAAAGGAGAGGAGAAAGAAGAGGAGAGACAGGAGAGAGATGGGGGAGGTTGATTATAAGAAACTGGCTCATGTGATTCTGGGGGCTGGCAATGTAATATCTGCCAGTAGGCTGGAGAGCCGGGGAAGACCTGGTGCTGCGGCTTGCATGGGAAGGCCGTCCGAGACTCCCTCCTACTTGGGCAACTTGACTGTTTTCTCTTCAGGCTTACAACTAATTGGATGAAGGCCACCCACATTGTGGAAGGTCATTTCCTCTACTCAAAGGCTACACATTTTACAGCAAATCACATCTAAAAAATGCTTTCCTGGCCGGGCATGGTGGCTTACACCTGTAATCCCAGCACTTTGGAGGCTAAGGCGGGTGGATCGCGAGACCACATGAGCTCGAGGCTATCCTGGCCAACATGGTGAAACCCCGTCTCTACTAAAAACACAAAAATTAGCTGGGCATGGTGGCGCATGCCTGTATTCCCAGCTACATGAAAGACTGGGGCAGGAGAATCACTTAAACCTGAGAGGCTGAGGTTGCAGTGAGCCAAGATCTTGCCACTGCACTCCAGCCTGGCAACAGAGTGAGACTCCATGTCTCTCTCTCTCTCTCTCTCTCTCACACACACACACACACACTCTCTCTCTCTCACACACACACACACACAAAGACTGGCGTTTGTCTAAACCCTGGGGAACCATGGCCTAGGCAAGATGACGTATATAATTAACCGAACAGAGGGGCTTAAAATGACAAAAATGTGTTCTCTGATAGTTCCGAAGGCTGGATGTCCAAAATGAAGGTGCCGGCAAGGCCACACTCCCTCCACTGCCTCTTGGGCAGGGATGATGCTTCCTCGACTCTTCAGCTTTCAACAGCCCAGGTGTTCCTTGGCTTGCAACAACAGAAGATCAGTCTCTGCTCTGTCTTCACAAGGCTGTTGCATACGTGTGTCTGTTCTCCTCTTCTTATATGAACATCAATCATATTAAAATAGGGCCCACTCAACCAACCCAAACGCCCATCAATCAACAAGTGGATAAAGAAACTCTGATACATGAGATATATATATTATATACACATACATATATATGTATGTGTATATATTTTATATATATATATGATGGAATAGTACTCAGCCATAAAAAAGAGTGAACTAATGGCATTCACAGCAACCTGGAGGAGATCGGAGACTATTATTCTAAGTGAAATAATGGAATGGAAAACCAAACATCGTATGTTCTCATTCATAAGTGGGAGCTGAGCTACATGAATGCAGATGTGATTCGAAGGCATAAGAATGATACAGTGGATTCTGGGAACTCGGGGAAAGGGCGGGAAGGGGGTGAAGGATAAAAAACTACAAATTGTGTGCAGTGTACACTGCTCCAGTTACGGGTACATCAAAATCTCACCAATCACCACTAAATAATTTACTCATGTAACCAAACACCACCTGTTCCCTAAAAACCTATGGAAATAATTTTTCTTTTTTAAAAAAAGGGCCACTCTAGTGGCCTCAACTTGATTACATCTGCAAAGACCCTGTAAGGTCACAGTTTACAAGCACAGGGAGCCGGGACTGAGCATTTTTTGAGGGTGGGGCAGGCACCCAATTTGACCCAGTACAGACAGGGACTCATGTGATCTCATGGGGCCTTAAGAGTGTTTTTTGTTTTTTGGTTTTTTTTGTTTTAAGAGATAAGGTCTTGCTCAGTCACCCAGGCTGGAGTGCAGTGGCATAATCCTGGCTCACTGCAGTCTTAAACTCCTGGACTCAAATGATTCTCCCGCTTCAGCCTCGCAAAGTGCTGGGATTACAGCCATGAGCCACCACGCCCAGCTGGATGTTCTGAAGACAGGGCAGGATAGCCTGAAGGAGGTGAGGAAATAGCTCGTCTGCTGGTTTAGGTTGCCTGCTGATCAGTAGTGAAGGGTTGTTAGTTCTCGATGTTTTTGGGGCAGGGCCTGTGTCTTGTCCGTCTGTGTCATTCTGGCACAATGCCCATCAATGCCTGTGGAAAGGCTGGTGCTTTCTGGACTGAGAGCTGGCCTTGGACATGAGGGGTATGGGGCTTCCCAGAAGCTGGGCCTAGGGTTCTGACTGGAGCCTCCCAGCTGGGAAGGGCCCACGCATCTAGGCAGCAGGTGCCAGCCCCCTAGCTAGATGCAGACAGGGGCAATCCCACTGGAGGAGTCTATCCACCCCCAGCCCTGGCTCGGTGGCCATGAAGCCTGGCTCAGGAACCTCCTTTTGCTATCCACAGTACACCAGGCCAGGGCCTGCTTTGGGACCGGGCCGCACCTTCTCTGGCTCCTCTCCCACCGGCTCAGGCTCTGCCCTTGTGAGGTCTCCGCTGGTCCAGGGCTGAGGGGCACATTGTCCCCGTGGGCCTCTGACTGCCTCATTGTGAACTGCATCCTCCACCTGGGGCAGGCTGTTCATATGCAAATTAGATGCAAAACTGAACTTTCAACACACGCAGCAATGAGCTGGCAGCCTGGACTCCTGGGCACAGAATTCGCCCGGAAGAAAGCCTCACTCAAGGGCCTTCCATTCTCACCTGTGTTCATGGGAAAATCCAACTTCTTACATTCTCTGCTGGGTCCCCAGGGCACAGCCTGGAGACCAGCCTCTGTCACGGTCATGGCCACCTGCTGCCCTAGGACACAGGACAGGTACGTGGGGTTCCAGGTGGCAGGGCTGCCCCGGCACAGGTGCTGGCTGCTCCCGGGCCCTGATGACAACTCTGTGGTCAGAGTGTGGACCTTGAGGGGAGGCAGCAGTCAGGCCAGACACGCTGGACAGCTGCGTCGAGCTGGTCATGCATTGGCCTCTCTCCTCCAGTTTCGGCCTCTGGGTGGGGGGCTTCTTCCCCTAGGCGCTGAGATGATCAAACTCAGTCACAGTGACCTTTGGCTCAGACCAGAGCAAAGGCTTACTCTCTCCCTTGGTGGACCACACGGAGGACCACCCTGGAGGGTCCATGTGGAGTTGCAGCTTTTAATGCAGGCTTAGCACATCAAACATTAGAAAACAGGCCAGGTGCGGTGGCTCACGCCTGTAATTCCAGCACTTTGGTTGACTGAGGCAGGCAGATCATCTGACGTCAGGAACCTGGCCAACATGGTGAAACGCTGTCTCCACTAAAAATACAAAAATTTGCCAGGCATGGTGGTGGGCACCTGTAATCTCAGCTACTCTGGAGGCTGAGGCAGCAGAATTGCTTGAACCTAGGAGGTGGAGGTTGGAGGTTGCAGTGAGCCAAGATTGTGCCACTGCACTACTCCAGCCTGGGTGACAGAGCAAGGCTCCATCTCAAAAAAAAAAAAAAAAAAAAAGAGAGAAAACTAAGAGCGCACACACCCACTGCTATGTGACCTTGGACAAGTGCCTTGACCTTGCTGAACCTGTTTCATTGGTAAAACAGGCTAAAAATTCATTGGTAAAATGTGCCAAACATATGCATCTTGCAAATCCACAAATGTGCACATGAAATGGGGCATGATGACGGGCAGGGCCGGAGCCCACTGGTTGGAAGCCAGCTGCTCCTGGCATGCCGATCACCTGGTTCCCTCTGCAGGGGCTGAATCTCCCGCAGCCCAGCTCCTGCCCCCAGCGCAGCGACGCTGGGTGCATCTGCAGAGGAGGGGAACCAGCATCTTCCTGTCTTGGGCCGATGAGCGCCTGACGGCTCTGACCGCACTTGTTTTGTTTAGTGATTCTGTTCCCTCGCCTTCGTGATTAGGATCCACGATTCAACTGGGTGGTTCCTGTCAGCTCAGCCTTGGCCGTGAATTCCCTTGGAGCTGTCAGAGAGTCGAGCATCAGAGCTGCCTGTCAGTCAACCAGTCAGCCGGTTAGCCAGTCTGCGAACCCAACAGCTGTCCCGCCTGCGCCACATCTATCCACCTGCCCATCACTGAGTGGGTTGGGGAGGGGAGTCCTGAGCTGGTGCCCTGCCTGTCTACAGGGAGGGATCCTCAGCTACTGCTTCACAGCACTCCTCGGTCAGAGCCTGCAGTGACTCCTACAGTGTTCAGGGTGTGTGTGACCCCAGCACACCCAAGGCACCCACTGCATCACCCCTTACACGTGTGCATGTTGCATGGGATCAGGTGTGCATGTCGAATGGTCTGTCACACCAGGCATGCCGAGGAGACGCACCACAGCGCACGTTTGTGCTGCACGGGTGCCTGCTTCCTGTGTGTGCGATGTAGCACGCCCTAGGTGGGGAGTGTGTGTGTGCCTGTGCACATCCCTGTGAGGTTTCTAGGAGTCTATGGCACATGGCTTACAGCAGGTCATGCCTCTTCTTTCCTTTATGTATTCTTTCCTCTCTCCCTCCCCCACTTCCTTCCTTCCTTTCTTTTCTGAGACAGTGTCTCACTCTGTTGCCCATGCTGGAGTGCAGTGGTGGTGATCATGGCTCACTATAACCCTGAACTTCTGGGCTCAAGCGATCCTCCCACTTCAGCCTCCCAAGTAGCTGGACTACAGGTGTGCACCACCAAGCCCAGCTAATTAAAAAAAAAAAAATTATATATATATATATATATATATATATATATATATATATATATATATAAAATATTGGCCAGGCGTGCTGGCTCATGCCTGTAATCCCAGCACTTTGGGAGGCTGAGGCGGGTGTATCACCTGAGGTCAGCAGTTCAAGACCTGCCAGGCCAACAAGACGAAACCCCGTCTCCACTAAGTAAATACAAAAATTAGCCATTGTGGTGGTGGATGCCTGTAATCCCAGCTACTCAGGAGGCTGAGACAGGAGAACTGCCTGAACCTGGGAGTTGGAGGTTGCAGTGAGCTGAGCTTGTGCCACTGCACTCCAGCCTGAGCGACAGAGTCAGACTCTGTCTCAAAAAAAAAAAAAAAAAAAATTTCATAAAGGCAAGATCTCGCTATGTTGCCCAGAAACTCCTGGCCTCAAGTATTCTCCTGCATCAGCCTCCAAAGTGCTGGGATTACAGGCATGAGCCACCATGCCTGGCTGCACGTCTTCCTTCAACACGTGTGGGCCTGGAAGAACAAGCCAGAGCTAGTGGATGTTGCCGCAAATGAGAAAGAACGATCTGCGTGGCCCTAGCCCACAACCCCGTGTCGCTCCCTGGCTTGCCCTGTCTCTGCTTCCCATGTGGGAAGTTGACAGCAAGACCAACTGGCTGGCCTCCACTTTGCAGCACACCACGCGGAACAGTCCTGCCATCTGCCACCATGAGTCCGTTCACTTCACATTGATGGAGCACCTGTACGGGCCGCCAGCATCTTAGGTACTGATGACAGTGTCTTAACCAGGAATGGGACAGTGTGGCCCTTGCCCTCATGGAACTTCCAGTCTAGCAAGGAGGTGAGGCACTGGCCGGCAACTCCATGTGTGATGGCAGCCATGGAGGGCATTGCAGGCAATGTGGGACAATTGACATGTTAGCTAGCTCAGTGTTGCAGGTGACGGCTCCTGAAGATCATGACAATAAATTGGCACCTGAGGGTAATGAGGACATTTCTGGCAGAGCTTGGTGGCCTTCCACCATGACGGCAAGGCTCCTGGGATGAAGGGATGGGCCTAGAGACTGAAGGGTGTCAAGAAAAGGTAGGGCCAGGTACAGTGGTTTACACCTTTAATCCAAGTGCTTAGGAGACCAAGGTGGATGGACTACTTGAGGCCAAAATTTGAGACCAGCCTGGACAACATAGTGAGACCCCATCTTGAGACCATCCTGGCTAACACGGTGAAACCCCGTCTCTACTAAAAAATACAAAAAAAACTAGCCGGGCGAGGTGGCGGGCGCCTGTAGTCCCAGCTACTCAGGAGGCTGAGACAGGAGAATGGCCCCGAACCCGGGAGGCGGAGCTTGCAGTGAGCTGAGATCCGGCCACTGCACTCCAGCCTGGGCGACAGAGCGAGACTCTGTCTCAAAAAAAAAAAAAAAAAGAAAAAGAAAAAATTAGGCTGGGTACAGTGGTGGGCACCTGTAGTCCCAGCTGCTCAGAAGGCTGAGGTGGGAGGATCAGTTGAGTCCAAGCATTAGAGGCTTCAGTGAGCTGATTGCACCACTGCACTCCAGCCTGGTGACAGAGCAAGATCCTGTCTCAAAAGAAAAGAGAAAGAAAGGAAGGGAGGGAGGAAGGAAGAGAGGGAGGGGAGGAAAGGGAAAGAAAGAAAGAAAGAAAGAAAAAGAAAGAAAGAAAGAAAGAAAGAAAGAAAGAAAGAAAGAAAGAAAGAAAGAAAGAAAGAAAGAAAGAAAGAAAGAAAGAAAGAAAGAAGAGGAAGGAGGGAGGGAGGGAGGGAGGAGGGAGGGAGGGAGGGAGGGAGGGAGGGAGGGAGGGAAGGAAGGAAGGAAGGAAGGAAGGAAGGAAGGAAGGAAGGAAGGAAGGAAAGGAAGGAAGGAAGGGAGGGAGAAAGAAGGAAGGGAGGGAGGGAGGAAGGGACAACCATGATGGCTGGCCGGCAAGGAAGAGGCTTTACAGCCACGCAAAGGCACTAGACCTTATATCTCCTAAGGCCCAGGGGAGTCTCAACGAGCTTTAAGGTGTGGAGTTATTTTGAATTTAAGGACCATTCTGGGATGGAGTCAAAGACACACAAGAAAGGTTAGTCAGGGGATTGCTGCCACTATCCAGGGAGGAGACTCTTGAGGCCTGGACCCGGGCGATGATGAGACAGTGGATGGAGAGTTGAAGAACACTTCGGCAGATGGGGGTGTGCTGGGAAATGTTGAACACCTGGTTCTCTGGGTAGTGGGATGGGAGCAAGGAGCAGCCTGGTTTGCAGTGTTTGCTGATTTCCGTGGTCTGAAATCCCATTATGGCAGATTTCAAACTACTGATGTCACGTGGGGCTGGGCCCTTGGGGGGCCAGGACTAGTTGGCCTGAACTCGCCACTACATCAGCAGGACCTGGGACTGGCTAAGTGCAGAGGGAGACGCTGTCTTTTGGCGTTAGCAGTGGTGAATGCTGATGCTATTTCCTGCATAGGACAGATCCCTGTGGACTTTGAGGAGACCTGACTACAGGTCTCCCCAAGTGCAGACATCCAGAGGGCAGTTGGAGGAGAGGGATTTAGGGGATCAGGGGTGGCTGGTCAGAGGTGCAGGGGCAGATGTGCCTGTGGGAGCTCATTCAGCCACCTGTGGCTCTTCTGGGCCAGTGGGGGCATGGTACCAGCACTTCTCAGGGAAAGATGGGTAGAGGCAGTGGGCCTGGGCATGGGTGCTGCCCTTCTCTGGGTCCATGGAGATCCCAACCTGGGCTCTGAGCAGCCATGGCCTCACAGCACCATGCCCAGTGGGTCAAATGGGATGGACGTCAATGCCTCCTCTTGTCTGGCTAACAGGGCATGTAGTAACCACTCTCCAGCCAGCTCTGTAGGAAGACATCTCACTTGGTCTAAATAATGGTGAATTCCCATTGTGGGTTACCAGCAAATAGAAGCGAGTGAGTCAGGCTGGAGCCTGAAGCTGGGGTGGCCCCATAAAGGGGCTGTCTTGATGTAGTTTGGACATTTGTCCCCGCCCAAATCTCATGTTGAAATGTGATCCCCAGTGTTGGAGGTGGAGCCTGGTGGGGGGTGTTTGGCTCATGGGGGGATCCTTCACGTCTCAGTGCCATCCTTGTAATAGTGAATGAATTCTCGTGAGATCTGGTTGTTATAAAGTGTGGCACAGCCTGCCCCAAGTCTCACCCTTTGTTCCTGCTTTCACCAGGTGACATGCACACTCCCGCTTGCCTGCCGCCATGAGTAAAAGCTCTTTGAGCCCCCCACACCCCAGAAACCGAGTGGATGCTGGGGCCACACTTCCTGTCCGGCCTGCAGAGCCGTGAGCCAATGAAACCTCTTTTCTATATAAATTGCCCAGTCTCAGGTGTTTATTTAGAGCAGTGCAAGAATGCGCTAACACTGCCTGCTTACAGGAAAAGTGCCCCTTACCCACTGGCCCAGCCCTGAGACAGGCCCTCCGGGGCAGACGTGGGCAGCGGGCGTCCTTCTTCCCTGGAATGGAGTCAGGCAGTCAGGGGGGCAGCCTCATTACCACGGTGGCCCAACTGCAAGATAATGATCGGTCCAGCTCCAGCCGGCCTTGGGATGCATTGTTCTGGCTGCCACGTCAATTACTGAGCTGGCCTGGAGCTGTCAAGCCTGTCACAGCTGTTGCTGTGATACCCTAAAGAGCCACAAAAGTGAATCTGTCTTAAGTGACGCTTCTTTGAAGTGCCCCCCCCCGCTGCCGGCTGCTCTGGCCTGAGCGGGGCACTGCAGACACCCTGGAGAGAGTGGGGCTCCAGACTGAAAAGGGCTGCCTAGGGGCTCAGGGATGGGTACTCTGATCCTTGGAAGAGCTCCCTGATGGTCACTGACTGTACCCACAGGGGTCCCGGAGTCTGGGTGGCGACCCCGACTCAAGCACAGTGAATGGGCAGCTACAGTTCCAGGCCCACCCTGTCCCCCCAACACCAGTGTCTTCTCTCCAGCATCGCAGGGAACACTGAGGGGCAGCTGCCACTGAGGGGTTACCTGTGTGCCCCCCCAGAAACAGTACAGAGACCCTGGCAATTCACAGATTGCAAGGACAAGGCCAGGGACTGCCTGGAGCTCTCAGAGGCTCCAGCCGTCAGTCTGGCTCTTCCCTGCTGAGGGTCTGGATAGCTACAGTCTACATTTCAGAGCCGGGGTGAATCTCCCACGGCAGGGCCTTGAACCTGGAGTCAGGTCCAGCCAAGGGCTGGGGAAAGAGCAGCTTTGGAAGGCTCTGGCCTGAGGATTACACCAGCTTCTTTGAGGGGTCAAACTTGAGCATAATACTGGCGTGGTGGCACACACATGGAATCCCAGCTACTCAGGAGGCTGGCGCAGGAGGATTGCTTGAGCCCAGGAGTTTGAGCTCCTATGTTGAGCCTGGGCAACACAGTTCCCAGCTCTTAAAAAAAGACACCAAACCCGAGTATGGATGCCAATCTTCGGCTTGTCAGTGGCTGGCTGTGGGGACATCCCCTTCCCTGGATACCTGTCCAAGAGCCCCTTTCTGCTCCCTTCTGAATGGCCAATTTCTTCTTTTTCTTTCTTTCTTTCTTTCTTTCTTTCTTTCTTTCTTTCTTTCTTTCTTTCTTTTCTTTCTTTCTTTCTTTCATTCATTCTTTCTCTTTCCTTCTTTCTCCTTCCTCCCTTCCTTCCTTCCTCCCTCCCTCCCTCCCTCCCTCCCTTCCCTCCCTCCCTCCCTCCCTCCCTCCCTCCCTCCCTCCTCCCTCCCTCCCTCCCTCCTTCCTTCCTTCCTTCCTTCCTTCCTTCCTTCCTTCCTTCCTTTCTTTCGCATGGTCTTGGCTCACTACAACCTCCACCTCCTGGTTCAAGCAATTCTCATGCCTCAGCCTCCAGAGTAGCTGGATTACAGGCACATGCCACCTACGCCCGGCTAATTTTTGTGTTTTCAGTAGAGACGGGGTTTCACCATGTTGCCCCAGGCTGGTCTTGAACTCCTGAGCTCAAGCAATCCACCCACCTCGGTCTCCCAAAGTGCTGGGATTACAGGCATGAGCCACTGGGCCTATCCTGAATGGCCGGCTCTTCCTCTGCCCAGCCCAGTACCCTGTAGCAGCAGGAGCCTTCACAGGGCCACGTGGGCTGACCAGGGGGCCCCAGGCCATCATGGGAGCACAGACAGCCTGTCTTCCACTGCCCCCTCACAGCCATGCCAGGCAGGGCTGGCTTCACACCCCCACACCACACTCACACCTAAACCACAGGCCCTTTGCATCTCAGTACCTGCACAGTCTCCAGAGCCCTGGGGTGCTGACTGCAGGGTTGGGAAAGTGGGGGAGGGCGGAGAGATCCCCAAGGGCTGCATGTTCAGAAGTCATTCTGGAGGTGACTGGGGAACTTGGAGAAGAGTGAGGCCCAAAAGAAGTGGGAAAACAAATTCAGGTTCTTAACCTTATGATGGAGGTGTGAGGAGTGGGGACATCTGAACTTAGGCAGGTTGGGCGGGAGTAGGAAAAGGGGAGGTTGGATTTTGCAGAACAACAAAGCCAAGGGCTAGAGGGTTTGGTGAGTCAGGGGCATGAGGGGTGAAGGTGAGGGAAATGTCTGGGGGGACTTCCCCAATAGCATGCTCCCAGGACCCCCCAGATAGGGAGGTCTCAGGGGAATGGAGGAGCCCTTGGGGGGAGAAGACCCGACCCTGGCTTATGGAGAACCAGAGACAGACTTGAGTAGCACTGGCAGGTAGCAGCTCTCAGCTGGAAACAGGACACAGCTTGGGTGAAACTGTCCATTAGCCAGATCTGGGCCACATACCTCTGTTTTGAAAGCAGCCCAGACACACACCACACAATCCAGCCCCGCGACTTCTAACATCCTTGAAACAGGCCCACGTCACCACCTAAAGCCAGCCTCATTAGCTCTGAGCACAAGAATATTGAGTAGATGTAAATACTGGAAATAGCTGGAATTTTCACGATCTTCATGCGTACTTGGAATTTGCCATCGTCACAGTATTCACATTATTCAATAACATAAAGGCTTCTAAGGCAATCCCGTAGCCAAGACCCAATCCCCTTCCCGTTCTTCCCTTTCCAGCATTTTGGGGGTGTCTCTTTGCTCCAAGAGAGGCGCCATTTGCAGGGAACTCGAAGCCTGTGTTTGCCTGGGTGGGGGTGGAGGAGCTTACTGGGGTCCTGGAAGACAGTGCCCGAGGTCCCTGAATTCCCCTTTCAAGGCCTCAAAGTCTTGCTTAGTCTATGCCTGCACATCTCACCAAAAGCCCTGCAATTAGACCCGCCGGCTTTGCAAATGGAATGCGCTCCCATGTAATGGCTGTTTGTAGGGTGGCTGGGGTCACCGTGAAAGGAGAGCTAAAGACGACATCTGAGCTGTTTTCCTGCTTCCTTTGAAGTCCAACCAGCAAAGCTGCTCTCGGGAGGAAGAGAGCCACTATGGACAAGGAGGCAGCCCCTCCAGGCTTCGTGCAATTTCCGGAGGAACTAAGGCTGGAGCCCTGGGCATGTGTCTTGGGCACCTCTTTGCGGTTGTGAAATGTGCTGA